>NC_066317.1:63606178-63941178 GCF_022539315.1 Serinus canaria | reverse complement strand
GAGGGGGAGGGGACAGGCTCGGGGAAGTTCGAGCTCCGTAGGCGCTTGAGGCAGTGTGGGGCTGGGAGGGGCTGCGTCGGGACCTTTTTGTGAGATTGGAGGGCTTGGGGACCGCTCTGGGATCTTGGGGTGCTGTGGGGCCCTTTGGGAGCTTGGGGTTGGGGGAGGGTTTAGGGGCCTTTCTGTGACCCTGGAGTGCAGGGGTTACTCTGTGAGTTTGCGAGGAGACTTGGTGACCCCTCTGGTCTTGGGATGATTTGAATTTGATGGAGGGTTGGCTGAGGGCCCCTCAGTGAGCTTGGGCTGCTGTGGTATTTGGGGGGTTTAGCGACCCTTTGGGAAATTCACGCTTGGGCTGCTGTGGGACCGGGGGTACCTCCTTTTCTAGGGGTGTCAGGGGAACTTCTGTGAGCTTCAGATTAAGACATTTGGGGATTATTTCTGTCAATTTAAGGATGAAGAGAAGGCAGGAACTTGGGGGTAATGGGTGGAGCTCAGGTGCTCCGCCCCACTGAACTGGTGAGCGAGGTGAGGCTCTTGGGAGCATCTCTGTGTATTTTCAGGATGATATGGGGTTGATGGGCAGCCCGGGGTGAGTCAGGAATAAAGAGGGACTGAGGCAGGGTTGCGGTTTGGATTTTTTTGTGGGGTGTTTTTTGTTTTGGTGTTTTTTTTTTTTTTGTTTTTTTTTTTTTTGAGTTTGGTTTTTTTGACTTAAAACATGTCTCGGTGCCATGATGGGCAGGGATGGACCTCCTGAAAAGCCTTCCCCTGAAAAGCTCCTCCCCTGCAGTCAGGAGAAGGTGATTATGAGAGAGTTCCTCTCAGGAGAGTATTTATTTGTTCTGAAGTGAGAAATTTGCACTAAAATAAATAAATACATATATATATGTATGCATGTATGTGTGTATATATATATATGTATGTATATGTATACATCAGCTATATGTCAGTTTGTGTGGAAATATTCACAGCACATACCAATTTGCTTTGCCATTAGTGAGTGCTCTGCATATCAGCTGCTGGAGGAGTTCAGAAGGATAATGAAGTAGAAAAATTCCATCTCTGCCAGTGGCTTTTCAGGCATTTGAGACCACGTTGGTGTTTTGGATATTGTGTCCTGGTATTTGTTAAACAACAGGTTAGGTTGAAGCACTTTACACATGATGGTTAACTGAGGATTAGTTACCTGATATGTCACTGAATTTATGTCAATTCTTAACTGTTGAATGGCAAGTTCCTGCATGTGCCCACATAAATATGCTTCTAAAATAAGGAGCATTTCCATTTTTGTGAACTTTGATGGATCCGTGGAAAAGTTTGGGTTGAAAGGGACCTTGAATATCATCTAGGTCCAACCTCCCTCACAGGGACTTGGACACCTTCCAATAGACCAGGATGCTCCCAGCCCCATCTAGCCTGGCCTTGAGCTTTGTTTTGCAATAGTGGGAAAACCTTCTGCCTTTCATAATACTTATGTGCCTTGGATGCTGACCACTTTAAACAAAGATATGAATAAGGCCACCCTTTCACTTTATCACACCTACCAGCTAATGAACTTGTGGAATATTATTTAGATCAAAATTTGACTGCAAATTTTTAAAATAAAGTTAATGATTGCTTTTAGTATTTCAGTCTCAGAAATTTCATTTTTAGATTTAATATCTAAAGTGATCTATGTATATGGTGTCAATTTATTTGGTTTAGCAATGGTGCACAAGTAGTTCAATGACAAAGCTGAAAAAGTCTCTAAACAAACCTCCCCTGCTTATGAAGCTTGTTTTAGAAGGTGTTGACAACTTTACCATGTCCTAGGCTTGCTTCTAAAGTAATTACAGTAAAATATGCAATTGGTAAAGATTTGCTTCATCTGTTGTCAATTTTAGTTTGGAATAAAGGAAAGCAATGAAGTTCACTTCAAGTTCTACAAGTGGTTAATGTAAAAATACTTAATACAAAAAATAACCCGAACTGAAGCATTAATATGATGAATAAAGAAGGAATGAAGAAATAGCTAATACTGGCATGCTTTGCATGCCATTGCTTCTGCAGCTATTGTTTGCATTCCATTGCTGATTGAAAGTGCTGCTGTCAGGCTTGCAGACAAAGCAGCTGAGTTCTGTGGAGAGTAGGAAGCAAATTTTCCCATAAGGATTACTGCCTACATTATATTATTGTGGAGAAATGTTTGGAGGCTTATTGTACAGAAATTTAAATACAGAGGGGCAAGGAGATTGAAAACATGACTTAAAATTTTCAGTCCAAGTGTTCTTGTTACCTCTTTATGACACTGAAGACAATTGTATGTATAGATTAATCCTGAATATATGATGGAAAAATAGGCTAAGGATGACATGTTTGGCCAAATCAAGCATTTGAGATCACTTAGAAGGTTACACATTGCAGAAAGCCAAAGTTTCTTCCACTTGATATTGATTATCTTGTACAGGTGACAAAAGATAATACAGCAGCTCATATGAAATAAGTTGCTTTGATAGCAGCTTTCCAGGTAAATAACTGCCCTTCTCAGGTGTCATCCTTCATGGACAGCGGTTATGCTTAGATCTTCCTTGCCTTCTCTCTCTTTTTTTCAAAAGCAGCTGTGCATCACTGAGTGCTAGTTTAAACCTTTAAGAACAGCAGTGGCTCCAATGGGAATAAAAAGCAGGCAGAGTTCAAGTGGTGGCTTGCCTAGTGTATTTTAAGTGTGCTTTTTCTCTATTTCTAATTTGTTTTCATCCTTATTCTTAGTAGCAGTCTAGGCTTTAGTTTCAAGTCTATCACAGTAGTACAAGTAGATCAGTATTTAACAATCTACTAAAGCTTGTGTGTGTCCAGTGTAAGAGCAATACTTCAGAAACACCTTTCTAATGATGACTTTTCTCATTTGCATGCCAATAATGTTTATGCTGCAAAGGATTCCTAAGTACTGTGTGCTTTAGAAGAGCAGCATAAGCTCAGACAGTGCAGGAAAAGGCTAATTTGGTGCAGGACTCTGAACCGAAACACACCCTAACTAACCAAATTTGTTTCTGCTGTTTGCTGGTGTGCAATGTAGTAATGAGACCATGTGAGTAAACAGATGATTGTCATCTGTCTCATGTGGCCCTTGCAGGAGCAGTTGTGTTGCTTAGCTGGATGCCCTGTTCCGGGAGACACGGCTGTACGTCACTGCCTGAAGGGGCTGGGAATGAGGCAACATTGCAGGTGATAGAGCTCCCTTTAAAGGACAGGCTAGAATGTGAGCTCTGAAAGGCATAATATCAACAATTAGCTTTTCAAGCCCTTACCAAAAGCAGAGGGGCTGTGCATGGCTGCTTTTAGACACTTCAGAGTCTCCTGAGATAGACCTTTCCCTGTGAAGCCTTTCCATGCTTCCAACTTTCCCTTTGAAGCTGTTAGTCTTGGCTAGTCAGTGCCAGGCTGCCAACTTCTTCCATTATCTCAAAGTGCATCTGGCTGACCACACCCTCTCATTCATGCTGCGGTGCTGTGTGTGTTGATGTTCTAGAATGAGTCTGCAGATTTTAAATGCAGAAAATGGAGAAAATGGAGGAAGCCTTAAGGATGATTTAACAGCGGAAGGCTGTGACTTTTTCTTTGCGCCGCCGGAACCCACAGGGAGACCTTCTATTCTTCGCCTGTCCCAGAAAGAAAACTTGCCACCAAAAAGTGGGGGAAAAGTGATGAAGGTAAACTTCTGGTTTTGTATTATTTTTATTCTTTCTCCTTCTATGATATCTGCCACTGAATGCATGTGCTATTTGGTGCTTGAGAAGTACTGTGCTCATGTTTTAACTTTCTCTTCCCCCCACACCCCTTTCTTAAAGGTAACCTTTCAAACTCCTCAAAGAGATCCTCATACTAGAAAAATCCTGAGTCCTGCTATGACAGACAAACTTCAGACTGCTTTTGCACTTGACAATTGCCGTGAAGATGTGGCAGATGATGTTTTATTTGCACCCTCTGATGCTGAGTGAGTAGTGTTACCCATGTGGCACATGCTCAAGTTAACTTTCCTTAATTTAATCCTGTATAGTTAAAGTATAATATTCTATAACAAGATGTAAACTATGCAAGAGGAACAAAATTAATATTGACCAATGCATGAACTTTTCCAAAGATAACTGTCATTACTTTTAAGAAAACTTTATCTTGATTGTAATATTAATTATTGAACTTCATTTCTAACTCCTCTGTAACTGATTTCATTAAGGTAACTTATGGTATGGATAAATAGCTTGAGAAGAGATACTATAGGAAAGTTTTGTATTTTCTCCTTGATGTAAGGTTTCTGTGTGAGAATGCAACTATTCTGAAGCTAAGCCTTAAAATATCTTCTCTTGTATGTTAAGTACTGTTGTATCTTGAGGAGTAAAATCTAAAGAGATAAATCTTCTGAAGGGTTAGCTTGAACTGACACCTTGATTCAGGGAGTATTAAGATTTCCTTTATCTAGCAGCACAAAGTGAATACACCATCAGTCACAAGTGTAAACATGTTTATGTGCCTTTATAGTCTAGCAGACTGAGTCTCAAAGTGGCTCATAGTAGCTGTTTGTACAAGGGCATAAAATCTGTAATGTTTCCATTGGGGGTGTCGTGATAATATTAAATGCAAATTTTGTACTGCCTTTTAGCCCCCCTTTAAACTACTATAGACACCTGTAATTCCCATCAGCAAGAAGTTTCAGGTTAGTTTTGCCTTCTGCAAGCAAATACACCCTTTTATTTGTGTTTAACTACCCAATACTTTCATTTGATCCCTGTTTTTGTTGTTGGGAGGGGGAGACAGGGAAAAAGGTGGCAACACTTAAATGTTCTTTAAGTGTATATATTTGCTTCTACTCTTTATTTCCATGTACAGTCTAGTTCAGAAAGATATTTCTGAACTAACCACCACAACTAAATAATGTTATGGTATTTATGCCCCAAATTCATTGCTTGCACAAATAAACAAAGATTTAGTACTTACGAAGTACAAGTGAGTTTAAAGGATCAGCACCAAATTGTTTTAGTTAGGGCATGATTGTTTCAATGCACTGCTTGTGCTGAACGTGTCCTCTCTAGTTTTAAAATGTGACGATTTGTTTGTAGCAAATAAGGGAAAAGGCTCCGTGTTGCTGAATGGGGTCACTTTTGACTGGTCATAAGCGATTGACGTTTCAAGCATGTGTCTCGCTCCTGACTGGCATTTATTAGGTTAAACGCTGAAGGAGAGTGGGAGGGACCCGAGTAGTCGCAGCCTGGGGCTGAGCTATTGCCGGGAAGAGGTGCTCTAACCGGGTGAGAACAACTTCTTCAGCTCTTATCTCCTGCCTCTGCTTTCGAGTTTATCAAAGTAGAGTTTTTAGTGAGTGGCTTTTAATCATGTTCTGTTCTGCAGCAGATAAGGATGGCACATAGAAATAATAACTTTATGGAAGGACAAAACAATGGGAGGAAATCCTCTTTCAGGAAGTAATGGCTTAACTCTCTGTAGTCTGAGGCTAAACTTTCAGAAGTTGTGGGGAGTTTGGGGAAATAAAGTGGACAGCTATAACTTGTAGAATATTCAGCAGTAGTGAGTACACAAGCTCTTTAACCTGTGTCTTTCACTAGAAAATGTTAACCGTTCTCTTACTGGAGAAGTGTTTTCTTGTATATGGCTCTGGTCTTAACATCTGTTGTTGTACAGAATTTAGAGTGCCTGAAGTTCAGGGTCTGGTTTTGTATGTAGGCCCTCAAAAATCAAATGGTGGTGCATACTTTCGGGGGGAAGATAGTTGCCACAATGTCCAGACAAAGTAAATACTTGTGTGGGAGAACCTGAATCATAACTTGGTTTGGTCCCAGACTTGAGTGTGTCATGACTCAGATGAATCTGCATGAAGATGGTACCACAAGTTGTGTTTGTGTTTGAGCTGCTGACTGTCAATA
Source organism: Serinus canaria (assembly GCF_022539315.1). Taxonomy (NCBI): domain Eukaryota; kingdom Metazoa; phylum Chordata; class Aves; order Passeriformes; family Fringillidae; genus Serinus; species Serinus canaria. Next base: position 63,935,260 of record NC_066317.1, on the reverse strand, counting down.
ACTCCTCCTAAGCAGTGTGTGTTTCACTGCCTAGTGAAAGGGCAGTGTCCAAATGGCAATGTCCAAATGCTGTGGTGAGTACAGCAGTCTCCAGGAATGACTGCATAAGGTATGAAGGCTGTATAGAACAGGTAGCTCAAGAACACTGGCTAATTTCAAGGGTTGATCTCCCAATTTTCATGTGTGCCAGAGCTCATAAGCCTTGGCTATTTAGGTGACAACTGAATTCTGGCTGTTATATTTTGCTGTCAGCTGCCTTACTGCCAAAAAAAAAAAAAAATCTGATTATTCTGACCATGCAAAGTTATTTGTGCAAATCTTTCTAAAGATAATTTCAAGCTATGCCTGCAAAGTAACTGTCATCTTTTTTTCTTTTTAATGCAGCACATGTCAACAAAAGACTGAAGCTGAAACAAACAATACACAAATGCCAGAGAAGGTCAGCGTGGCTCCTTATCCAGATGATGAGATGCCAGTGAAGAGTCGAGGTTCCTACAATCTTGATTTTGATAACTTAAATGACATCAATCCTTTTCAAAGTTCAGTACAGTTGCCTCATTCTCCTGGACCTCTGCAAAAGTCTCCTGTAAAAGTATCCAGCAGCCCCCAGAAAACTATTGAAAAAAGTAGTGATTCTCTTCTGTGGGATGATGCAGCTCCTTTTGCTTCAACCACAGCAAGTACAGAGTGTTTAAGTGAAGACAAAGCTCTCATCTCTGGAAAAGAATCTGCACTGAGTGAGCTGGAGTCTTACAAATCCAATCTGTCCCCTAAGCAAGCAATTGGTGACTCTGAGCTGGGCGTGAAGTCTGCTTCCACAGATGCAAGCCAAACTGATAATTCAGTGGTATCAGCAGAGGCACCTACACCTCCTGTACAGTCACCTGGCAGCTTAGGTCCCAGTAGTTCTGATGTGAGTAAGCCTTTTAAAACTGGCGAATCAAAACTTCAGAATGCTTCAGTAGCAGAACAAGAGTCAAAGCCTGATGAAGAGCTGAGTGTCTCCAAAGAAAAACCTGCAGAAAAGCCTGATGTCGCCAAGGCTGGACCAGTAAAACTGGAATTTGATTTTGATAATACCTCTGCTAGAAAACCACCTCCTAAGAAACTAGGTAAAAGACCTGGAATTAAGCCACCTTCCAAAAAAATTCCTATTACCAAAACAAAACCAGAGAATACTGAAGTGCAAAATAAAAGTAATGTGGAGGATGAAATCCCTATTCCTAAAGCATCTTATCAGTTTGATTGGGACAAACTTGATGATCCAAACTTTAATCCATTTGGAGGAGGCTCTAAAATTTCCACCTCACCCAAGCGTTCTAAACCCAGCCTGCAGAAAGCTCACCTGCCAGAGGAACAGGAGAGCACTTCACCAAGAAGGGAACCTCTTCCAGTGGAGCAGGATAACAGGCCAAGTACCTGTGAAACTCTTGAGAAAGAACACAAAAATCTGTAAGTGAATCTGTAGCTAAATGTAGGAGCACCTTGAATTCATGTGAGGGAAGTTAGATAGTATCTCAAACTAGTCCATTCCTCCTACTTAGACAGCATCCCTCCCAGGTTGGCAGAGTCTGTTGTAATCTGTAACACAATTAATATTGCAACAGGAAAGATCATAACTGGGGAAGCTCCTGAGATGACTAACTTTAGGCAAAAGGTGTTTTAAAGTCTGGGAGAATGGGAGAGAACAGGCTTGGGTGGAAAGAGCATTGTTCAAGTGGTGCTTTCCTCAGTTCTCCAAGATTAAAGTGTGGAGAATCAGGTGACTGCTACTGTCTTTAAATAAAACAGGGAAGTAGGCAGCAGTGTTGTGCATGGTACAGTATGGGAAGGGATCAGGCAGTTTTGTTCTTTGCTGAACTCTGAGGTGCTGTTTCTTCCCTGCATGTTCTTTGTATCTAAATGCTATCTCTAGTAAAAAGACCTGGCTCTGGAGCTGCATTTTTCTTGGCAGCACACAGACTTTTTACTTGGTGATGGAATATGTTGTTACCTTTCCTAGAAAGTGTAGTTATTAATGTTACTATAGACAGTCAGGTGCTTGCCAGAACTAGACTGGCACAAATTGTTCATTTGACAGAAATGTTTGCACTCCAGCTCTCTGTGTAACATGACCAGTTACTGTTTACCAAGGTGAAAAGTTTGCTTACTGCTGACAGCAGAAGTGGAGTATTGGACTTCTCTAACGAAGTTCACTCCAATAATCACAACATTGCCTTGGAAAGAGGAGCAGGCTGCTTGTAATTCTGTTCTTAATTAAACAAAGAACCTATCTTTAAAAAAGCAATGAGCTTAACAAAAAAAAATGAGAGCAGTGTTAAGTGAATAGAAATAAATGATGCTGCTGTGACTTTCTGCCTCCCAGGAAACACTACTTCTCATGGTAGGAGAGCTTTCTGTCACCTAAGTTGTCACCAGGCAAGACAGTAAATTTACATCCCCACCCTCTAAGTTTCCTGTGCTGTGGCAGTGGAATCTCTCAAGGAGGCTACCTTTGTTCAGTTCATCTGATAATACAGAATTTGAACTGTGTGTTGTAAATACCGATTTTTTTTAAATTTTGTTTGTTTTCTTTAGGGAAATTGTTCAGCAGAGTGTGGTAGAAGACATGCCAAAAGCTCAAGAAGAAAAGCCAAGAGTTCAAGCAGAAGCTGAACTTGCAGGAAAAAGAGAAGTGGTAAGGTATAGGAAAGACAGCCAGTTCTTACCAAGTTGTTCCATGAAACAGAGTTCTCTGGCTTAATGACTTAATCTTGTGAAAGCTATTTCTGATATTTTGTCTAAGAATTAGTTGGCTTAGGCATCTTCAGCAGCTCTAGAAGGGATGTCAGCTGTGCAGACCTGTGTTTTGAAGGTAACATCAGAGACAGCCAAATTGGTGCCTTGGTATTTTAGCATCTTTTGTGCTCAGCAATTGCATATAAGGACAAACATAAGGGTGTGGCCTCTAGAAAAGTGGCTCCTAAGCTGTGCTCAGTGTTGGTTGTTTAATTTTTATGCCTGTGAATTTTTGTTTTATTATACGGGCTGCCCAGTCAGTTTATCACAAACCAATTTGATCATTAAAATGATTCTCATTGCATTTTAAAGTAATTATTTTAACAAATAAAAGGATTTTGTTTTTCTCATCAGGAGAAGCAAATGAGCCCATCTAAAATGGCTTCAGCTAATGTTGCCCCCTCTCAAGATAATTTGGGTTCCACTGACAGTGGAAAAAAGTCCATGCCTGCAGAAGAAATTAAACCTAGTTCCCCTAGAATTGATGTAAGAGCAGATGAGACAGCTAATGCTGAACCTGACGAGATCTTCAGACCATCATCAGAAGGTAAGGGCATTTCTTTTAAACAGACTACTGAAACAATACATTTTTAATGTGTACAGATATTTTTCTACTTAAGTTCTATTATGGATAGTTTTTTCTCTCATTCTGCCCTTCTGAAAGGACTCCAGAACCCCCAAAGACTAGCAGTGCTGGGAAATGTATCCAAGCCTATTTCTAACTTCCTCTGGTTTAAGCTAAGTTCAAAAAGCTGGCTATTAGAATTCAGTGGTCTGTGAGGATGGAATTTAGGCTGGTACAGAAACTATCTTTTTATACTTTCAGTGGCAGTTTCTGGGCTGAAAAATTGCTCCCTTAAAATAATTTCTGGTGTTAAAAGCTTTGTAAATTGAGAGCTTGAGAGAGCTGTACATCTGTGTGTTCTTGAGTCTTGTAGGTTACTTCAGGCCTTAGCTCTACTGGTTTCATATTGCAGTGAGTGATCTTCCTGACAAGGATGCTTGTCTTGAGAGCTTCCTACATGGCTGTGACTTGACCACTTGGAAGGGTTATTCCTGGTAGGAGCATTGTGTGGAAAGATGAGCAAATGGTTTGACTGCAGTGCAGTCTGTCATTTAACCTTCACATTGGAGTGGAATCACTGATTTGGGAAATGGTTATAATTTCATCCTTCAAATCTGAGCTGTGTGCTAATTTTAACAGTGAGATTGTGTCAGTCTTGCTCTTTCATGGGGCATTGTGTGCAACAGAATATCTGAGTGTGCTTGTCACTTCAGCCATGGAACAAAGAAGTTCTTCAACTGTGTGTTAAATCCTACACGTTCTTACAAGTACTTGGGAACAAATGGAAGATGTAAGTTTGTGTAGCTTAGAAATCTTTGCTTTTTTCATGTCTGGATAGAAAGACATTTTAACCAATGAAGAGCAAGAAGTCATGAGACTGAGAGCAGGGATTTATTTGCTTTATGCACATTATGTGTTTGTTTCTGTCTGTAGTAGGACAATTTGGCAGTATTGCATCTTCATTGTATTGTTTCCTCATTTTCCAGTTTTTGGAATGGGCATAGACTATCTGGAACAGTTTGGGTCTTCATCAGTAAGTATGATGTTAAATATTTTGTTTGCCTTCCTGGCAGTGTGGAGAGGAAAGCAAAGATGAAAGTGTCAAGCCTTAGATGTTTTCATGAATTAACTTCACTTTGAATTGTCCACAGAAATTGTCATCTACTCCAAAGGAATGTGATGACAAGGCTGGGTAGGGGGTGATGGTGCCAAGGAAATGTAGTTATAAGCAATTTAACTAAAAATCAAAGGTCTCTGGCTGTCAGTGTGTAGAGGTGTTAATTTTTTTTTTTTTTTCCTTTTTTTTTTTTTTTTTTTACAAAAAAATTAGCATTAAAACTGAGGTGAATGATATTTCACTTCTGGCCAAAACTGCTGGAAGATGATGCTTTAAAAGTGCATGATCATTGTTTCAAAGACAGTTTTTCTAAGCTCTTTTGCTTTATGGCCAGTTTCAGAAAATCTGTCTATAAGTGGGGCTTGTCATGTTTTAATCAGTGCAGTTTAGTTATTCTTACTGTTATTCTGAACCAAACAGGAAAATTTCTGAACAGTGAATGCACTGAATTGAAATTGTTTTAGTCATGCTGTGTTTGTCCTTATGAGTTTATAAGTGAAGAGAAAATGGCATACACTGGTTTTTCAGCTTATAATACTCTTTCCCTGTGTCTTCTGGTTTGGAATAGTTCATTAATGTTTGCCCTTCTGATTCAGTCTGTGAGCAGATTGAGCTCTTCTGATATTACATAAGGACTTAAGTATGTGGGCACAGAGTTCTCTTATGTAATTTTCCTCTGAGAACAGTGCTCTGGCCACTGAAGAATAGGCTCACCCACTCTTCAGAGGATTATTTGTGTGTGGGTGGGATGTGTGTGTTGAGCTCTGAAGCAGATCTGTCAGTTTATGCCTCTTTCCCCCTTCAGTTCAAAGAATCAGCTTTGAGAAAACAGTCACTGTATTTGAAGTTTGACCCTCTGTTGAGAGACAGTCCAAGAAAACCAATTTATGGTACTATTGAATCAAGTGAGAGTATCATGGCAGCTCCATCTCAGTCTGGGTAGGTATTGACTTAGTACATAAAATCAGAGTTGTTTAGCTTGGAAAAGACTTTCAGATTGTCATGTCCAACAGTTAACCCAGCACTGGGGAGTCCACCAGTAAACCATGTCCCCAAGTGCAACATCCACACATCTCTTAAATAACTGCAGGTCTGGTGACTTGCCTGTTCCAATGCTTGACCACCCTTTCAGTGAAGACATTTCCCCTAATATCCAATCTAAACCTCCCCTGGTGCAATTTGAGGCTGTTTCATCCAGCCTTGTTCCTTGGGAGACCAACCCCCCCATGTCACTACAAACTCCCCTCAGGTGGTTGTAGAGAGTGAGAAGGTCCCCCTGAGCCTCCTTTTTTCCAGGCTGAGCCCCCTCAGTTGCCCCTCATCAGATTTGTGCTCCAGACCCTTCCCCAGCTCTGTGCCCTTCTCTGGACATGCTCCAGCACCTCAGTGTCCTTACACTGAGAGGCCTGGAACTGAACACAGGATTCAAGATGTGGCTTCACCAGTGCTGGGTACAGGGGGACAATCACTGCCCTGGCCCTCTGGACAGACTGTTGCGGGTACTAGAGCTTTGCAAAGAAAGACAACACTTGAATTTAATGGTGTAATGTCTGTTCATTTTTAGGCCTGTTGCTGATTTAAGTAATGTGCCTGAGGAAGCTGGAAAGCCTCTAGTGAGTCTTCAGCCTGAGGAAACTGGAAAGCCTCTAGTGAGTCTTCAGAATGAAGAAAAACCAAAAGGACTAGATCTTCTGGGGACATTTACAACTTCTGTAAGGGTGTCTGGAATGCTATCAGGTTTCATGTTGATAGTTTAGGGAGGGGATAGACTAGGTTCTGGATTTAAGACTTAGGCAGGTATATTAGGGATTGCAGAATCTGATAAATCTTTACTTAAATTGTTGTTTTAAACCAGGTTGGATACTCATTTATATCAAAGTTGAACTTTGTGATGAACATTTTCTTAAGTATTAAAAGTATTTTTTGTGGAAGCTGATGCCATTGCACCCAGTCTAAGGGAATTTGAGCTGTTTTTAAGAATGCTCTAGTCAAGCAATCTTTTTTTATGCAGGTCAAACTACAAAAGGCAAGCTATGTTTTGTAGTTGCATTGGTGGGATGAAAAGCACTTAGGTTAAACTGGATGCTCTTGCATCTATGGTTTATAGTTTGAACAGATCTGCCTGCAGTGGCTCATCCTGAAATGATCACTTTTGTTTGTGAGAAACAGCATGGTGTCATCTGCTTTGTTTCTGATAGCTGTAATTGGTGGATAGCAGTTTTGGTTCTACCTTGTAGGTATTTCTTAGAGCTATGTGGTCAGCTTCAATGTAAGAAAGTTTCATGCTAACAAAGTTGTGGAGGTATCTGGTGTGTTTAAGTGAGATACATTGACTTAAAATAACATGCATGCACCTAATCAGTAGTATGACAATGGAATCTGTTGAAACTTTGTGTTTTTCTTTTCTTTACAGGATGCTGGTCCCCTAATTCCAGACTCCCTCAGTAGTGATGTTCCTCCAGTGCCTTTTGCTGCTTCTACAAACACTGCAGTGGATGCTATTATAGATGTGCTAAAATATAGCCAAAAAGACATGGATGCAGCTGTTGAACTGGTGAAGAGAGAGGTATGGTGGCCATTCCAAAGCAGAACTTGGCATAGCCTTGGAAGGTCCTTTTCTTTGGATTATCTGGGATAAATCTCTACTTTGCAGTTTCTCATCATTCTTGACATAAGTATGTCATTGAAAAGCTTGCTGTGGACTTGATGGGTGCTGTAGGTATAGAACTTTTTAGAGCTAACACTTAAGGGACTAGGACAAACTTCATTATTAGTTAAGTTCTGCCATATATCTGGTCACTATTAAAAGGCACATGTTATCAGATGTGATAGTTAGGCTTAATATCAGTAATCTGGATACTTCTTATTTGACAAGCAGGAGCACATTTTCATGCCAGTGGAGGAGAGTGGCTCATGTAACTCCCCTAAGACAAGATAAAACTGTAGTGCCAGTTCAGTGCTATGATCAGTTCTTTTCTTGTGGGACCTGAATGCACAAGAGCATGTCCAGCTGATAAAGTGAAGGTGAGGTCTGGAGCTCACTCTAGAGGATAAAGACATTAGTGAAGGAGGGAAGAAGTAGTTGGTAAGATTTTAAGCCTTTTCTGTAATTGCAGAAATTGCCTTTAAAAGCCCATCTTGTGACTGATGCAAGAGGACTTATATATCCACTTACTTCAGCAATTGGAGTACTTGATTCATTATGACTTCCGAGTTATGTTACCTTACAAACACTAAATAATGTAAGAGGAGAATTTAAGCATAAATGTCCTTAAAGCTAATTGTATCACTTAAGCAAAAAATGGAGCTTCCAAAATTCCTGACTGCTGTACTGCAGGCAGTGGCATTGGGAACACCAAGCAAAGATGACCTGTGATTATTTGCTGCTTAAGTTCTTCTTTTGCTTTAGAGTACAGAGATAGTGGCTTTTGTAGGAATAACTATTGCATTCTGTCATTTAGGAGGTGACTTTCACTCAGCATATTGTCTAGTACAGGAAAATAAATGTGGCTTTGACAGGGGACAGCTTTTAGTGCATTGATCTAAAACTAAGAACCTATATAATAGCAGGGGGTTAAGCTTGTAATATCTTTCAAGTGCTGCTGTTTCATGTTGGAAAGAACTACTTTAAACCTGCAAACACTGTTGTAGGTGTGACTGGATGACTCCAGCTGTGTCACTTAAAAAAATATGCCTGGAATTACAATATCATCCTGAAAGGAAAACAGGCTAAATTTTTTTTTTTTGCATCTGTGAAACAACTCAGGAATAGGAGCAAAGTGAAAACCTGTTTTCCTTCTGAGCAAATACAGCACTTAGGAAAGCTCGCTTTTTTGGGGTCTACTGAACCCTTTTTGAGCTTTCAAGTGCAAGTTTTTAATTTGTTTCCATCTTCACATACTTTTGCTTTTGTAATATTTTTTTCCTAGCTTAGCTATCACTACTTCTCTTAATAGTACATTTTATTTTTGCTTGTGTCCTGCTTCCTGTCACCTGAAATATTGCACTATATTTAAAATTAGATTGCTCTAAAAGAAATACTGAAAAATCAGTTTACTACAGTTTACTATGTAGTTTTGTGACAAAACTATTAGTAATCATGTGCTTTCACTTTCTCTTTTTTGAATTCCAGATTATTTTATGTATTTTGAGCCTTGTCTTTGAAGGCCTTCCACAGTACAGTCAGCTCTGTGGTTACAGCTCTTAAGTTGCTATGGAGCTTGCACAAAGTGTTTAGCAAAGAGTATTTGTGCTGCTTAATTCTGTTACTGTGAGCCCTGCTTTAGTTTAGCTGATGTGAACTAGGTATCATTATTCTCAAATTAATTGAGGCATCTTTTAATCCTCCCCCTTCCTCATTCCCTAGTTTAGTGTTGAGTATGAGTTACTGCAAACAGCAATTTGATATTGAACAGGCTTCTGGTATTTGTTGCTTTGTGCATTAATATTAGCAGGTTTGTGAATTGCTTTTTTTATCTGCCCTGTAAATAAGAGGGAAATGTGTGTCACTTGAGAGAATGTTCCTTGGCCCATTGTGTTCTGTCAGAAGTTACAGTCTACACAGACACTGAGTAAGAGGTAGCCAGGAGGTTGGTTGGCTGAGTTGACTCTGATCTTGCCACTTGAAAAGATACTGGCAATGTGCTGGGAATCATATATGCAAAAACTATGTATTAATCTAAATTTTATTTGAATCAAGTTTGTAATTAAACAATTTTGATTCTGTTAAGCAATTAGAACTTATTTCTCTCTGTGTTAAGTATACCCAAGTTGCCCTTCAGATTGTTTTTAGTATCAAATCTTTTGTCTCTTTTTGTGCAAAAAAGTAAAGGCTTACCTTTTTACCCTCAAAGGTTCAAGAGAAAGAGCTGGAGATTAAGAATTGGAATCAGAAGTATAATAAACTTCATATGGAATACAAAGAAATGGGGTATGAATCTGTCCTGACTTTTATATTTACTTAGTTATTCCAGATGCTTTTTCTAACTTATGTTCAACTTTTCTTTTTCATGGTTTTTAGAAAAATAGTTGCTGAATTTGAACAGACAATAACACAAATTATGGGTAAGTTCCCTGTTTACAGTTTGAGTGCCTTGGGGGGTGGGACATGCTTAGCCCAGAGTTACTAAATGAGGTTAGTACTCTTTCACCTCTGACGTTAGTATTTCAAGTGCTTCCAGGAGAAGTGTAAGGTTTAAGACAAGACAGACTAACAAGTTTATGCATATCCATACAGACATGATATCACTTCGTAGGTAACGATGACTTTTTAAATCAGGCATGAACACAACCTTTCCTTATTCTGCACTGGAGCTGTGGGCTTTTTAAAGCTGGCAGATCCCGTTGTCAGTACTCTGTTTAATTGTGTACTCTCTGACATCATTTAAGTGGCAAAGTATCACGAGAAGTTCTTGCTGGATGGATTTGGCCTTTTGCTTTAGTCAAGTTTATGCTTCAAAACTAGGAAAGACATCCAGTGAAACTTTTGTATAGTTACAAGTTCTTAGCTCAAAGCTGAATAAGGTACATCTGTGCCAGTTTTCTGTGCTCCTCTAAGGCCATGGGAAACATAGCTTGGGTGTACGAACCCAAACCTCTTAAAGTCTGCTGTGCTAGTCTGACTTGTTACTCAGTCTCCTCCAGATCTTCCAGCTGTTGTATGTTTAATAAAAAATATTTTTGGATTCCTTGCTTCTATCACAACATTCGAGACTCCTGTAACAGTAAACTCTAGTGGAGTATTTTGACTACAGTGCAGGAGAAAAAAATGCTCTTGGCAAGCACATTGTCATGGTGCTTAATGACTTTGAGTTTGGTGTGAGGTAATATGTAAGAAAGACTTCTTAAAAGCACAGACATGGTGTCCTTACAGGTGAGAGGCCATGTTAGGAAGCCTTTGTAAAGGGAAGAATTGAAGGTGTGGGGGTTATCTGTCTGTAGTGTGGCACTGGTTTTATGCTAAAGCAATAACTATCTTGGGTTAACTCCTCTTTCTCTAGAGGATTCTCAGAAGCAAAACGAAGCCTCAAGGAAAGAAATAGAGAAGCTGACAGAAGAAAAACAGCAGGCTATTTCAGATCTGAACTCTATGGAGAAGTCCTTCTCTGAAATCTTCAAACGACTTGAGAAACAGAAAGAGGTGTTAGAGGGTTACCACAAAGTAAGATGGTTTAATGCAAATAATACCCTTCACTAAATCTTTTATTTTGGAAGAGGAAATGTGAAATTTCTAGAGTAGCCATTAATTAGGTAGTATAAGGACTACTTGTAAAACCAGGTGCTAAGTTGTTTATTTAAAGATAATTAAAAAACTAATAATTTGTTGTATTTAGTGACTGACTTAAAGCAAGATAATATCTTAGAAGGCAAAGTTTCTTCAAATAGAAGTGAGCTGTTTCTTGCTGCAGCACTTCCTTTTTTGCTAATCATAGGGATACTCTTACGTGGCAATTGCTGCATAAGAGTAGCTTGTTTCCCCTACATCATATTGAATAAATGTTGAAGAGGATGTGCAGTTACAAGTCAGAATAACAGGTTATTAGGTGTTCCCTACTAAGATGTTTGTGGGGTTTTTCTAAACCTAAAGTCAAGCCTTCATTCTGCGGCTTCTTCAGAAGCTGAACGGAAGAAGCTAATGAGTAGTATAAGCTATGGTTTCTTATTCTATGAAACGCATGAAAATTGATTTAGTTGGTGCTTTAAAAAGTGCCTTCAGGTTTTTTTCATTCAATTACCTTTAATGTCCCTGTTTACTAAAACTCAGAAACTAGCCCCTTAGTTTCATGCTAGTCTAGGTTTTAGAAACAGGCATAGTGTCTGTTACAACTTCAGTTTCTTCTTTGCTAACATGTCAGGCTTCCTTCATCTTCTGTCCCTTCCATCTCCACCTTAAATTCAGAAGTCTTTTCCTTAGCACAGAGATAAACATTGCTTGGAAACACAATTACTAAATTTAAGACCTACAATTAGTAGAGATCTTAGCAATTGTTTCAAATAGTTCCAACTTCCCACAATGCTAATCAAGCATATTCATAGTGTGACTACCAGGGTAATTTTCTTGCTGTTAGTGTTGAATTTGTTTACATCAGGGTCCAAAGCCTGAATCTTCTGGTAGGTTCTTTGGAGAAGTTGGATTTCTAGCTATTCTTGTGCCAATTGCAACTTAATACAGAGCTGATTTTAAAAAAATTGGAGCAAAACAAATAAAATCAATTAGTGACTTGTTTTAGTGACCTTCCTTACTAGAGTTTGCTACTAAATAATGTACTGGGGGGAAATATGGTGAATAAATGTTTTCAAAGTTAAGATAGTTTAAAGGAAACAGTTTAGTCCATATAGGCCTGTGGGATTTCATAGTTCCTGTTACTCCAGGGAGCAAATACTGTCCATCAGGTGTAGTCAAATAACCCAGTTGTCAAGTGGGGAGACTCCTCCATCTACTAGCTTAAACAGCTAACTGGACTTTTTTGGGTTTTGGAACAGAATGAAGAAGTTCTGAAGAAATGTGCAGAAGATTACTTGGCTAGAATTAAAAAAGAGGAGCAGAGATACCAGGCACTGAAAGCACATGCTGAAGAAAAGCTGCAGCAGTAAGTACCATGTCAAGAAGCCAGGTACCAGGAATGGCACACACAGTTTTCACTGTAGCTGCAGAAAGTGGTTCAATAGTACCAAAATCTGGCTTAAACATATTTAATTTAGTAATTAATCTCAAGTACAAGCATCCAGTGTTTCTGAGAGTTCTTCTGTGCTGTCTGAAGGGGATGTAAATACCATCTTGTGCCTATTTCAGAGCCAATGAGGAAATTGCTCAGGTCCGCAGCAAAGCCAAGTCAGAGACTGCAGCACTTCAAGCCACTCTGCGCAAAGAGCAGATGAGGATCCAGTCTTTAGAGAGGAGCCTTGAACAAAAGGTCAGTCACATTAATGTCATGGGTGAGTCTACTCAACCTATTGCCTTAGACTAAGTTAAGAACTCCCTTGTATCAGGGCCAGGAGGAGCCTTGCTAACTGTGCTGGTTTTGACGGCTGCTGTGCTGGCAGGCTTTGGGAAATTAAATTAGCATTGAGACCTAAGACACAAGTGTCATGTCAGGACATCTGTATGTTTAGATTTTTTTGGAGCACAAGGTTCATTTCCAAACCAGTCTGGGTTCCTGTGTCAGGAGGTTACTGAAGGAGGTGGTGATTAGCAGTTACCCATGGTGCAGAGCAGAATCTGGGACTAAATTTGCAAGACTGTCTGGCTCAGCTTGTTTATGAGCATGACTTAGTTGTAAGCTGTTAGCACATGTTTAACTGTATGTGACTTAAGTTTTCAATATTGTTCAGGCCATTTGTCCTTGTACTTTATACTGTTTCATATTGCATAGGTAATGTCTTAGAATGTTTTGTAAAGGCATATCCTTTGCTGTAACCCTTCAAAGGAATAAGCTTTATGACAATTAAAAGTCACTGCTGGAAATGCATGCTGTTAGTTTTACTGCATCATTGTTGTTGCTGCCAATTCTGAAGACTCAAAAATTGATAATGCTGACAGGTTCCTATTATGGAAAACAATCATATTTTGAGTTTTCAGGTTTATGGCTGAAGTTTGCATAGCAGAGGAAACAGTAGGCCTGTAACTGGAGAGATGAGACAAGCCATTTAAGACAGAACTAGATTTGGTCTTGTCATAAATACAGTAACACTGTAAGAGTTCTTATTGAAATAGTTTAACTGTTCCATAAGGAATTCTACAAACTGGGAATTGTTACATGTCAGTAAAAATATCAAGGCATCATTTTACAGAGTCTTTCTTGTGAAGATTAAAATCTTTATTGTCCGTGTCCTGAATCCTAACAAAGGCTGAGCCCCAAGTCTTGTTTCCCTGGATCAGTTGGTCTCCATTTGTTATGGGAATGTCTGTGGAAGAAGCAGAAACAGTATAGTGGATTCTGGCTTATTTCCTGGAGCTCCTAAGGATGCCATGTGACCTTTGGCATAGTAGAATCTCCTTTACATTGAATTTGCATGAGCCACCATCATGTAAATGGACTTTCTATTGCATATACTGGCAAACAGGGCTTGCTGCAATCAGCTCACTACAAGCTTCTACCATAATTTGGATATACCTGAAACTCACTCTCTTTTTTTTCTTCCACAGACTAAAGAAAATGATGAATTAACAAAAATCTGTGATGACTTGATCTTGAAGATGGAAAAAAATTGATATCTTAACTGTCTTGTAAATATGTTTATGTTCTGACTTGCTGTCTTGTGTGTTCATTCACTTTTTTATGTATGTGGGGAAAAAATAAAATTCTTGATTCACACTTCCATATTGTTGGCTGTATCTTTTGTAGGAAACATCTGTTAACTTATGTTGAAATGCTGCTTCTAGTAAGTAACAATGTCTTTCATAGCATTTTCACACATTGCTCAAAGGAAAAACTTCCCATCAGTGTACCTTCAGTCTGTTCCCTGTGTAAGAACTTCAGAGTTCTATACTCTTGACCTGGCTTTGCTGGGGAGGGTTGCCATGGGCATGGTCTATTTTGCTCTTGCTGCTCTTTCACTTTAAATCAAGGCATTCCAGAGTTACAGGACTGAAGTAAAACTGAACCTGCACAAATGCTATCAAGTATTTACTAATGTAAAAAGATTTGGAGCTTTGGCTTTGGTTTGTGGGTTTGGGTTTTTATTAAGAGGAGCTGGAGTGATTTTGTTTTTGCAGAGGGTTTGATGGCAGGACTGATTGCTGCTCTCCTTCTCTGGGATTTTCCATGTCATTAGTCTGTCTGACACTATTTGCTATAAAATGTTCAATCTCCCTAGCCCTGCCCATAGTGGAGAGCCTTCAGAGCTGTGGGCTGCATGTCACAGGCCATGATGAAGTCAGCCCCAGGCAATAGCAGAGCTCTTGGGCAAGCTGTTATTACTTGGCAGACAGCAGCAGGATTGTCTCAGTGCAAGCTACAGCTTCTGATTTCTAAAATTACTTGGGAGGTTATTCCCTCACTTCCCTGACTTGTAGGTGTATCTTCCCCAGAAGGGCTGTTGCTGCTGAGTGTGCTGAGCTGCACTTGGAGCCCTTCCCTTAAATCAGGGTGGTCTGCCTGGGCAGGTGGAAAAATGAGCAGCAGTGCCTTAAGTCCAGAGTCAAGTCCTCTGTGTGGCAGCTACTGCTCAGTGTAGGTGCAGGAACACCTACAGATCAAAGCTAGTTAATCAACATGCTTCAGGTTTGTGATTTGTGGGGTCTTCTTTGTGAGTCCTGCACTAATGTGAGAGGGTGGCAGCAGTGGCAATGGTATTAAATGCCTGGCTCTGGTAGCAGTTGTGCTGTACTTTTTAACTTGCAGGTTAGGGAAAGTGGCAGATGGAAGAGGAGGGAATAGCCATAGGAGAGCACACAAAAACAAAGTTTACTATCCCCTCTCTCAACTTCAGATTGTAGGACATCCTTGGGCTGTTCCTTTGTAAATAACCATACTGATGAGAAATATTGTACTTGGTCTAATTTGGGAAATGTCTTAGTTATAGAAACAGATTTTCACTAGATTTGCAATAAAATGGTTTGAAAGGGACATCAAAGATCATCTCATTTCAAGCCCCAGTCATGGGCAGGGACACCTTCCCTGAGACTGGGAGCCCCATCCAGTCTGGCCTTGAACACTTCCAGAGGTGAATTATCCACAGATTCTCTGGGCAACACATGAGGTTGGCACTGGAGCTGCAGCTGTTAGGCTACAATTAGTAAGGGCTCAGCATTCAGTCCCAGAGGCCAGGCCTGAGTTTTGCTCCCTGGTGCTGGATCATGGCTGTGGATCATGAGCCAGACTGCTCTGGGGGATGAACTGATTGGCTGAAGCTGCTGTTTTACAATAGATCCATGTGTGGTGCAGGTTTACTTTGTACATTGTGCATAAAAAGAGGGCAGCAAAGAGCAGAGCATTTCCAGATATTCATGGATATTTATTAGGGATATGCCTGCAATCCTAAATATTTCCACAAGATGTAGCTGCTGCTCTGTGAAATGGAGGCTTTTATGGCGTAGTGCTTCAGCACTTCCAGGGCTGGAAGATGTTCCTCTTCTCGAGTTGTGCTTAATGCTAGTAAGACAATCGTTCTTATGGATTTCTGTTGGAATGGATAAAGAGCTGCACAGGGATGTATGATAAATAGTAAACTGTAAATAGTGACAATGCTCTCTGAAGTTTTTGTGCTCCAGGTGACACAGCATTACACCACTTGCAGCTGTTTCCTAAAGGTACATACATCAGGGAGCACTGGGCTTCTCCTTACCATCCTGTATTCTTTCAGGGTAAAATGACTTTCTATCTTCCCCCTGGCTTTCTATTATTTATGCAGCATATCTCTGGTCCAGAGATGTATATATTAAAATGTATTTTGTTGTTTCTTGAATATAGCCGCTGTACAGACACCACCAAACCCAGTATATTGATGGAGGTGAATACAGAAGACCAGTAGAGACCAGCATGCCAGATACAGGTGAAAATGTTGTTTTGGTGCCTGAAAATTCTTGTCTGATCTCAAAACTTTTATTAAGAATTACACCTTGTGTGTCCAGTTACTGCTTGTTGATATTAAATACTGGAAATTGCCACATTCCTGCTATGATCTGTGACCCCCACCTGGGAAATCTGCCTGGGGCTCTCTTGTTTGCTGCTTGTGTCAGCACCTACAAGAAAACTGACAGTACATGGAAAGCAATGCTTGAATGGAGATGCCTGTAAAATGCCAGGGCACTGAGCAGGATGAGTGAACAACTTTTGTATTTATGAGCCCCTGAGGCTTGACTTCAATGCACTGCCTTGCATAACTATTTTCCTTGCCAAAGGCTGTGGGGCAGGGAAGGCTTCTGCATTTTAAACTGCTCAGAAAGGATGGTTGATTCTTCTCTGCAGGTGCAATGTGTACCTCCAGTTTAACACTCCCACCATCTGTTAGAATTTGGTATTTTGTAATTCCTACCTAAAGTCATCATTTAAATAAGTGTTGCCTTCCTTATTTAAAGAATTATTCTTGTTACTATCCTAATGCTGAACAGCCCCCTCAGAGCTCACCTTTATGGTGTACAGTGGAGGTGCCTAATACATATTAGTCAATTTGTGTGAACTGTTGTGTGGAAGATACTCATGGGTTTCAGTAGGATTAGCGTTTTCTTACTAAGATAAGAATTAAACTGTCATGTTTTTTGCATTATTGGCGTTTACTTACTGATGAATTGCCTGCTCTGCAAGCAGGTTATTGGACAGAAAAGTGATACTACTTGGTGCCTCTGCCCACTTAGTTTTATTTATTATTTATATGAAAACCTGTCAGGTGCTGTACAAACAGGGGATGACAGTTCTTGCTCCAGGCAGCCTGTTTCCAGCTGAAGTACTTGGGAGGATGTATTTTATCTCAGAGCTGATTAAGGTGGAGCAAAGGTACTGGACCTTCTTCCCAGCCATTTCCACTGCTGTTCCACCAAAAGCAATTTCTAGCAGAACATTCATCAAGGTCCAAGCACAGTCTTTAGTGCCTTGCACAATTAAAGACTTCTGTTCAGAAATTGTGGCTTAAACCTCTTTGGAGTCAGGGAATCTCTCCAGGTTGATTCTGGAGTCAATGGGTTATGTGGTGACCAATTTTCCAGTCCTGTTTAGCTTTGACGGCACAGAGTATGTAAAGAAATGTCACAGTTTGACATGAGGGAGTTTCAGGACTCATCCTGGTGTGAAATTGAAACCAGGCAAGAGCTGAATCAAACTCTAGCTGGACTTCTAAACATACAGTTCTACTTCTTAAGTTTCAAGTTACACCTCCAAATCAAATATTTTTCTCCTCCCTGTTGTAAAAATTAAAACACAGAAGAAAATCAGAGAAATAATGAACAGTCTCCTTTTTTTTACTCAGTTTGGAGGATGAATTTATTACCTGAACAAAACCCAACAGAATATCTTAAAGCAGAAAAGGCGAATTAGTGCTAGTTTTATATTAGAAAACAAATGGTAGAAGCATTTAATTTCAGCATGCTATCTTTGGATGTATGAGGAGCTCTCCATCTCTTTAAAAGTCATTAGATCATGACATGAATAATGCTTTTATGGTTTTGAAAGATCTTTGTGGTTTGACTTTGACAAATGGATCAGTCACAGCATCTACTTTCTTACAGATTTCTTTTCCTCTCCAGCACATCTAATACAGACAAACTAAATCCTCTGTATTGGTCACGGGGAAGGAAATTCCTTGTGAATTTTGTCCTATTTTTGATGATAGTGCATGTAAAATTAACAACAATTTACACCAACTATTTGCTTTTCAGTTTCTGCTGCCAGATTTTTGCTGGTGATGTCTTTACTGTTTGAAAGTCTCTCTTGTAGTTTGCAGACAAAACCGGTGTCAAGCTCTGATTTTTTTTCTCCTTGTTGTGAGCGGGTTTCACAATGAAGTTCTGCTGTCCTCAAGAGGTTTGTGGTGTAACTTTATTCATCTCCATGGAGCCTCTCCTGGCTCTGGGTGTGTAAGGGGACAGTCCCTTGGGTAGTGCTCCCTGTCAGACCACTGCAGGAGCTGCTGGAGCTGGGAGCAGCCTGGCTGTGTGTGTGATGGCTCTCAGTGGCCCAGGAGCAGCTGGGGCTCTTCAGTGGGGTGACACAGGTTGTGGCACCAGGGGTGCTCACAGGTGTTGTATGGCTTGTTTGGCTTGAGGAAAGAGCCACTGGGACGCAAATATGGTGAATCTTCCTCCCTCCTTCTCTTTAAATCCACTTGGACTTGCAGCACAAGACTATGTGGGGAGATCAAACCCTTCCATACTAACTTCTGTATCACATCAGCCCCAAACTTCATGACTTTTGTACAGGTTGACTTCAGATTCTTCTGGAGGAAATGGTGCAGGATGACACTGAATTAGTTTATGAGTAATTTAATTTTTTCTTTTATCTCTGTTTTCCAGGCTTCTAAGCAACATTGCATCCTGGAACCCAGTTGGCTACTTTATTTTTTACTTTTTCATTCCTTCTCATACCTTCTCTCCAGTGCCATATAATTTTTTTCACTAAATCAAGAGCCTATATCACCCCCTCCCAACACAAGTAAATGTGTGTGTCAAATTCAATGAACCCATTTCCTTTAGAGTAAGTTCTTCAAACCAGTTATCCATGATTTCCTCTGGGAAATGCTTTGGCTAAAAAGAGAACAAAGCTAACTGAAAGCTTTGGGGATCAAGCAGCCCATATTAGTCAGTATGAGCAGGCTGTGCCTCCTGGAGCTCAGGAAGGTGCCAGTCAAGGTGGAGAGGAAATCCAAATGTTTCCCATGAATCTCATGTCTGGGATTTATCTCCAATATAATGGACAGGTAGCATTAAAGAAACAAAAACAATGAAACAAACCAGCACTTGATGGTAGATCCAGGAATTGAACATTTTTGGGAGAGTTAGTTATGCAACATTTCAATATGCTGGAAGTTCCATTGGTTGTCCGTCTCTTGGCATTTTAAACTCCATTCCCTGCCTTTCTTTCCATTGGCAAAGCCAACTGGCCTGTGCTTGGGAGGCAAGTGACAAGAGCTCCCCTGGCTTACAGAGGAGTTTTGTGAGAGCCTGTGCCTGACAGCTGATAATTTTATTTATGATCATGGCACCATGGTTCACTGTTCTGTTTGAAGGCATTGTTGGTGTTACACAGAACTATGTTTGGATTGGAAGAGAGGTAAATGTTGGTCTAAAAATACATCCAGCCTGGCTCCTAAACTGAGGAGACTCAGATGCAATGGCTGCTTTTTTTCCCAATCACAGCATCATCTGCTCCTACTCTTATCTTTTTTAATGGTATTCACCCTGGCCCCTAGAGTTTAGATGCAGAAATTCACCAGATATAATCCATAATATCAATAAATAATGTTGTTTACTGGATGTTGCAGTGAAGATGGGGTTTAGTTCATTTCACGGTGTAATGACCTAGGTGATAGGAGGTGAATTTGAACACAGGGATCTGAGGGCCATGCAGTAACATGCTCTGAGAGAAATCACTTTGGTGCTCTGCACCTCTCTTTTCCATGGAGGTGTCTGGAGATTAACAGTGTCTGCTGCTTGTACACCACACACTTGAGGTTTTCAGTTCCAAAAGATGAGTGTGTTGCTAATATTTTCCATCGGAGGGGCAGCCTGGAGCTAGCACTTCAAATTTTAGCTGCCCAGATCTCATGATAGGAAAGCTGTTGTTCCAATAGATGAACTAATTAACAATGAAGCATCACATCTGGTTGAAAAATCTCTGCTGTAGTTTCTATGGAGATTTCTGTAAATAAATAAAATCCTTTCCAAAAGAGTGTTTTGACCAGCAGTTGGTTTCCAAATAATAGATCTCATATCTGGGTCCCAAATCTGAAGTCTCCAGACCAGATCTAGTATGACTGGAATGTGGGACAGCAGGGCTGGTAGATTTGCTGTGGATTTAACTCTTCAATGTAGGTGATGCCCAGGACTCCCCCTTCCAAAGAGAAACCTGATCTAAGTTTTTGGGTGCTTTTTGCATTATCTGTGACAAGCCATGGAGGAGCTCTGTCTGTTCTTAGAGCACATGGTAAAACATCACATACTTATAATGAGCAAAATGTGATGTTTCAAAATTAAAGTGGAAACAGCTCCATGCTTTCTGTAAAATGAGTGCATTTAAGGAGTTTCTAAGGTGTGGCAAAGTGCATCCCTTTGCAGAGCCCAGAGCAGCAGGTACTGACAAATCCATTACTCCAGCTCAGGATATTCCAGTGCTTGGAATGACTCTTCACAAGCAGTGAGAGTTGTTAACCTCCTTCTGGAGCCTGAGGTCCCTGCAGTGGCAATTATGCAGAGTGCAGCCTGGAGTCTGTTTGTCTGGCAGGGATGTGCAATTCATTCTTCCAAGTGCTGTTGTCCTGTTGTACCATAAAACCCATTTGAGGAGCTCTGGGAAAGCACTCAGATTATGACAGAGCTCAGAGGCAGGAGGAGGATGCTGGTGGTGACACCAGCTGGTGATGTGGAATGAGGTGACAGAGAAATGTGTGTGTGATAAATATCTGTACCAGGTGTGAACATATCATGAGCTGTCCTTGGTCTGGACTGAGAAGGTTGTGTCCATTCAGACCACACACACAAAAAAATAAATCAGGAAGTATCTGTGTACACTTAAGAGTAAACATTGATTTTTTTTTGGCTGGCTCCTGAGAGAGGAAGAGTCCCATCTGGAAAGAAATGAGTCTCCCAGGGACCTTTGGAGTTAGAAGTTCCTAACCCTAATTTCCAGGATTAGATCTAATCTGAACATCTATGATAACTTGGTCAGGAAAAGTGCTGCAGCTGGAAATATTGGCAGCATATTTGCCTTTTTTTTGTTCATCTATGTGTACATATAGATGTACATGTGTCCATATGTATGTAACTGAGATGTTTTATGAAAAATCTTTTCCTTAGGATTTTTCCTCCTGAGAAGCTGAGAGGCCTCAGGAACAAAATGTAAACAATGATTATCTGCTGCTGTGGAATGCAACAGGTGGATCTGGGATTGGTCTCAGCTGGTTGTTTCTAACTAATGGCCAATCACAGTCCAGCTGTCTTGGACTGTCTCGGTCAGTCAGAGCCTTTGTTATTCATTCCTTTTCTATTATTAGCTTAGCCTTCTGATGAAATCCTTTCTTCTATTCTTTTAGTATAGTTTTATTATAGTATATATACTAAATTAATAAATCAAGCCTTCTGAACCTGGAGTCAAGATTCTTGTCTCTTCCCTCCTCCTAGGACCCCTGCGAACACCATCACATATTATACGCACATATCTGTAGGTTTTCCTCCTTGCTGTTTTACTAAAGCTTCCTAGGACATCAGAAGCAGAGGACATGTGCATCTGTCTGCTAGGAAGTAAAGCATGTTTTTAAAATCTATTTATTAATTTTTATCCCAGCACTGGCTGGGCAAATGCCACTTGTGGCAAGTGCAATCAGAGCTGGAGCTGCTGCTCTCTGGTGTCATTTTTGGGGGATCTCTGAGCATGAGCCTGGTTGCAGAGAATTGACAACTCCCCTTTGCAGAAGAAGAGAATTTCAAAGCCCTCTGTGAAAAATAGGTGTGCAGCTTTTAGTCAGGGTCCAACTGTCTCCTGAGTACAAGTAGCCAAGGTTCTTGACCCTGCAAGTGATATCCCAAAATCTTTGTGTGCTGTGGAGGAGAGAGGTTCACAGGCAGGTGATGATAAGTTTATCTCAAAGGTCCCACTACAAAACAGCAGTGGTCTTGCCAGGCAGCCTGGTCTCAGCCCCCCATGCCCTGCACTGCCAGGGCTGTGAAGTGCCCCTCACAGTCCCACTGGGGCTCACCAGCTCCCAGGAATCCTGCTGTGGTGTTTAACCTCAGTTGGCTACTCAGCCCTATGCAGCTGTTCCCTCACCCCTCCAGTGGGTTTGGGGGCAGAGTCAGAAGAGTGAAAGTGAGACAATTCATGGGCTGGGCTACTGTCAGTGTAGTGGGTAAAGCAAAAGCTGTGCATGCAACAAAGCAGAACAAGGAATAAATTCACCCCTTCCCCAGGCAGGTGCTCAGCCATGCCCAGGGCAGCCAGGCTCCATCACACGTAACGCTGACTTGGGCAGACAAATGCCACCCCTCCAAACCCCCCCTTCCTCCTCCTTCCCCCAGCTTTGTGTGCTGAGCCTGATGCCATCTATATGGTATGGAATATCCCTGGGTCATTTGGGGACAGCTGCCCCAGCTGTGTCCCCTCCCAGCTCCTTGTGCACCCCCAGGCTCCTCGCTGCTGGGGTGGGGTGAGGAGCAGGAAAGGCTTTGGCTGTGTGTGAGTCCTGGGCAGCAATAACAAAAACACCCCTGGGTTAACAGCACTGCTTCCTGCACCAAACACGGCCCCATTGCAGATTCTGTGGAGAAACTTGACTCTATCCCAGCCAAACCCAGCACACACAGCTGACCAGAACTCCTGATCCACTGACAGGAAAGCACTTGGCATGTGTGCCAGGTGTTTTTCAGCTGATTTGCATGGATGGACAGGAAGCAAAGCAGGTTGGTTGCTCTAGACAAGGCTGGCTGTACTGCCTTGTCACTGTCCAAGTGTGACATTACTGTGTGCTTAATTACTTGCTGTGCTCACAGTAATGTTCAGTTTCTCAGCATTGTAAAGAATATTATTTATAGGAACTTTATCCTCCTGGCAACCAACAAAGTAATTACTTCAGACTGCATCTTCAATTGGATTTCGCTGTGATTTGTGAAATCCAGAAGATGTTAAAGAAATGGATAAAAGGGATTTACAGCTGCAGTCTTGCAAGTGAAACCAACTGCAGCTTGTGTTTTGGTTTGATTAACAATCAGTGGACTATAAAGGCAAGGGCTTTAAAGACTATGAAGATAGCAGGAGAAATTATCTGGATGGGCCAATTTGAGTTCCAGTCCTCTGATGTGGCCCAGGCAGGGCTGGGTGTCCCTGGATTAGCAGTGAGTGTGTCTGCAGGTCCACACAAGAGTGTTGAGAGTGATCTGAACTGGGAATTTGCGACGATCAAGACAAGACAGAGCAAAGTACAAGGCAGCATCTCCACACCGTCTGTAGCTGGCTGTGTGAAGGAGTCTGGGGTAATGCCTTGACTGTCAAACTGTGCCCTGTCAACTTGCTTTATTCCCCCTGCAAAACCTGGGGAACTGGGCTAGCACCAACAGAAACCAACATCATCTCAACAATAATGAGCTCAGTGAGGTGAGGTCTCAGTTCTTCCCCTCTACCCTAGTCCAAGTCACATCCTGACAAAAGCAAGGAAGAGCCAACATCTCCTTGCACAGAATAAGGGGAATCAAACCCACCTTGCTAGAATAAGACAGCAGCACCTTTATGAGGCACAGAACAAGTCCCTGTGTGTTCTGGGGCATGTCCTTGGCACAGACACTGCAGGTGCTGGGCTGTCTCTGTCTCCAGGAGTGGAGGAAGCCAAACTGCAGCAGGAAGGGTTTCCAGCCCTTGTGCCCATGTCCCTGAGGCTGCCCAAAGGGCAGAGTGCCCATGGGCAAAGGCAGCTTCTGGCAGCTCCCAGCTGGGAGCAGGGTGACATTTCTGATGTCCACAGGTAGCACAAGGACCTGCTGAGCCAGGGTGGAGTCAAGGTGGGGAAGATGGTCTAGCACAGAAGGCAGACACCTCAGCTCCTCTTTTTCTATAACAGGTGAGAATTCAGATGTTTCTAGAGACCAAGGAATTCTTGCAAATGACCTGAATTTTACTTAGACTTGGAATTTTCAATCTTGGAACTTCTTAAATGGGTTTTAAGAGGCTCTCAGAGGCAAACTTGCTGAGTGAGAGGGAGAAGCAAAACAGGGATTTTATGTACTCCCTAATCTCCTTTTTGAAGCCACTGGTGAGGAAACAAGAAGCTTGTTTTTTAAGCCCTTTATTGCTGTCAGACTTTATGCTGAGAGAGAGGGGTGTTTTTTTTCCCTTATTCTTTATTGTGACTCAGGACTGTGCACACCAGCAAGTGACTGCCTCTGCATAATAAATTGGTGACCTGGAAAAAAAAAAAAAGGAAAAGCTGCAGTCTCTAGGGAGTTCAAAAACATATGCTCCAAAATCTGTTTGTCCCTATATTGACTATTATTTCCAATTGCCAAGGAACTACATGTACATTTCTGGTTTTTCAAAAGCACATTGTGTGTGTTGTTGACAGGAGGCATTTGGGCTCCAAAGTACTGCCAAATAGCCTTGTCAAATGGAGATATTTTTTCTCTCTTTTCTCCTTCTCTCCTCTTTCTCTCTGTCCCTCTCCCTCCTTTTCCCTCTCTCCTGTCCTCTCTGCACCTCTTCCTCTTGTAGAGGGTATGGGGTGAGGGGCTGTGCTGTGCACAGGGATGAATTTCAGGCTGTGGATTCAGCAGTGCCTTTGTGTTTCTGACATTTTAACTGCTGAAGGAGCCAGTGCCATGGCAGTGACCCTAGCAAGGTGACAGAGCCCACAGTGTCACTCACACAGGAGTGGTCATTAACTGCTAAAGGACATGGGAATGTGGCAGCACTCCTACAGAAATGCCAAAGGTGGGGACATCAACCCAGGCTTCTAAAGGCATGTGTTGTTGACAGAAGCCTTAATATTTAATTACTAAAAATTTTTGAATTAGTGCAATTATGCTTAAATAATTTAAATACGAAGTTACAAAGTTTTTTGGTTGTGTTGAGAAGTGGCAAATGTTACTGGGGAAGGGAAGGAGCTAAAGTTGGTGTTTTAGCTCAGGAAATGTCATATGAAAGGGAAAGGTAGATGGCCTTTTCCCCCTGCATTTTGTACCTCTGGTTGTAACATTCTGGTTCAGGAATGTCTATTAATATTAAATTATTCACTTGGGTGACTTTAGTAGGTGGAAACCAGAACCAATTTCAAAGGACTCTGAAGGAGGCCCTTCATAAAGGAAACAAATAATTACACATTGTTTTTCATTTTGTTGTTTTTACCTTATTTGTGTCCAAGAAACTTTTAAATAGGCCTTCTTTGTTTGTCCACACTGGAGCAGTATAACCAGGGAATTTGGCAGAGTCCCAGATCCTGGCAGCAGCTGCCAATAAAAGCTCGCTGAGCAAGTACAAAAAATAAAATCACACAATATCATTTTTTAACTTTGATTAAGTTGTGCTGAATTGCTCCAAGGGAGGTAATGGCAAGCTCCAAGGGGCTAGGACCAGCCTGGGATGTGAAGGATGTTTATCTTGCAAGTGTTTGCTTTGGGCTGTGTATGTAGTTCCCACTGCTGGGGAAACACTTTGTCAAAAGCCCACTATTAAAAGAGTTTGGGGAATAAACATTGCAACAATGGGAACAAATAAAATCCTTTATGCTGTAATGTGCATAGCAAGCCACTGTCAAATATAAAAGCTGAATATGCTTTAAAACACTCTGAGCCATCCAGCAAGGGGCTGCCTGAGGTGTGCCAGCGAGTGGCTGGGCAGTGCCAGGGCCAGGGGCTGGGCTGGCCTGTGCCACCAGGGGCACAGGGTGAGGGCACTCTGCTGCAGGGTGAGCACAGCAGTGCTGCTGCCCAGCTGGGGCCCCTGGGAGACTGGCACCTGCTGGTTTGGGCTTGGGTGCTGTGAAATCTGGGGTCTGGAGAAGACACCTCTGGGAAAGGGAGGAGGGGAGCTGAGGAGCAGCTCCTGGGACTTGGGCTCCTTGTGTTGGACAGGCTCATGACTGGAGTTTGGAATGGTGAGGAGTTATGAGTTATTCATGAAGCCAAAGGATGGATCCATTCAGGGGTTCTTCCCTCACCTGAGTCCATGGGAGCTGCTGGCAGTTTTATTCTTGTGCCTTTCCCCCACTCTGCTCCTTGGTGGCTGTTTCAGTGGTTTGGAGCTGGCCTCCTGCTTAGCACATCCTCAGCTGGGTCCAGACTGTCTCTGTGACACTCTTTGAGATTTACCTCTGAGGATATGTTCAAGGAGCTGTCAGCCTTCAGGTGCTTCACATTTACTTTTTCTTTAGGGTGCAGGCTCTTCTCCTGGGATGCCAGGGACATCAGCTCAGCCTGTCCTGCTCTGCCCTGCTCTGCTCCATGGGGGAGGCAGCACATCTTCAGAGCCACACTTCAGGACAGCCTCTCCCCTGGCTTATCCTGTCCTGGAATAAAAGCATCTTTACATGGAGGGGAAAATCCTCTGGTCCTGTCTAATTCCACCCAGCCTTGAGCCCTGCTCGAACAGCTGCCATCATACTGGAGGGTTCCAAGGACTCACAAAATCTGCTTTTTCCTTGCCTGACTTCTGGCAAGTAGGACTAGCTGTGAACACAAAGTACAACTCATTCCCCCTGCTTTGGTGTCCAAAATGTAAGTACATTTTCACTTTTCTCCATCCCTGCACTGCCCTGCAACAGATGATTTCCCCATTCCCAGCCTCCCTCCACTTGAAGCTGTGTCCTTGCTCAGCTCCAGTGTTTGTTGATCACATCCTCTCCCTGGACATTTTTAATGGCCTTCCTGTTTGCAGGTCTAGCTTTCTGCCTGCAGTAATTCCTCCTGAAAATCTTGGGTCCCACAGAGAGCTCTCTCTCCAGTCAGGAAGCATTTATGTTTCCTGGTTTGTATGCAGATGCCAAAGTTCTCAGCTGTGGAGCAGAAATCTCTATTCTGTCCTCCATTCCTTGGTTTCAAGTGAAAAAAAACCAACACAAAAACCCAAGCTCCAAGAACAAAACCCAAACTTCAAAGCATTGTATTCTTTTTTCATTCTTCCCATTGATGGAGTTTCAGTGTTCATCAAATCAGTCTTTAGCTTTTGCATTCCTGGGGACATCATCCTCCAATGCCTCGATTCACATGCTTTTTATCACAGTGAGGCAGTAAAATTCATTGCATTTTTGTTTGCTCCCCTTTATGCCATCACCAGCCCATTACATACACTGTGCTGGCTTCCACATTGGTCTGAAAGTTGTTTGGTTTGGGTTTTTTGCTCCAGAAATCACTCCCAGGAGCTCTGGCACTGGATTGCTTTGTTGCCAACACACTGCCCCAGAGCACCTCTGGTCTGACCCACATCATTACATCTCACAGACACCTAGGCTGATGCACCTGGGAGAAGTCAGGGAGTGCCCAGTGTCCACATAGTGCAGTGAGAGCTGCCAGCAAGGCCATCAGTGGATGCACAGCTCCAGGATAGTCCCTGGTGCCTCCACTGAGCCTGGCCAGGAGAGCAGAGGAGCTGGGCTGAGTTTATGGCCCAGCAGAGACCCAAGGATTGCTTGGACACAACCTGGCAGGAGAGTCTGGCTGCTTCCTGTGGCAGCCTGGCTGGACATCTGCCAGCCCAAGGGTTAAGGACACACCTGATGTGAAAAATTTATCCCTAGGCATTGAAAGCAAAATTCTTTTTGTGTGAGAGCACCAGGAGAGACATTTACTCTCATTGGTTTTCTTTAGGAAAAGCCACAGGTTTTCTTTGGCTCCTTTTTAGCACGTTTGAAAACACAAGAAACAATTTCTGAGGGAGCAGCCAATGAGCCCTCCAACCCCCAGAGTGTGTCCATTGACTTTCACATATTTTGGTCATATTTCTCTTGGCCTGTGCTATAATTTAGGCACTTGCTTCTCTGCCTCTTTGGTAAAGGTTTATATGGAATTAAAATCCAGTGGTGCTTTGCTGTGTAGGCACACATTTTTTTAGCTCTATTGAGTTTTTTTGTAGGCTGCATAGTACCATTGGTCAAATGTCTGCTTTTGCAATAAAATACATGGGAGCCTGTTTGTGTTCCTGGTGTGTGGCAGTACCAGCTGTTGGTTTCTCTGGGTCTGGATGGAAGGCACTTGAGATGGTAGTTCATGTTCAGACTCAGGTGTTTATTATTCTTATCAGTAAAAATCCCCAAACTCTAAATTTCTCCCCAAGTGATACACCTCCACTACTCTCTAGAATCTATTTCACACTTTTGTGGATTCCAGTCTATCTTGAAGTCTGGGAAACTTTCTCTATGAATGAGGGTCAAAGTCAGTGCTCCCCTGGGGGTCAGGGCACCCCAGAGCAGACAGAGAAATATTCCCTGTGGTGTCCTGGGTTTCCATACTGGTGTTTTCTCTTGCAGAAATGCCAATAGTCGTGAGGCAAGCTTCAGCAGCAAAGGCTTATGTGACAATATTTTTGTGTGTTGGTGTTTGAAATGGACTCCAATTGTGCTGGGGGAGGTTTAGATTGGGTATTAAGAAAAAATTCTTCACTGGAAGGGTGGTCAAGCATTGAAATGGGCTGCTTAGGGAAGTGTTGGAGTCATCCCTGGAAATGTCCAAAAAATGTGTGGATGTGGCACTTGGGGACAGGCTTTAGTGGTGGATTTGGCAGTGTCAAGTTACTGCTTTAACTTGGTGGTCTTAGAGGCCTTTTCCAATCTTAATTTTTCTTCCTTACTGTGCATTTTTTAAAGTATTTCTGCCCTATTGTGATGTCTTACGGCAGAGGGAGAGCTTATGCTCTGTCAGGAGCTCAGAACCTCCCCTATGCACTGGACTGCAGGGCTTGCAGCTTGGGGAGCAGAGCCCCACACCAAGGGCATGTTGATCCAGAGAGAGCTGGAATCAGTGTGTGGCTGTGGAACAGAAACATGCAGGGCTGAAGAGCTGCTGTGTTTACCCCCCCTGCCATCCCCTTTTATGGCAGTGACTGACAAACTGGAAAGGATATTGATACTGGAGCCAGTTCCCATTCAGTGAATTGAACTTCTACCCTCTTCCCCCTGAATCTGTATCAAAACACCTCAGCAAAATAAATATAACAACTATAAACCATACTGTTTACTTTTGATACTCTCTGTATTTGTTTTACAGCATGTTTGCCCAGCTCAACCACTGCCCACTCACTCCAGCCATGCCTGTGGCAGGGTGAGCTTGTGAAGCCATGGTTACAGGTAAGGTCCTTCTGCTTAATTATTTTTAAGCAACTGAAGTGTTTATTTGGTGAGATATTCAGAACCAGATGCCCTTCAGAACATCTTCATGCATCAGAACCAGATGCTCTCCAGCCCATGGTGAGGCTGAAGCATGGAGAAACCTGCTGACCTGCAGCAGTGATGAGTGAGTGCATCTTCCCACAGCCACGTGGGGACAGCTGGGCCTGGGGCTTACAGCTGGAGACCCTTCCTGGGGCTGAAAACCCTCTCGGGGCTCGTGTCCTCACCCAGAATTTGGCATGTTCCCCCTCCTTGGACATGTCTCCTGGAGGGTCCTTTCACACTCACAGAGGATGAGGGGGGTTTGCTCTTGATGGATGCAGCTCTTTAAAAGAGGGGACATGTCCTTGACATGAGTTTGTTCTCTTGCCCTCTGCCTGGTCACTGGGGAGGGAAAGGCATTTCCAGAGGGGATTCAACCTTCTCAGCATCCTTCTTTAGGATGGGATGGATCAAAACCCCAGAAGGGCTGAGGGACACTCAAAGCTGGTTTTTGCATTCCCATTGCTGTAAGGCAGGGCTGACTTCCACAATTGTCTGGAATGCCCCCACAAGGAGCTCTTGAGGGAGGTTAGACTGGTGGTGGTAAATCCAGAGCCATCCCAGCACCACTTATCCTCTGGCCTTTTCCTTCTTTCTTTCTTATCCTCTGGCCTTTTCCTTCTTTCCTTCTTTCATTTCTTTCCTGTGGGGCTGCAGCATGTGCCTGCAGCAGTGTCACTGAGGGCCACTGTCCCTGAAGCCTCTCTGGTCCCACCTGGGTGTTTCAGCCTCAGGGTTTCTGCAAGAGAAACAAAGCCAGTCTGCTGCAGGACACCGTGGGGGCTTATTCTGAGGCAGAAAATGAGCAGACCTTGGAATCAGGTGGGGAAGATCCAGAACCTGGTTTCTCACCTCTCTTCTTGCCCTCAGGAGGGTCCTGTAAGACACATTTAACCTTCATGAGTGCCTCTGGATCATCCCCTCCTGAGCCAGGCTGCCATGAGGGACTGGACTTTGACACTGGTTCACTCACACTGGCTTCAGTGGGGGCAGAGGCAAGGCAAGGCTGAGGGCTCTGTGGGTGTGAGGGAATGCTTCAGTTCTTTTAGACTTCCTTAAGCCACCTAAAAAGGAAAGAAAGATGTTTAAACCCCATTGTGAAGCCATTCTGGACTGGGAATGGGATAACAGGTAACACCCTGACTCCTCTGCACAGGGAGGAATGGTAAGAAATCAGCACACACACACACACACACACACACACACACACACACACCCCTCTATCATCTATCTATCATCTATCTATCTAATCTATCTAATCTATCTAATCTATCTCTATATCTATCTATCTAATCTATATATCTACCATCTATCTAATCTATTTATCTCTATCTCTATCTATCTATCATCACTATCTATCAATCTTATCTATCTATCTACCATCCATCTAATCTATCTCTATCTCTATCTCTATCTCTATCTCTATCTCTATCTCTATCTCTATCTCTATCTCTATCTCTATCTCTATCTCTATCTCTATCTCTATCTCTATCTCTATCTCTATCTCATCTCTATCTCATCTATCTCTATCTCTATCTATCTATCTACCTATTTATTTATCTATCCTCTATCTATCTCTATATCTATCTATATCTATCTAATCTATCTAATCTAATCTATCTCTATCTATCTCTATATCTATCTATCATCTATCTAATCTATCTCTATATCTATCTGTCTATCTATCTATCTATCCATCCATCCATCCATCCATCCATCCATCCATCCATCCATCCATCCATCCATCCATCCATCCATCCACTGATATGTAGGGCTTGTAGTTACAGACACTTCAAGAGCATGATCACTGCACACAGGCATTGAAATGCCAATTACACACCCCTGCAGGTTGTTCAGCCAAGGAGAAATGGGAACAGAATTGTATTTCTGCCTCTTGTTAAAAAGGCACACTTTCAAATGCTGGGCCATATCCTGACCTCAGTTTTTTTGAGTGGCCTCTGCACTGTAAGTGAAGTGGTTTGATTTATGCTGTGATGTTGAAATGGGGATCTGTCCTGTTAGCTGACTTTTTATTTTAATCTAAATATCAAAGCCACTGAAAGGATGGTTGATCTTTAAAACAGTAGTTGTTTTCATTAATTGTTCCAAATGCAGTTCAAACTGGGTTGTAGAATTCATAATTTAAAGGAAGGTGTAAATTTGAGTCCATCCCAGATTCAGCTGCAATTAGCATTTCCATTAATATGCTGATTTATTCCCATACAGTCCTTTGTTACTCAGGGAGAGAGGCAGTGAACAAGATCAAAGACATGTGGTCCTGCCACTTCAGCAGTTCCTGGGAAATCTCTGCTCCCTCCTGCCAGGAATTTTGGCAGTTGTGGCTTTGAGACTTGTGTCTTGCTGCTCCTAGGTACCCAAAACTGTGGTGTCCTACTGCATATAACCACTTTCCATACAACCACTTTTTTTTTATAACCACTTTTTAAAGTGATTAAAACAATTCCTCAGGAGGAGAAAAGGTTTCCATCCATGTTACCTATTGGAAAACCAGTTCCTGGCCCATGCTGCTCTGCTGTGCCCCAGCATCCTGTGGGAGGCCAAGGATCAATGGATCTATGGACAGGGTATTTTTCCAGCTAGGATTCTAGTATGGATGTAGTCACAAATGGAATCTGCTCTCCAGGACCCCTGTGCAATGAATGCTGTGGGGCCTGGCTCAGCTGCTGCCAGTACAGCAGGTCCTGCCCTCTGCAGAGGAGAGGGAGAAATCTGTCTGTTCCTTGTGTTCACAATTTCATGGCTCCTGTAGCAGCAAAACAAAACACTGATTTATTGCAAAAACAGAGAGGCTAGGTTAGGACAGTTTGTTCCATTTTTTTTTTGGTGCACCGAGCTCTTCCTCCCACATTTCTGTGTGTACCACAGTGCAGATGTGCACAGCTGCTGTTACCTCCTCAGTGGTGGCTTTAGCACTGGGGCCATGCAGGACCACCCTTTCCTGTACAAACCTCAGCTTCTGGCTAACCCAGATTTGAGGAAATGACATTTCCAGATCATTTTGGGGAAGCACAACTATCCCACAGTGATGTCTCAGGTACTGAGCTCCCTGCCCATCTAAGTCCTTCAGAGGCCAGCCCAGGGAATTTGAAGTGATGGGTCCTGCAGCAGGGTTTTCTCCCAGAGCAGAAGATAGATATGAGAAGCATTTTTCTCACTTTTATTCTCCTCTCTGAGCATGGAGCAGGCTCTGCTTGCCAGCAATATCTCAGAGCTTCATCTTACAAATCCCTTCCTGTTGAATTTCACAGAATCACAGAATATTCTGAGTTGGAGGGCACCCTCAAGGATCATGGACCCCAACTCTTAAGTGGATGGCCCAGAGACCTGGGTTTCTCAGGCTCTCTTTCCCTGGCACATCAGAGTGATTTCCCAAGGTGTTCTGCTGCAGGATATCAGTTGGCCCCTTTAGTGGCCCTTGGAAGCTGCAGAGCAGCCCTGCATGCCCAGGTGCATGGAGGAACTGTGCCATCTGAGCTGGGTGGGTGTTTTTAGGACACTGGAGGAGGTGACCCTCTCTGTTTGCCTTTGGAAAAGCAGCAATGACCCCACTGCTGGCTGGGAAAATGTGAGCAGTGGCCACAGGCTGCAGCCCTGGCTCTGTTACCAGCTGCTTCTACAACTCTGCCCGAGTTGTTTCCCTGTTTCATGGAAGCAGTATACAAGGATCATACACCCCTGAAGAGCTTTTTTCTCCAAATACATAACAAGGCTGCCTGAGAACGAGATTACAGCTACAAATCACCCCCCTTTTGCCTCCAGCAGTACAAAGCCTACCCCCCTGGTTTCAGTGCAATACACCAGCTGTATATGACTGTACATTAGCTTTACTAGCCCCAGAGGTGCTGTTCAGTCTGCCACATTCTCTTTCCCACCCTAACACCTGCACATTATTTTTGTCTCTTGCATTTCTCAGCTGTGGCTGGAAGGTGTCCCCGCAGGCAGATGGGGACTGCACATGTCAGAGGAGGCTCTAGATGGTGCTGCTGTCCCGGGAAAGCAAAGCTGGGCTCTATTCTCCGATGACAAAAGCTCCAATAAAAGCAGTGTAAAATGAGCAAGTCAGAGGGACTGAGAAAACCCGGGTGGCTCAGAGCTGCGGGAGCACCTTACCAGGTAAATCCTGAGCTCCAGGGCCAAACACTGGTCAGTCAAAAATGGGATGCAGAGAGACTGTGGAGTAATCATGGATCACTGTGGGATTCATCAGGGCACTCTCCTTTGGCTGTGCCCTGCAGACCCTGCCTGCCTGAGGTGAAGCAGGATGGTGCTTTGCCTATGCCAGTATTTCCCAGGCACAGGCTGGAGGCTCTGGGAGGAGATGTAGCACACCTCAGAGGTTCAGGAATAGCTGAACTTCAGAGAAACATCTTCCTAATCCCCATTCACTGGTTTAAACTCGGAGGAACTTTATTTCATCCAAACATCTTCTTTTTTGTTTGTTTAATTCTGGCTCTTGTGACTGGCTAATCTTGTTAGCCATAAGTGCCAGCCATTCTCCTTTGGATTCCTGCTAGGTTTGTTGTGCATGGCAGGAGAATCACAAGCAGTTGAAGTACCATGGCACAATGAATTACCACTTCTCCACTGGCCATTTATGAGCTCTTAGCCCTCTGCACAGCTGAGCTCAGCAGCAGTTTTAGCCAAGATTTAGCCTGCTTTTACAGAAGGGGAGGATGCAGCAGACTGTTTCAGTGCCATCCAGTGGGCTAAAGAGAAAGCCATGATCTGTTTATTCCCAGACTCCTGGTGATGCCCTGTAGCAATGAATTTCACAGGTCACTTGGGTAGTATTTAAAGTATTTCCTGATGCTGGTAACATGTCTGTGGCTGGCCAGGTGCCTCCAGCTTTCCTGTAACCTTCTAGCCCATGCAAAAGAGAGCCAAGATGGCCACACAGGAGCTTGGACTTGACTGATGTGACTTGCCAGGAGGTTTTCAGCCCCAAAATACATGCCTAGCACTGCATCCCCTCACCCCTTACACAGAAAGTACTCCCCTTTCTGTGTGGGGATGCTTGAGGAGCAGCTTTCTGAGCCCTTCATCTGTCCTGTGCTCAGTGCTGGAATTTGTGCCACTACAGCAGCAGTTTGGGACGGTCCAGATTGGGCATTTTTTGTCACATGGCTCAAGGAATCCTAAGTAATGCTTCAGTTTTAGAGCTGAGTCTTTGCTTCAGGGCTGGCACACTGCACAAGTCCTGAATAACACCTTCATCAGACCATTCCAGCAAATCAAGAAGCAGATTCAAGCCTGCCTCAACTCCATTTCAGCCTTGCAAAGACTTTTTCTTCTTTGCCTTCCTCTCTTAGAGGAAGTTTATATCAGAATACTGCTGAAATTCAAGATCCCTCATCTGCCTACCCCCCACAAAAAACAGAGGCACAAAAGAGGCATTAAAGACACCGAACATGCAAATAATCAAATGTTTTCATATGTGGAAGAATGGCTGCTTTTAGTAACTCATCCCAGAACACGACAGCATTAGAGGTTTTGGAATGAGCACCTCCCAACAGCATCAATAAGGGGAAAAGGTCCAAGAAGTAAGCCAAACAGTGCTGCTGCCTGAATATAGCCTTTCATTCAGCTCTCCCCACACCGTTTCAGGCCCATTTTGGAGGTTTTTTTTGATAAATGATGGAATTTGTATTTTTTGGCTCCCATTCAAGAGTTTATATTTTCATTCTATAATTTCCTTAAACATTTAATTTCCTACATTAGCTGACAGTCTCTTGCATCTGTTGGAAAATTAGTTCTGGTACTTCTGTGCCTGTGCTGGGAATTTATTTTTAAAAATATTTGTTGTTGAAGATACAGAGAGAGCGAACCCACCTGTGAGTAGATGCTGTTGCACTGACCTCCAGTTTTGCAGATGATAAAGGATAAAGAGATATTTGAGTCAAAGGGCTCCATTTTTAAAGTTCTTAGAGAATGTTCTGTTCTGCTTGGCTGTAATACCATGGGCATTTCCTACAGATCTGGTCCCAGAGGTGATAAATGCACAGGAAACAGAGTTTTCTTACAAATACTGCCATTGACCTGTGCAAGTTGCTGCTTTGAGGTACTGGTGCCACCTTCAACCATCAGGTGGCATTTCTGTGAGGTGTCCCCACTCCTCCTCCATCTATGCTGTTCTTCCTTCCCAGGGCAGCCTCTGCAAGCAAGGTGCTCCTCATTCCAGACTCACCTTTCCTACAATGGTGGAGCCAGAACCTCTGAAAAGTGGCAATCCCAAAAAACAATATGAGGAAATATTTCTTCTAGTTCCCTTTAGGTCTCCAAGGCAAGAATTCATTTAGCATGGAGTATCAAAGAAGGTTCTCAGCATCATTGGAGGAGAGGAGGAGGCAAGGTCTGGGAGCAGACACAGGAAACAACTCCATAGAAAACAAATTAGTTATGGATGGAGTAAAAAATGTGAGAGGGAAAATTACCCTGAAAAAGTGTAGCTAGGGAGCAGACCTCAAGAGTGGATTTACCTGACCTGTCAGCCAACATGGAACCCTTCTCTGCACAACTGGGTACCAAAGGGCAGCCCCCCAAAGCTGGGGCCAGCAGTCTGCAGGCAGGCTGGCTCAGGATGCAGTTGTCCCTGTCTGTAAGTGTGTGGGGACATTTTGTCTTGGGGTTTGTGATGGCACTTTGCATCTGGAAATTCCTACAGTCCTTAGGAATCATATACTTTGAGAAGCATAATTTGACTCCCTGGTGTCTTCATATAAACTGAGATGAGGTTTTTTGAGACAAAGCCACAAGTATTTTTTTTTTGGTGCTACTGCAGGAGTCAGAAGTAGTCAATTTGATTTCTCTGTCACCAGCAAATTATTCCCCACATGGAGTGACTCCTCATCAGCTCCTACTGAGCAGCTCTCAGATGGATTTGAAGGTGCAAAATGTCAGGATCTGTCCCAGCTTATCTAAGTTGTGCATTATTAAGGTTCCTGGAAAGCTGCAAATTTGTGATTTCCTTGATGCTTGGCTAGAAAGAAGCCCTGTGCTTCAGCTTTTTCCAGCACACAGGACTCAGGGTTCTTGGCAGTGGGGCAAGCAAAAGGGTTGAAGTCCTGGAGAGAAGTGGGATCAGACATCTGAATGGCAGATGATACACCTGGGGGACCATCAACAAATGACCCCATCAATAATTCAGTGCCTTCTGACCAGGTTACATTATCTCTAGGATTTAGGTCTGGCCAGATGAGTCTGGTCTTATGAACACTCCTGGTTCTTGTAGCAGCCTGATCTTGCTACCACAGTCTCAGGAAATCTGAACTGGTTGAATTAGGGTACTCTTAGCAGAGATAAAGGCCTCCTCCCTGATATCAGCTGATACTTGCTCCAGCAGACATCTTGCCCAGTCTTTTCATAAATAAAATCTTCCACTGTCTGGACCTTAAAATTTGTCATATCTTAGTGGAAATGATCTGATGGAGCACATAACAAATTCCCTTTGTTCATTAAACCCACAACATGCACAGTTCTTTCCTCTTTTGATGGCTGAATTTCTTCTCCTTCCTTTCTGCACAGTGTGCTGGTTGTCTCCTCCATCACCTTCTTGTTCATCAGGCTGGGATTTTAGAAGAGCTGTGTGTGGTCCTGGCCAGCTACTGATCCACACTTGCTCCAGGAGAAACTGAGGTTTGAAAGAAAAAGTGTGTGTGTGGAGTGGGTCTTATTTTTCTTGATACCAAAAATGTCTGGAAAAATGAAGTTAGGCAAAGAAATGCCTGCAAAAGCCACACATCACCTGAATTCCCAGAAAGGCAATGGCTGGAGAGCACAAACTGAGAAAGTATCAGAAGTGGAAAATGTACAATAGCAGTTCTTAGGCCAGACATGTTTGAAAAATTAAAGCTCACAACCAGTTCTGCCATCCTTTTCAGGTGAGGTAAAACCTGATGCTGAGACTGGCCAGCAGAAAAAGGCACAAGGGCTCTTGTTCTACTGGGAATTTTTGTTACAGCTCTGTGCTGAGAAGGAGGTTTTCCCCCTTTCCTCCAAAGATGACTTTCTTCCTGATGGCCCTCCTTGCTGCTCTGACCTTGATCTCCTCTAGAGAACTCCATGGGGCAGGGCTGGGACAAATGACCACAAGAGGAGGACAGATTCAGTGGGAGAGCCTGATGTCCTGAAGATGGTGATGGAGGGAATAGATGGACAGATCCAGCCCCCAGGATAGATCCTGGGACATGCTGATGTGGACAGACATTCCCAACGCTGGCCCCACTCTCCCCCATCTGTGTGCCAGGGAAGACAAGAGGGGTGCAGTCCTGCTGTGCAGTGTGAGGTGGGGATGTCCCTGGAGGGCTGACAGACCAATAAACTGATACTGCTGGCTGAGAATTGTCCATCATTTATGCTAAAAAATAAACAAGGCCAACAATCTGAAATGAAACATTTGGGCTCAGCTGTGTTGAGCATTTCTGTATGCTCAGCTCTCACAGAATGAAATCTGATGGCCCTTTCTCCTTCACAGACCAAGCCATTGGCTGGATTAGGAATTCTGTGCTGCACTGCTGCTTTCTGCCTTGTATTTCCATGTGGTGCCATGGGACCTGGTGATGAATGCTGGGTGGGAAGCCCTGGATGTTTTGATCTGGTCAAAAAAGGAGCCTGGAACCACAAGGTACTAACATGGAGATGGCTGGGCAGCTCAGCCAGGTGCAAGTTCAAGGCTGAGACACGTCAAAATGACGTAAAAAACACTGCTTCCCAGAACACTTCATCCTATGAAAATGCTTTGATATTTCAACATTTTGTCCCCACTCATAACGGAAACAAATACTAAAATATTGGAAATTCCTGTGGGATGAAATTCCTGTGAAGTTCGTTTTTGCGCTTAGTGAAAGTAAGTACAAAAATGCCTTGTGGGTGGCTTTTTGTTTTTGCTCCCTTAATTAAAGTTTCCTGGTTTTTCCACAGTGTCAGGGATGGTTTAAGGAGCTTTCTTCCTTCAAGAGTCATTGCACACAAATAGGCCTTGAGATTTCCCCGTGGTGAGGAGGGAGATGTGTGTGGAAATCCAGATTGTTGGTGAGCACAGTCCAAGGTTGGGGAACAAAACCTCCTCCTTGTGTGGTTACGGGCACCTCTCTGCAGAGTGCTGATTGTTGCTCACTGGTCTGCTCACTGCTTTGAATCAATGTGATACTGTCAGGAAGAAACAAAGATATGCATTTTTAATTCATTTTCTTCCTGGCATATATAAAATGTGGTGCTTTGTTGGAAACCTTTTCGGTTTATTTTTAATAGGAGCGTGGGACGTCAGAAAACATTGAGATTTCAAGCCTTGCACAGTGGCAGAATTCACATTCAGTGAGGTCTGAGGGAGCACTGCCTTTGGCCAGCAAGGTGCTCGCCAGCCCTGGCACTCCTCCTCCTCCTCCCTGATGCCCAGCTCCAGTAACATGGCTGGTAAATTTATTGCTACCTTGTTTGGCAAGAGATTAACACCAGGCTGGGCTTTTCGAGCAACGGGCATTTTTGGCAGGTTTAGTCCATCTCCCTCCTGAGATTCCCAGTCTGAGGTCCAAACTTTAATTTTTATTCTGCCTCAATGTCCACAAATATTAGTAAGTTGAGATGTGACCTTTTGCTCCAGCATACACCTTTCCCATCAGCCAGGGACCCTTAACCTCTCTGAAACAAGAAACTCCTTTTACTCCATGCAGCAAATGGCACGTGTGTAACAGGGCCGTGGCATCTCCAGCTCTCAATATCCCCCTCAAACTTCTGCATCTTGGCTGTGTTTGGAGTGTGAAGGTGTTCTTACCTCTGAAGGGGGTAGGTCTGGGGGTGTCTGTGGTATTAGGGTGGGTTGATGCCACCTAGATTCCCTGCTTTTGCCACTCTTCCAGGATTAGAGCTATCCAGTGCTAGTGAGTGTTTCCCAGCTCAGAGCCAAGGGAGCAATTAAGGATGGCTGGCCCTCAACACAAGAGGACTGTTATCTCGAGCACAGACTATTCCCTAGCATTTCCAGCACGTTAGAAACCTGTTATGTTTGTCCTTGGAAATGAAAATGTTATGTATCAGAAGAAAGTCCCAGGTTCGTAGCAGTGACAAGGTGTAAGCACAGTATTGACAACGTGGTGAGCATGGGAGACACAGAGGGACATGAACTTCAGGATCTTTGTCTGTCTGGGGGGGCTGTGACCCCACACCACCCCAAGTCCACAGAGGTGACATTTCCAAGTGACTTCAAATCCACTTGCACACACAGATTCTCTAAAATTGCTGTGCTTCCTGTGTATCTAATTTGGGATTCGTGGGTCAGTACTGTGGTAATCTGAGCAAGTGGTTTTGGGTGTGGGCCCTCTGGAGGGACTGGGGTGGCTCCAGAAGGCACAGCTGGTGTGGGCTCTCCCCTGCAGGCTGATAGGGAACAGCCTCTGCTCAGGTTCCTGAGGAACTGACCACTGCAATGACAACTTATTTGGGGGAAAAGCTGGGAAAGTGATGTGTCCAAGTCAAGGAGACAAGCCAGAGGGTCTCCTTTGGAGGGGCAATAGCTGCTGCAAGCCAGGGTCTCTGTCCCTAGTGCAGGGCTGGGTGGCTCATGGTGACACCTTCCATGCAGGTTTCCACAGCATCCCCTGTCCCCAGCAAACTGCAGCCTGCTTTCCTGAAGTGCTCAGAGCAGGGTCCCCTCAGGGCCATGGTGTCAGCAGGTGACAAAGCTGTCTGGCTGCAGACAAGCCATTTGTCTTGTCTCTGCAGAGGGGCAGGCAAACACAGTTTTCACAAATACCATCGTGTGCAGGGGAGGTGCTGGCTTGGGAGCTGCACATCCCACAGGAACAGTGCAAGTTTGACAACAACTGAAGTGAAGTTTCAGCTCTTTTTTATCCAGAACAGCAAATTCAGTAGAAATGTCCCCTCCCTCCAGCCACTTCAGCATACTAGAATAATCCTTTTCATCTATACCAGGGTTGAGCTTACTCCTGTCTGTTCCAACCCCTTTGGGTCTCGGGACCATTTTACTGTAGGAAATGTCAGACAGAAAAAAAATGGAGTCCTGTGGGATTGCTTCACTGCATGGCAAAATAACTTCAGGCACAGACTTACCAAAATGTCAAAACTTTTCTCAGCCTTGATCCCCATGAAAATGCACCATGTGATGTTATTTTAATACAATATGTACTACAGTGCCTACGCAGCCATGGTGTCAATATTATATTAATGCTAGAATAACCACAAAATAACTAAAAATTCTACATGGAATAATTAATTCTCCAAAATCCCCTGTGCACGGGGAGGTTTCATCCTCAGCTCAGGTGTGGTAGGGCCAGGAGGGTGGATCTGATAAATGAGTGATCCTGAGGACCTTGTGTCTGCTGACAGCAGCTTCACACCCATCCTGAGCCCATTGCTGCCATGGTGCAGCCAGTGAGAAAAGTGGTTGTGCCAATCCCTTTCAAGTCACTTCCTTTCTTTTCCCTACATTTTTTCTATTCAGTACCCAAGAACTAGTTGCTCTTTTGTGCAAAAATAAGTATTAAGATGATAAGACTCTAATCATGATAAGACTCTAATCTTGATTATTGACTTCTGGACAGTTAATGTTAACTAATGATTCAGAGAAGGGAGACATTTCAGAGAAGATTAGTAGAAGTCACACAGATACACTGCTGCAGATTGGTTTTCATGCTACAATTTGAGTTTCAGTGTGCTCCCCAGACACAAAAATATTAAGTAGTTCAAGCATCAGAGCAACACACATGTTGCAAGAACAAGAGGAAAGGAGAGGTGGCTTCCCAGCTGGATGCAGGCAGTGAGATATTGGTATGCTGAACATGAAAAATTTGTCAACAAATTCAAAGAGCCCAGGGGTGGGGGATGACTGACATGGCCAACACAGCCTTGGGAACACACTTCAAAAGGTGAATGCATGGGATGCTGCCAGGCACAGTAAGAGGAGACAAGTAGCAGCAGCTATTGCTGTCTGTGAGATTTTCCTAAGGGAACCAGATGGTTGGGAGATGAACGGTGAGTCCCCAAAATCTTGCTCACACAAGCCTTCCCCAGAACAGCCCCTCTGCTCCCCCCACTCTCACTGGATGTGTATGCTGAAGGATGGGCTCAAATGCTTTGCCCTGACAATGTGTTTTCATCCTCTGTGTATGGACAAGCTCAGCTGAACAGTGTTTGGAGCTGTATAAAGTCACTAAAATAAATAAGAATGGAGAAAGCAAAGCTGACGCTGATGTCTATGAAAGAAACTTTAAAAAAAGTCAATTAATATAGCTGTTCCTCCCTCAAGCATTGAGGAATCTGCTCCCTGTTTCTTTAGCTTCCCCCATGTGCTCTGGTGCACTCAGAGCAGACCTGTTCCTCCATGTACACCTCAGCCTACTCCAGCCTGACAGGCTGAGCCGTCCACAGGGTGATGGAAGCAACTCTAGAAGAGACTGTCCCACCTGGGGAGCTGCTCCTGCTGCACTCTGCATCATTCCCTGTATTAGATTTGGTTTTGAGAAGCCACTCACTGCCTCTTGGAGGTTTCACTGACTACCCAGGTGCATCCTTCAGCTGAGGACCCTTCCCAAATATCTCACAGATCACCCTGTGAGAAACCTCCATGAGAATCCACACCTGGAACATGCCTGACCCTACAGTCAGTGTGCATCCCTATTTCTCCCTTATCTTCTCCTGCTGCTGGGCTTTAAGCTATTGGGACCCATCCTGTGGGAGCTGAAGTTATTCTTTTTTCACAGTGCAAGGAGCTTTGCAAATGCAGAGCACATCAGAGAATGAGCAGAGGTCAGCTGGCACTGAGCTGGGTGAATCAGTCACCACACACATTTTTCTTTGTAGTTTGTATTTCTTTTTATCATACAGAAGGTGGGTTTTGTTCCTGAAGTAGGGGGAGACTGTCTATAGCACTGCTGGTATTTGCTTAACTACCTTCCTTAAGAGTGTAAATCTTCCCTCTTTCTTTCTCTCTATGGGGGTAAAACATTCAGCAAATCCCCTTTTCAAGCCAGGGATCAGGTACATCAGCAGGCACAAAATGAATTTCGCATTGAGGTTGGATCTCCTCCTCTGCAGGGGTCTCTGGGTCTGCTAAACTTTCACACTTGATAGCTGAAGTCTGCTTGTGATTAAAGGGGAAAATGAAAAGCAGACGGCTGAGGTGAAAGGTGCAGATTGCTCGGTTTTACTGCCCTGGGAGTGAAGTGGCTTGGTATGCAGGCCACTGCAGGGAAGCTCAAAAATGTCTTTCTTATTTCAAAGACTGAGGGGAGCATCACATCTTCCAGGCAGTGCTGGTGAAGGGCCATGTTCATACAGCCCAGTCTCAGGATGCAGCTTCAGCAGCACAGCAACTTCTCTGTAGAGGGAGCTGGGGCAGAAAACCTGGCTAATAAGTGCCCCAAATTGCCCATCACTCTCAGTATTGGCCAGGGGGAGAGACAGGCACCTGCTGGGGCAGGAAACCTAATCTGCACCCTGTCCAAACTCCTTTCATGGGTGGAAGTCTCAAAGGAAGAGTGAAGCAGAGGAATCAATAAATCAATAAAGTGAGTGATGCTTGCCCAGGGTCCTGTCACTTATTCCAGAGGAGATATCTGAGACATTGTGGAAAGGTGTGACATCTTGCTGATATTAGCAGTCCTGGCAGGAGCTGAAGGGAAAAACTGGCTGATGCACTTGTCTATGGTGATGGAGTGGGAAGAGCAGACACCAGAGAGATACTCTGGTACCTGATGAATCAACTGAAGTGGCAAAATTTGTAAACAGAGATGAAGAACTGGTTCCATCCTTCACTCACTCCTTTCCAAACTCTCCTAGTTCACTTCTCCCAGCCTGGCTGTGTGCTGAGGTCTAGCTGGGACTCGTGCTTTGTCTGGACTCAGTGACTGCTGACTGCAGCCCAAGAGCTGAGTGAACCCACCCCATCTGACCAGCACAGCCCCAGCCTCGCAGCCCTGGGGCCATTTCAAATCTTATTGCATTCCTGAAGGAGCATTCCAGCTTGGAGGATGAAGCAGAGGCCAAAATACAAGGGGGAAGTTGAGAAGTTTGGATTACACAAGCAGAGCAAACTTAGCCTTGACTTTTGGGCTGGGCATCCATCACCAAAACAGATGAATGTTTTTGTGTGAGTTAGAAATCATCACCAAACCTTCCCAGAGAGGCACAGCCACCACTTTTGTCTCCCTCACTATAGATGGGCCTGATGATGATGTCTGTCTGTCTGTCTGTCTCTCTCTCCAGCTTGGGAGTGGGGTGTTAAGCAGGCTAACCCAGTGTGTTTTC
The DNA here is from genome assembly GCF_022539315.1 of Serinus canaria. Taxonomy (NCBI): domain Eukaryota; kingdom Metazoa; phylum Chordata; class Aves; order Passeriformes; family Fringillidae; genus Serinus; species Serinus canaria. The sequence goes on along the minus strand of NC_066317.1, from coordinate 63,892,034 downwards.
ACAGGCTCTCTAAAGTGCACAGCCTGAGAGACCCTGCCCTGGTGGCCACACAGACACTCTGCTGGAATCAGTAAATGAAGTGGTGAGAAATTATTAAAAGGAGTAGCTGCTGTCTAAAAGCTCTCAGCTGGGGCAGCCAAAATGCCTCTGCTGGTTCCTAAGCTTCCTCTTGTAATGTCTGTGATTTCATAATTTGGGGGTTCACAGTTCATAGGGGAGTTGAACCAGTGAATCAGCAAAAGGGCAGATTTCTCAACAAGACCTCAGAAAAAAGATAAAGTTAGGAATGCTATCAAAATGTCATTTGCTGTCATTATCCATGGAGCCAAATCATAGAACAGACTGAGAAGGGCCAGGCCAGGGCTCTGCCAGGTAAATGCAAGAGGCAGCTGAACAGAGCAGCCTCTCTTCCCAGCCCTGCTCCACTCTCTATAGAGGGCTAAGCAGGTTTCTCACCTTTTCTGAGGCCCTGAAATATTTGCCAAAAGGATATTCTGGCTGAGCTGGGAGAAGTCCCAGGCCTCATAGAGGAGGCTTCAGCACCTTGCCTGCCCACCTCTCCTCCTTCCTGCCAGCAATCTCTTTTTTGAGGACCTGGGATATATTTGCTGAGGACTTTGTCCCTTCCACTGAAGCCTTTTACTTCTGAGCCAGTCTATATTTCTTGTTCTCTTAGGCAACATAAAACCAAAGGTGCAGTTTACTCACGTTTCCACAGTGCTTCCTGCCAGAATAAAGAGAAGTCAAATTTGCCCTGTTGCTTGACTGCTTGCTCCCAGCCTGAGATCCTGGATCTGCATTCCCTTGAGGGCAAGTGGAGATATTTACATCCCATGTTTAGCTTAACTTGTGGCTACCAAAAAAAAAAAAGTAAAAAATCAGATTTAGGCTGTCTGGCACTCCAGAATTCAGGACTATGAAGACCTCAGGGGTTGGTTTCCTAATTATAAATTGTCTATATATGAAGCTAAGACTGGAAGCAATGAACATAAATTAGAGGAGAAGAACAATTTAGACATGAGGAAGAGTAGCAAGGCAGTGAAGCATCAGCAGCATTAGCTGTGGGATCTGCCATGGAGATCTGTGGGAACAGATTAAATCTTGTCTTCATAGAACTATGGAATGCTTTGGATTGGCAGGGACCTTTAAAGGTCATCTAGTCCAAACCCCCTGCAATGAGCAGGGATACCTTCAACTGGATCATCTTGCCCAGAACCCTGTCCAACCTGATGTTGAATATTTTCAGGAATTAGTCATCAGTTAGCTCTGTGGGCAACATGTTCCAGTGTTTCACTGGAACATGTTGAACCCTGATGGTAAAAAATTTCATCCCTGTGTCTGGTCTAAATCTGCCCTCTGTCAGATTAAAACCACAACCTCTTGTGCTACTGCAACAGGCCATGCTGAAACTTCTGTCCCCACCTTTTTTATAAGCTCATTTTAAGAGCTGGAAGGTCACAATAAAGGGTCCATGGAGCCTTCTCTGCTCCAGCCTGAACTACCCCAACACTTTCAGCCTTTCCTTATGGGAGAAGTGCTCCAGCCCCCCAGTAATTTTCCTGGTGCTCCTGTGGACCTGTTCCAGGAGTGCTCTCACCAGAGCAGAGCAGAGCAGAGCAGAGCAGAGCAGAGCAGAGCAGAGCAGAGGGGCAGAATCCCCTCCCTCCCTCCCTCTCCTGCTGCCCATGGGGCTTTTGATGCAGCCCAGACATGCTTGGTTTCTGGGCTCCCAGTGCACATTCTGGGCTCCCAGTGCACATTCTGGGCTCCCAGTGCACTCTTTTTCAGTGCACATTGCTGGGTCATGTCCAGCATCTCCTCCACCAGCACCCCAAGTCCTTCTCCACAGGGCTGCTGTCCTGGGACAGCAGAAGGTGGTACCTAACTCCTGGGATTGTTTTCAGCCCTTTTCAATGATTTGGTACCAGGGTTTTCCCTGGTTTCAGCTGGGTGCAATTTTTTTTCCTCTACTTCTGGTCCCAGGGATTTTCTTTTTCTCTCCTGTCATAATGTAGGCTGAGGAAGGTGGAAATGTCTCCATATGTAATCTGCAATCCTGATTCCCTTTGGGATTACCAAAATGAGATAAGTACAGCTATGATTTGTTATCTTCAGTGCCCAACACCTAAATGTTCCTGTGTACCCTTTATTTGGATTTCATTCATGCCATGCATCTCTTGTCCCCAGCAAACTCCTTGATTCTTGATTTTGATTTGCAGTGCTCAAGGAGATCTGCTGACTTCACAGACTTCACAGTTTTCTTTATCAGCCATTTGACTTCCTCTGGATTAATTTTATGGGCATAAACAAAGGCTATTCTGCAGTTCTTTTAAGTGTGCAGGGAGAACAACACACACAGAAGCAAGAGAGAGTAGAATGAAAAACCTCTCATTAAATTGTCAGGACTCCAATGGCTTTTTATACCAAATCTCTGCTTGTCTGAACTTACAGCCATTACCCAGATCTGGATGTGAGGAGAAGGCACATTTTCCATGTTGACCAGAACTGATGAACATCTGCTGGATGGACAATATTTCTAAGTCTTTACCTGGCTGGTGCAACATTGCTTTCCAGCTTGAGCTAGGTTTTTATGAGTCTGTGAGTAATTTGATGTCTACCAGAATGATTTATGTTAGTGTTATTAATTGTAGCTATCCAAATGCCATTTTGAGTGCTGAGATAACATGAGATCCTTGATGAGACATTGACAGGTATGGAAAGCTGAAGGAGAAAAGCTCTCTAAGGAAAAAACCCAGTAGGATTAATCCTGATGTGCCTGAAGTCCATTTATTACTGATTGAAAATGATCTGGTGTCCATGTAGGCCTTTCTTTAGGCCCATAGGACCTTCCCACAAACCTACATGTGTTCTACAAATCGATCTACATTCATTAGTTAGTATAGAGCTATAATAAATTCTCAAGTGTCCAGGAATAGACTTTGTAAGACAATAATTACTTGACAATTTCCAAGTAATGGCATTTGGGATTTCCTCTTTATGCTGGGAAACAAACTGTTTAATTAAAAGGAAGAGTGGAATTAAAATGATAGAGATGAAAAGACTCTTCAGCAGGTCAGACTGTAATTGGTTCCTTAGCTCAGTGTGGTTCAATGAACTGTCCTGCACTCAGTGGCTCAATTATCTCTGAGTATCCAGGGCAGTTTTGCAGCATTTCCTAGCTAGTGTAGTGAAAGGGTTTAAATAGAAATATCTAGAAATATCAGAGGCTTTCTGTTTAGCTTTTCCCACTCAGAATCAGGGGAGGGGTATAAAGGAGAAGACATACTCTGGCATTTTGGTGTATCTCTTGGAATGAAGATGTTTAGACTTTTGCTCAATCTTATCAGGCCAGCCAGGATGTCTGTTGTGTCTGTTTGTGTTCCCTCACACGATTACAGAAAACAGCCTGGGCAGTGGAAATTCCAAGGGATCCCACCAGGGCAGTCACAGGCAGAGCTGGCTGTCAAAGTCCATCCTACACCTCCCCTCTGCCTGGCTTCTGGTTTTCACCTCCAAATGCAGGTGGGATTTGAAGGCAATCCTCATTCTCTAGAAGCCCACAGAGGGGAAGATTTTGTCAGGAACACGACTTTGGTGGTCCACTCACAACCAGGACCCTCTCACAAAATGTGGCAATTCTGTGTTTCCCTGAATTGTATCTCCATCAAAGCATGAAAAGCAAAATGAGAAATCCTCAGGTATTTCTAGACGTGCCAGTTCTTTCTCGCTGGACTGAAGATCTGTCAGCAAAGAGAAAAATCCAAGCCTGCATGCAGGAGAATTGTCCCAACCTGCAGTGCCTCAATAGCTTTAATCAAGGTCCTTCTGTGCTGGAAGTTTGAGAGGTGCTAGTCAAGGTGTCAAAAGAAGAGACAAAGATACTTTTTAGATTCCTTTTTCTAGATAGAAATATTTCAACTGCTATTTGGACACACAGAGCAAATCTGAAAGGCTTAAATTCCCCCAAAACACGTCAGGTCAGCTGCACAAGAAGGGCTCTGTGCCCTGCAAGCTGATGTTTAATTCCAGCTCTACCTGTCAGAGGTTTGCCCATGGCACACTTGCACTGATCACCAGGGAGGGGCCCGTGCTCACAGCAGGGAATTAAAGCAGGCAGAGACCTTGGGGAAAGCCTGCTGTGGGAGAGGAAGAATAGCAGCATTCATTGCTTTGAGGGAACCTGGCAGGATGGGCAGCTCCCCCTGCATCTTGGCACTCCTGCTTCTGATCTTGGGACCCTGAAAAACTGAAGGGAAAAGAAAGACAGGAGAAGAAAGAAAACCAAACCCAAACCTCTATTATTCAGACTTTTAAAAACCTCCATCAAAGGGTTGGTTTGTGTTTTGGACATGTCTCAATGTAGGTTGTCATTAGTGACTGGCTAGCTATATTTGAATAGATGCAAGTGACAATCCAGAGCCTTTTCCCAGCCTTTTTTTTCTTCACTCCAGTGTGTAGTTAAAAAAAAAGGTTCATGGCACTCTAAAATATATCTGCAGATGGTGTGTGCTCTCCTTGGCTCCAGTTGGGGCTCAGAGTGAAACACCACAAAATGCCTCTTGTTACCAGCACTTTCTGCCCTGTGATGGTAAGAAACCCTGCTTGGTCTCAGCAGATTTGGATCCCAATTCCTGGCCCTAATGTTTCATGTGAACTTTTTGGATGGCACACTAGCCTCTCTGAGGTTTGCCAGTTTCTGATTATAGGCTGGCTCTTGGGAACAAGAAACAGAGCAATTGTCATCCTGTCCCAAGTGTGGGCTGCATCCCAGGACCCCTGAGGTCAGCAGGTCAGCAGCAGTGGATGTTAGAGGGAGCATGAAACCACAACAACTCTGCTGAAGCCCTTGAAAGGTGAGTAAAGTTCATTGCCCTTCCCCTTCCAGTAAGTCTGGAGATTGGATCTTGATCCACAGAGGCATTTAGGTCCTTGCCTCCCAGTGGTTTCCTTGCCATGGTGCAGGTTAGGAGCTGAGTCCCTAAATAACTGGTGGCTGTGAGCCCAGTCTCAGTGTGTTCAGATGTATCTAACATTACTTCTGTTATTGTTGTATACTGAGATCCTGACTGTAATCTGGGCTCCTTGAAATAGAGACAGGGACACACAGGCTGGGATTTAGGTGGCCAAGTGTTGAAGTTTATGGTGTGGGTGCCCCATCAGAGCTGTAGACAATGGAAACAGAACAGAAAGTACAGTTTCTGTAGAGTGGGTTATCATGAAGTAGTCACCTAAAGCTGATCTTCTGAGAAAGTCTCCTTCTCTTCATCAACTAGTTACATGTATGTTACTGGTATCTAAATTTAGACAGGAGGTGTCCCATTCAGAATGGAAGGCAATTCCTTCTCCAGAGGTCATGATGCTGTGTCATCAAGGCAGCTTGAGCTGGGCTCTGAAAAGCAGAGGCAGTGAATTTTAGGTAAGGTCCAGCCAGCAGAGCCAGGAGTTGGCACAAGCTGTGGCAGTCAAAGTTGTTAGCCACTCCTGAAATCTTGGTCTGGCTGGTTTTCTCTCTGATCCTCTTCCCCTCTCTCCTCTTGCTCTCTGGCTCAGTTGTTTGGATTACGTGAAGTGCAAGCTCTTCATTCTTGCAGCCTTTGCCCAAAACTCCAGCAAGACACTTTATATCTGGTTTCCAACATCTTTGGAGCAGATGAACAAGTTTCAGAAACCTAATTCTCCAGTGGTAGCAAATAGGAACATTTCACCTGACCTCAGTAAGTTTTTATATCAGCTGAGGCTGAAGCATTTTATCTTCTGTTATGTACTTCAAAGAAAGATGGCAAAACATGAAAATGTTTGCTGAGTTTTGTTTTATGGATTATGGGAAACTTTTTGATCACTTCTGAGTTCTCTGGGGTAAACCCTAAACCACCAGTTCTTTACATGTTCTGCTCAGATGATGTCAGAGCAGATGGTGAGAGAACATTTTCACTTCAGCCTCTGCATGTGCACTCAGCTCCATAGACCTTGATCCCAGCCCAGGCCTGTGGCCATTCCTGCAAGACACATGCTGGATAATAGCACGTTTTCTTTTCTCACATCAAATGCTCAGTGTGTTTCCATCCCTTAGATAAACTTTATAGTGTTTCTATTTCCCTTTCCCCCATGGTACTGATTATCCCAGAAATAGATAGGCACTGGAAAGCCATGTTCTGGATCTGAACTATTTCTGCATTGCATCTGGCATTGTGACTGGATCCATTTTTGGGAATGTGATAATTCTGTGTTTGCCCTTGTGCCAAATTTTCTGTCTTTAAGTCTTATTTTTTCTCCCTACAGGCATGGATTGATTTTTTTTTTTTTTTTTGATCATTTCAAGTGCTTCTTGTTTGAATTGTTTTGTTTTCATCTTTCCACTTGTGCATCTTTCTGCTTCTCATTTTTGTTAACTTCTGCTGTGTCACCCACCCTGGTCTCAAAACAGGGACTAACAGCTGAACCTTCTGCAGTTAAAACACAGCAACAGTGGGACACTGTGTTCTAAATGTTAAAAAAGAAGACAAAGGCTACCTTTAAGTTTAGCCCTGCCTGAAGAGCATCTCAAACCCTGGGTGAGATGCTCACCTGTTGGTGAGACTGAGATTTCAGCACTCTGCAGTTATTCTGGAAGGATGTGAAACTTCCCCAGGAGGAATTTGATACAGAAATCTTTGGTGTTCTTTTGGGAAGAGCAATGCTTCAGTGTTGGGTTTTCTACCCAGATGAGTGTGGGATGGAGTTAGCTAATGCCTGTGAGATGATGGCACAGAAGTTTCACTTGTATTGTTTGTTTCAGAGAAGATGTGTCTGTGGTTGGGACAGAGCCAAACACCAGACAAGAAAAGACACAACCAAAATGAGTGCCCAGTGGCCAGAATGGGCTGGAAAATGAGTGATCACAAAGGGGCAACACAAAGTGCCACCAGAGTGCTGGACTGCAGGGATTTACTGTCCCTTCCCTGCACAGCACACAGCCATCACCAGAGTGACACTGCCTGCTCTGCTCACCCAGACTCAGCCTAACAGCTCTCCAGATTTATTTTGGAATAGTTTTCCCCAGTTTGGCATTTCTCAGGGTTGCAAGCAAACTGGGCAACAAAATAATGTTCCAAGATGCACAAGATGTGACATGGTCCATGGGGAGGGGAGCTGGGTCTCCTTGCTCCTCTCCAATTGCTGCACAAAAGGGATACCAGGGAGAAAAGAGCTCCTGTTTGAGGCAGGGAGAGTGACCCCTATGAACAGATAACACCTTCACAAACACACAACCTGCTGTCTTTGGAACAGGCCAGGCTGCTCCAGATTTTCCTGTTGAGATGTTCTCCTTCTCTAGAACATGCAACAAAAGAGAAAGACAACCCTTTGCCATGTTCCCAAAGGATCTGCTAAAGTTCAGGAAATTGGATCAAGAGGTGAACAATGCTGAGCTGTCTCTGCCACTGCTTTGGCACCATAAATGACCTGGAACCACAGCCTGCAAGTCTTTGGTGTGGGGCAGGGAGTCCCACAGGACTGTAGAGAAATGACACTAATAGGAGTGAAAAAGTAATGATTTGCTTCTTCAGGATGGTGGTCCAGGGATTTCTGGTGTATCTTGCCACCTATGAGCTGATGTTGACTTTTAAGTTTACTTCCCATGGAAAAGTAATTTCAGTCTCCAAGATCACTGCAGCTTTGGAGGCTCCAGAATGAACTTGGGGCATCTCCTGACAAGGGAGAAAGGATCTTGTCCATGACTTGCAAACCTCTCTCAGATCCTTGAGAAGCAATTATTATTTCAACACTATTGTGAAATCTCAAGGGTCGTGACTGAAGAAATAATTGGCTGTATGGGAAAAAGAATGAGATATTTCAGTAGAAGACAGGACTATCCAGCATTATAATAATAACATTTTAAAGACTACATAAACAACAGCTATGGGAAAGACATAAACTCTTATGTTTCAGGGCATACTGCTTGTGTGTCAGGAAGCAAGTCTCCTTTTAGGCCATTTGTTCTGTAATTGGTGGCTGCAACTGGAGCTGGACACCCTCAGAATCAATAACCCATGGCACAGGCACCTCTGATTGTTTGGTACTTCCATGTTTTGCAATTAATTCATTGGGATAAACAAGCTTTTGTTTTCTTCTTGCAAATTTGACCACCTCCCCACTCCTTGTATTCCCATACTTTATATTCTTCTTGGCACTAATTGTGTGCTTTCAGTCAGCATGTTTTAGCTTTCCAAGACCGTAAGCCATGACTTGGGGGCACAGTCACATTTACATCCCTTTGCAGATGGCCTGTTTCTAGCACTGTCAGCCCTTGGGTTTTATTTTTTGCTGTCTTTATGCTGAGGGACAGACACTGTTCAGTGGGTCTTTGTGATTCTAATCTTTTTCATACAGTTTGAGGAGCAATGAACTTGAAAAACAAGATCCTTTTTTTCCTGGGAGAGCAGGCACCTGAATTTAGGCCTGTCTTTACCACCCACTAAGGATGTGCGTGACAGTTTAGGGAGGGCTGAGAGCAGAGTGCTGGTGGTTGCTGGTGGTAATGCCCTTTGTTGTCTCCATATAACTCCCATTTCTGTGGGCACCATCTGTTTGTTGGGAAGTTGGTTTTTTTTTTTGCCTCGTCACTGCAGGCTTCAGGAAATGCCATCTTGCCAGGTGGCACCTCTATTTGCTGCTGATACAGCAGCTCCAGAAGCAGGTGCAGCTTGTGGGATAATGTAGCTTTGTGCCAGCCCATTACAAGGCATGGCCCATTCAGGGACTTGGATGGGGTTGTTGCTTTAGCTCAGCCCCATTTGAGATGTGGGCATTGCTTCTGAAGTGCTCCTGGCAGCTGACTTCTCACTTTGATTTATGCTAACCTTAGAGCTGCTGGTAATTACATGCATGTTCGTGTATTCAGGGAGTTTTTGCAGTCACCAAGGAGCGGGGACTTCTTCATGTAACACCAGGAGAATGAATTGTTCATTTTAATGGGCATCTCAGACACTTTGGGACACATGAAAAGGCCTGCCTGTGTGTTCCTTCTTGTCATGGAGGAAGGGCTGGTGGAAGAAGAATTGATAATAACACTGCAGCTCTGATGTCTAAGAGTTTCAGCACTAATTTGCTGGTATTTTGTCAGCCAAAATACTGTGTGCAGAACAATGGGTTTGCATAGTGTGATTCTGTGGCTCATTAGCCTAGTTGGATGACTGGCTGGGATTTGTTGTCTTCTTGACATCCCTTACAAATAGTGCAAGGGAAAGAGTGGCCAGTACACGTTTTCCATGGCACTTTATTTACCTGAACCGAATCCAAAGGGTCACATCAGAGAGATGGTCAAAAATCCTTTTCATACTGCTGTGTCCTCTGTGAGTGCCCTAAAGACATCATTTAGCTGGTGTTTCACACAGGAAGTCTTGTTCTGACCCTGGCAGTGACCACTAACATTTCTCTCCTAAGCTACCAAGCATTTAATATTTTAGATAACATTTCCTCAAGTAGACTCTCATTGACTTTTTTCATTTTCATGCACTGCTGAAAAAGATCAGATGCAGTCAGATGACTGAAAGAGAAGAAGGAGAAGAATGAGAAGAAGAAGGAGAAGGAGGAGGAGGAAGGGCTTTTCTAGCCTAAGCAGCACAGGGAAGCCTGGAAAGCTTTAGATTAAGTCCTTTATGAATTTTCACTTCTCCACAGTGTTTAGGTACACATTAATACACAGAATAGATATTAAATGGGCTTTAGAAAGAGTTGGTAATGCCACTAATAGACGTCCAATAAAGATATTAACCTATGTGAAAAGAAGGATCATGTATGAAAAGATATGATCATTCCCTCTGCCTGTGTTCATTTATTTAATCACTTGGCTAATTGCAAACTGATTTTGAGAGAATAAAGAAGGAAGAAAGAACTCCAATACAATAAAGATCCTCCAAGTTCTTTGAAGCTTCATGGCTGAGTAGAGAATTGAGATGCATGTGAGTGTTCTGAAATAGGTAAGAAGAGGCCAAATTTTGTCATGGCCAGTCTGTCCATAGGCAGGTGGCTCAGGACAGCCCTGGTGTGTTTTGCTCATTGTCCAGGGGGGCAGGTCAGAGGGCATGGGGGGAACAGGGGGACTTACAGGGGGGTTGAGTTACCAGCCCAGCCTGCATGTTGAAGTGAAACCGCATTTCCTCAGTCTCACTCTTTGTGAAACAGCTTCCTGAACGTGGGCAAAGGAATGTATTTTTCCCTTGTCTTGTGCACGAAATCTCCTGAAATATTTTGTCTCAAATTGGCTCAAAACTTTTAGTGTGCAGCAGATATTCAGAGCATAACATTTCAGCCCACACAGTTAAATCTGGCAGAATAGGAAGGTATTGAAAGTAGGGTCTGTCCAGGATCACTCAGGAGGGGACTGAGCTGAAAGGGACAAGCCCTGCTGCTTGTTTCACACATGTCTGGCTACTTCTGCAAAATATCACTGAATTTCTGGCTATTGTGGCCATCCTCCACTCCGTGCAGATAGGTCTGAGTTCAAGTAACAGAAGTTGTTTACCAAAGCAGAAGCTGTATGGAGGCCCTTCAGAAACCCAATGTACTGCCTGTGGTGTTTGACTGGCAGCAGAAGGCAAACCTGGAGTCAGGGTATTGTTTTGGTTGAATTCTGAGTGTGTAAAACAAATGTGCCAGAAACACCAGAGAAGGAGAGAGGAGATAGTAACAGAAAGCCCCAAGCTGCCAGAATCAGCTGTGCACATAACCCCAACTGACCACAAAGAGGATGTTTTGGGTGTAGATGTGACCAGAAGAAGAGACCAAGAAGATAGGGAGAGGCTCTTTACTTTTTGATTCCCATTATGCTGAGGGACAAATAAGAACATGACCTTACTCTTCTGATAAACAGGACTGAGTCAAAACCACTCAACTTAATTGCCATATTTCATAATGGAAACATTTCCCATGATCAGGACTATCAGCTCTCTAGTGTGGCCAAATATTGCAGTGGAAGTTACACTGCATTTACATACACATGAATGCGTATGTATATTAAATAAAGCAACTTTGGACTAAGCAACACTTCACAGGGTTTTGAAAGAATTCTACTTCAATTTTAGTTTATTCCCATTTTTCATGCTGGGTGAGATACATGGGATCAAAAGTAGATGCGTGCATATTTTCATCTATGCCAGACTCTGGGGCTGTGTTTTCTGGTTTGTTTTTTTTTTTTTTTTTTTTTTTAATATCCAGGTTATAACTCTGCTTATCTTAAAGTAGAGCTTTAGAGTAGGTCAGACAAGTGTCTCCTTAAAGATAATTTATTGAAGGACCTGAGGGTGGCCAGCTCTACCTTGTAGGCATCCGATTTAGGTGAAGTTAATTCCTTCCCCACTGATCACCAGGTACATGGCACATAACTCTGGCTGGAGTGGGTGGTCTGATCTTTCAGGCCCTGAGCTGAATGACAGGGCTGTTTGCAAGTGGTTTCCATGGGCTCCCTGTAGTTTTCTTTGCAGCCAAATGTTAGCTTTTTATGCCTTAGGTGGTGGTGGGATGCTCCAACCACGACCACGTGCTTGTCTTTCTGCAGGAGATGTGTGTGATGTGTCTCACTTCTGCATTTTAGTGATCCAGACGCTGACCCTGGGCACTGTTTTTCTCTCTGTGGGATGGCTGGTGCCACTGGTTTTGGAGTGTTGTCCCTTAACCCAGCTCTAGCAGGCTTGCAAAGGAAGGAGGGTGGTGTGGTGGTGAACGTACCCCCACTGCATGGCAGGAGATCTGAGCTTGACTCTTCACTCTGCCACAAAAAAATATCATTGTTGATCTTGGGTGCGTTTCTTACACTCTCTGCTCCACCACAGTTCCCCTGTCTGTAAAAATGTGAAACATTTTTACCTACCTGGCTGAAAACTGAGGACTTCATAACTGGAACTCGAGGAACCTAGAGGGAAACTCTGGTCTGGATTTGCTCATGACAAAGCATCTACTAACATATTTTCAGCCAGTGCCTGGCAGAGCAGCAATGTTCAGATTTCTGTTTAAATAAGCTCTTTCATCAGATGAAAGAACATACCAGGAGCTGGTCAGCAATATTCTCTGCAGAGTGGCCCCTGGAAGGGGAGAGCAGACCAGGGAGTTAATGGCTTCCAGATAAGGAGAAGGTGCAGAGTTGCAGTGAGATGGAGCTGGTAACAGAGGGCTGAGCCAGGGAGCTCCTCACCCCTGAGCAACCCCAGTTACCTCCACAGGGGAGGACAAGGTGAATGCAGCCATTGCTCTTTGCTCTGCTGGTGAATATTGAACAATAACCAGTGACTTTTTCTGGCTTTAACTGGCATGAGTCAAAGGCTTTGGTCAGGTTGGCCTTGGAATTGTTTAGGATGAAATTGATTCCTTTCAGCCTTTGAGAGGGTCCAATTTAAGCTGTTTAGCTGAGCAGTGTGGAAAATAGAGCAGTTTAGCTATTATGTGGTCACACTGGAGAGAATTTACGGATATTGCTGGATCCATAACCTCACATCCTCTTGGAAACACCGTTCTTGTTACATTTTCTATGGCTGTTGTTGTGGCCACCAGCGATGAAAATCCAGCCTGTTTTATCCATCATGTTTCTTGGCTTCCATATTTCTTGTATGTCTTATTCACCCCTCAGAACTTTTGGTGCACATGTTCATTGCAGGGCTTCCACTGCAAGCAGAAAGGTGTGAGTTTGGAGACAGCAGGGCAGGAAATGCTTTTGGAAGGTGTCAATGGCCTGGTAGTTTGTAAAGATTAATGTGGCTACAAAAGCTGTCATGACAAAACCCCACATTTCTGAGAGACAGAATGCTGGTGCTTTTAACCTAGAGCTTTTTAGCATGGATACAGTCACATCTTGTTTTACTGCAGATGTGTAAATGACCTCACCTTATGAATATATACAATAACCCGTTTTCTGCACTGGAAGGTCTCTTTGCCCATCCCACCTGAGGGATGGTTTCTTCCAGCAATTCTGGAAATGACTGGTTTGTGAAGCCAGGACAGTCTGAAAACAGAGACTTATTTTTTTCCTCAGACTCATTTTACATCAATTCTCAGCTGCCATAAAATTATAGAGAGTATGAATTTGTTAGCTTTATACTAGCTGAGAGTCTGACCTAAATTTTGGACAATGGATTATGTAGACAAAGGGAAATGTTAATTTGGACTGTTTTCTGGGAGGAAAAGAACATTTCTCTCTTTACAGCTTGTACCTCTTGTGGAGGTACATGGAGGAGCAATGAGACAAAATTGAGAAAAGAAAATTTGGGGTGACTGCTAGTAAAGTGAGGTGTTAATCTTTCCCCATGAGGACATGATAATGATTTATCAGCAACATGTAGAGGAAAAGAAAAGAGATTGAAATGGTGAAGTAATAGAAAAGGCATCTTGGTTCAATTGGAACTGGTTTCATTTGGGCATAAAATGAAGAAGAACAGGAGAAAACAAATAAAACATGAGTTCTTTTCCAGAAGAAAATAACCATGTGATGTGATTCTGAGGCTGGACTGCCAGCACTAATTGCTGCCTCAAAGGCATAAAACCCCTGCTTTGAGCAGCTGCCCTCCTTGACAGGATGAGGACTTCTCCTGCCTTACCAAAATGAGCAGGTTGGTTCCTTAGCAAGAAATTTTATGCCAGGACTGGACAGAGTGGAGAAGAAGCATAACCCTATCCTGGCAGACAAATGAGCTTGGGTGAACTTAGAGGCCATTTCCATCCCTGTTTTCCCCATTTTTCTCCAGAGTGGTTAAACCTCAAAGCAGCCAGTATTTATCCAAACACTTCAATTCTGAAAAAACTGGGCTTCTGGCAAGATTTCCTGCCCTCCCCTGTGCTGATGGCTGGAAGTGCTCTGAGGGCACCATTGTGTGAAATGTCTCCTTACTCCCACTTCTGGCACAACTCTTAGGAAGTGCACAACCATGCAAAGAAATAAAAATAAAAGGCCTTGTGGCTAGGTACATCAGGTAAAGTCAATCTGAGAGTCTGCAGGAGGACCTACTTGAAGCTTTTTATCCTTGATATTGAAGCCAGCTCCTGCCCATGGTATCAGTGTTGCTGGTATAGTGCCCCTGACTCTTACTCTTGGGGCAGACCATGCTCCTGGCTAAATATGGATGGCACAAGGGACATTGCCTTCTCCACGCCTTCTGACCTGCTGATGGAGGTGGGCTTTCCTCCACAGCCCAACACACTGTCCCTAAAGGCACAAGAAACACAAATGAATGCAGAATTCTCAAAACAATCACCTAATTTCCTGAAAATGTGTATGAGGTTTTCTATTTAGACTGCTGGAGAATCTGGAAAAAAACCATGTTTGACTATTAATTAATACAGATGGGGTTAAAATTAGCAGCCTCTCCTACATTAAAAACTTGGTTAAAATCATCAACATGATCAAGTACTCCCAACACTCATGTCTGTCTTTATATATCACAGGGTTGGGAGACATCAACTTAATCTCTGGCTCTGCCAAAGCAGGTCTCCACTAGAGACTGATACTGCTACACCTCACTTGAATGAGCTAGGTGTGCCCATACCAGAGTCATCTCCAACCTGGCAAAGGCAGCTTGTCTGTCCCAATCACAAACAGCTCTTTCTTCCAAGAATGATGGTTTGGTGCCATGGGGAGCTGTCTCCTCCTGCCCAAAAATGATGACTTGTGTGAACAGCAGCTGCTCATCCACGGCCAAGGACATGCCATGCCTAAATCTTATGTTATGTGTCAACTATATTAGAAGGGTTTTCACTTTATGCAATGGTTTATTTTATCAAAATGTTATTTAGGTGATGTTTAAAACAACCCAACCAGCCTCCATCTTGGCTGGGACCTTTGATGTCAGTGGAGCACCGTGACAATGACATGGTGCTCTGAGGGATGAAGCTGCAAACAAATGATGGCCAAGCTGGTTGGGCAGGTGCCAAGGAATGGCTGACAGGGATGATGTGCCATGGAAAAAGAGCAGGGATAGCCTAAACATGTGCATTTGTTTGGACAACAAAAAAGAAAAATCTACGGAGGGAAAAATGGGTATTATTGATAGAACATGGGCCAGGGACAAAGAGCTGGGTTAAATACCATTGCTGGCACAGGCTTCGGGTGTGTGCCCGAGAATAAGTCATGGCACCTCCTGCCCTGGTTCCCAGCCCAAAAAATGGAGATGTGGCAGAGGAAAATAACAGCCCCTTTCCTTTATCCTGGCTTTATGTGTCAAACCAGCAATCCTGGGGGAAGGGACTGCATCAGGCACAATAGAGGCTTGTTCCCTTTTCATCACGGCTGTGCAGCAGACACAGGTTGTGCTATCCCAAGGCTTCTTTTAAGGCTGTTTTGTTGAGACCAGGATTTAACTCTAGGCTTTAGAAACAGAAAATGAAAAGACACAACTGTTTAAAAGGTCAAATTGTCCACCTGTTCTGGGCAGGCTGGGTTTGGGGTGTGCGCTCTGTGACTGTGACAATTTTGTCTGAGGTCTGAGATGTGAGTTCAATGGCAATTTGCAGAGCAAAGCAGTGATTGCAGCAAAGCTTGATTGACAAATCTCTAAAAGTTTGAGCTCACCAAAACTTAACCTTCCCTCTGGGACAGCATTTAATTTTAAGGTTAGGTAATTTTTGTCCAGGATTTACTTTCATGAGAAATTCTCTCCCAGTTGGGAAGATAATTTATACCTTGTGACATAATGAAAATGGAGAGGATGAGTTCTGATTCTTGATTTTGTATTTAATTTTGGTTTTGTGTAATAGAACCACTAAGGTAGGGACAAACACTGAGTTCACTCTTTTCTCCACCATACTTTTTTCAACAGCAATAATATTTATTTTCTTTAGTCCTCAAATGGAAGAAGCTCCCACAGTGAGAAAGAGTCTTTAAATTTTGAAAGGGAAAATTTCCCAAGGAGAGTTTTCTTCTTATTATTTTTTCCCTTTTTCCTTAAGGAATGTTACATTAAACTAAATAAAGAGACATCAAAAAAAAAATTTAGCAGTTTGTTGCAATATCTTTTTTTCCTGCATTTGTGGGTGGATCTATTGCATAGGTTACAGAATTATAAAGAGCAGGAGCTGTTCTAAAATACCTCTGTAGAGTGACTGTACTTGTGTTTGGGAGAAAATCCATGAAAATGTAAAATAGTTCACTAACACTTACTTTAGAAATATTGATAATAGGCAAGACAAGTGTTACACTCTGTTCACAACCTGAAGTAACCTTTCTGAAAACTTCTAAGAGGATAAAAATGTCATGAAGAATAAAAGAGTAACACAAGTAGAAAAAACTTGAGAAAACTCCAGAAAAACTTATTTTCAGCTAAGCGAGATCAATGCACCAAGTCTAAAAAAGCACTGCATATGGCTGATAAATTTCAATGTTATTTTGTTTCCTTTTTGAAATATTATGGAGTTGTGCTAAGCAGAATTCCTGAGGCTGAAAGAAAACTCAGGTACTCCAAACAAATACCATTTGAAGTGAATGTTTTTTGGCAAGGTGTTTCACAGTATGCATTGAAAAATTCCATCCAAGATATTTTGATACCTTGTTTTAGGAAAAGAAAATGCTGAGGATTCAAAGTAAAATAAGACTGCGGGGGAAAGAAAATTAATCTGTTTCCTTGGAACTTCTCTCAGAATGTTACAAATCCTGCAGAAATTTATGGGTAGCCAGAAGCATCAGCTGGAGGCCTCACCATTCACCAGCCTGTTACCAAAAGTGAACATGAGAGAACATTTCCATTTTGCAGAATATGTATGATGATTTTATGATCGAGAGAGGTCAAGCTCAGACTAGCTCCTTAGGAATGCTGCTCTCCAAACTTCCCCCAAAATCCTCAACATCCGGCAGCACGTCGTGTTTTGTAATATCTACTCATTAATCACTACTTACACTATTAATTAATCCTGGCAACATCTTTGTCAGATGGGGAAAGTTAAGGCAAGATGAAGTTAAATTCCAAATCACAAGGGGATTCCTAGCTGGCTGTCAAGAAAACAGCACAGAAATCAAAGGCATTTCTAAACAACAGGTGAAGCTGGAATTTTAGAGATATTAAGACACATACCACAAAAACCAGGAGAGGATGAGGAGATGTTTCTATTTCTGCTGCAGTCAGCATTTTGAGAATTTTCTCTCTTCTGTACCACAGAAAAGATTTATGTGTTTGTGGCATACATTACAGAGCTGTAGGAAACACTGAGGCCCATTCAACACTTGGAATGAGCACACTGAAAGTTGTCACACATTATCTGGGATTAGAGCTGAGCCAGACCCTCCACTACTGAAAGTTAATTGGTGAAACTTGATTTTATAGGCTGGAAAGATGCCAGTGTACCTCAGCTGGAGGTCAGGAGTCCTGTCATGCTCCCTGGCTAGGCAGAGGCAGGGTGGGAGAATTTCAAGGCTGCTTCCATCCTTCATTTTGGGTGACAAGTTGGGATGGGTCTTTAGAGTTGGAGGGGAAAAAAATGAGAAAAGGCACATTATTTCTTCCAATTCCCTGATTTAGAGGATTTTGTGGAAAGAGCTGTAGAAGCTCTGTATGATCAAAAGGACTGGCATGGCCAGGAGAATCTCCTCCCCTCCTCCAGACTTGGGCTGCATGCAAGGTTTGGCTGTGGACACGTAAGAGGTATGTGGTCACGTCTGCATGCTTGTAGGATGTTTTAAATTTAAAAAGAAACTCAAATTAGTACGAAGAAATTCAAATTATTAGTTCCCAAAGGTGCTCTACTGGCTGACTTGAGTTCAATGGGATGAAACCCAGCCCAGCTGCTTCATCAGGTTCTGCTTCAGGGGCTTGTTCCTCTGTGAGTTATTGACCTTCAATCAGCTCTGATGGTCCAGCCTTAGGGTGACTTTGACTGGATCAGCAGCAAAAGCAGAAATCCAAGGTTTATTTCCCAGTTTTAGACAGCTTTCTCCTCACCTTGTCTGCAAATAGGAAGTGACAGGTCATAATGCTCCTCCCTGCAGTCTTGTGGGACCACCAGGTATTGGAGCTGCCCTTAGCACTGTGCCACCCTGTGCCTGCAGAGATGGCATCGAGCATGATGGGGATGCAGCTGCAGCAGAGGCATTTCTTGCCCAGATACCAGGTCCACACAAATCCTCCCATTTCTGTGTCACACCAGGACCAGGAGAAGGCCTTGAAAAATGAAGCTGCCAGCATGAGAGCAGCAGGGGAAGGCTCATGAGGACCTTTCTGGAAAGCTGAAAACAGGAAATGTTTAATCAAGCACTGAGGGGAAAAAAAATACTTAAAAAAAAAAAGAAGAAGAAAAGTCAGTCTCTTTCTGAGCAGCCAGGATGTTTGTGAAATCCCTGCTCCGTTTATTATGATGCTGAGTTTCAGCTGGCTGTTTTATTAAAGGCAGCTGGGACACATTACTTGTGCATTAACACTGAGCCAGCTTTCATTTTAAAACTCACCCATTGCTGGGAGCTTTCCTTAATGCCTTCCTGCTGCTGCCAGCTCCATAATCCACACCAGCAGCCGCAGGGGAAGATCACCTCTCCTCACCATGATTCTTATTTCTGGGGAAAGGCCTCATACAAATCAGCCTGGCTGCTCAGGAGCCGGGCTGTCGCTCTCCTGGCCGCGTCTCCGAGGTGGAGCAGAGAGGTCGGTGGTGCCTCTGCCAAGAGGACATCTGCTAGTGGAGCAAACCCCTTCACACTCATTTGCAGCTCTCCCTTAATTGCTTTCCAGGGATGTATTAGAGCTTTCTGCAATGTAAACTGCGTTTCAGTACATCACAAATCACTGAGTGATGGCTCCAGTGGATGGGGGGGAGGCTGGCACGCCTGGTTTGGGAGGGCGGAGGGGAAGGAGCTTCAGGGGTTTGTCCCTGCAGCGTGGCAAGAGGGTGCTGGGGTTTGGCAACCACAGTCTCTGTCTCCCAAGTACACAGGGCCAAAACGTTCTTCTCAGGGATCTGAGAAGTTACTGAAGTCCCTCACCTTCAAATTGTTCTGTTTGAGGAAACACTCAGGTGCAAAAGGAGAGAGGGAATGTCTCTCTTGTGCCCCTAGCCTGGTAGCATCAGAAGCTGTCTGGGCCCTGCCTGCCATCCTGGTCCTGGTCTTGAGCGCAGCTCCAAATGCCCTCTGGGAACCCAAGTGGAAAATGCTGCTGTGAATTTGGGTCACAGTTTTGGGAAGGGGTCAAAGGAGTGATCACACCTCTTCACACCCATTCTCACTGTGGTGTCAGAACAAGACTGGTGTCACCACACAGCATGTTGGGTGGTGCACATGTGTGTTTTTTTAGCAGGTTTGTTCCCTAACAAGTTTGGAGCTCATGAGTTGATTTCAACTAAGCATAACTGAAAGACAGAGATTTCAAAAGTATTCACAATATTCACAAGCGTAAATAAGCTGTGGGCTGGAGAAAAGCAGTTTTGTTAATGCCCTTGCTGATAGGCTGCACTGGGACCTCCAGCTTCATTAGGCACTGAAGAACACAAACATCTCCATTAGAGGGTTTAAATGCAGAGGACAGTTCCATTCCTTATGCCTTACTTGTTCACCCTTCTCCCATGCCCAGGAAGAACTCTTCTGCTCTTACATGGGACTGCCCTGTGGAACAAGCTGCCCTGAGGATGTGTTTCTTCCTGACATATCTTAGCTGGGACTTATTTGATACCATTTCATTTCTCAGAATGCTAGATATGTCCTCATGCCATAAAAATATCAGAATATTTTTTCAAATCTCTTTGTGCCTTAATTTGTAAAATCACACAACAGGTTGCTCAGGTTAGTAACATCCATACAGAAAAATAAGGGGTTTCTTCTGTAAAAGCCTTTGTTTTGTCTTATTCTCATGCATTTGCACTTCTAGAGAAAATAGGTGTCTGTACCATTGCTTCTTTTGTACCATATTTTTTTATGCTTTGTCTCCACAGAAAAAGGGCTTTAAGTTTAGTGTAGCAACACTCTACAGAGAGGCTAGATGCCAGGAAAAGCCAGAGGTACTAATCAGAGCCCTCCATAAGTTCTTCTTGGAAGGGAAACCACTGAACTACTGCAAAATGTTTATTAGGTTCATTAAATACTAGGCTTAGTAGTGTAGAGCTGTAAGCCAAAATGTGGCTGATATGCATACAGAGACTCAGAAGGAGATGTTTGTGTGTGTAGCTGTGTAATATTTCTGAAAACTTTCTTCACCAGGTGAAAAATCATGGATTGAGAACCTTTACAATCACTGGTTTCACTGGATTAGCACTGCTGAAAGGGAAACCAGCTCTGAGGAAAATTTTTGAGGGTCCCCAAAGACTTTGAGAATGGAGCAAGATGGAAGAGGAAGGAGCTATGTTCCCAGCCCTCCCAGGGAGGTAGCTATGGATATATGTGTTCCCTCTCAGAGGCCACTGGGGAGCTGACCTGAGCTTTAATGAAATGTCTCACCAGCTCTGGGAAATGCAGAGAGGTGAAGGAGCTACCCTGCAGAGTTTCTTTTTGGGTAAAATTTCCCTTTGCTTTGGGAAAGTACAAAGTCATTGAGTCTTTTCTTGGGTGCTGCTCGAGCAAAGGAGTAGGCTGTGCTATGAACATCAGCTTTCATACAGAGACTCCCTTTTGCAATACTCCTTCAATTCCACTTGAAACACCTTGTCTTCCTCAGCTCCTCCATGACAATGTCATAATACTCATCTGAATAAATGTGAACTTTCTGTTGAGCACCATGTCCCCCGTGTTAGCAGGGAATTAATTACTGGAAGCAATATAGGAAGGAGCTCTGCACTTCATTCATTGCAGGTTGCTGTAATGAATTCAGGAGCAATTGTGTCAGGCCCCGAGCTCGAGTAAATCTACATAACTGCACTAGACCAGGTGATGATCTGCCCTATTATTTTTCTTGCAGTGCTGCAACTTGCCTGGGACACTTGGTTTAACATTTACATCCTGAGTCTTGCAAAGAGTGCCAGGGGAAATTTATAACCACGAGTTAATTAACCATGAATCAGTTAATATTTGGGCATGTGAAGTGCTATATACATGCAAGGGATTAAGCTGTCAGAGGGAACTTTGGTTTTAAGTCTCTTAGGAAAGTTGTCACTTCTGGCAGCCTGCTGGTCTCCAAGTTAATGCTGTGCAGAGCAACTTCAGGAGCATTGATTCAGGAACAAAGTTCCTCTTGCTATTTTTTAACATTTTCTGGGTTTACTCTATGGGACTCCCATCCAAATAATTTTCCCCCTCTGACCTTGGGAACCTGACACAATGCCACAGGAACCTACTCAAGGCTTTGGTTAAGGGAGAAACTGGTGCACAATGGCTGGGTGAGATTCATGCTTTTGTGCTTACAGATCACAGTGTTCTGTCAGCTCTGGAAGACAGACACACACACACCTGTAAGGTCTGCACAGCCTCTGGTGTCTGCAGGGATGCTGGCAGCAACTGAGAGATGAGCTCTGCACAGCAGCCAGGATTCAGTGGTGAATTTAAGGACCCATCTGCTATTGCTCCCCTTTCTGGCCAGTTTTGCTGGAAGATTTATACTTCAATCAATCCCACATTTCATTATTATCCTGAGCAGTGCTGTAAGGAATTAGTGCAGTGACCCTCTGACACTGCCTCTTTCCCTGCTGGCATGCTCTGCCCTGCCCCAGAGATTCTCCACAGATGCAGGCAAAGGTAAGCATCACCACATTAAAGCCAGTTCCTTACACCCCCTTGCTGCTGGGATCTTTGTGCTTCCACATGGGCTTTAAAGCAGCTGCTGAAGCAATTGGGCAGCTGGGTGGATGGGAAGGGACAGAGATGTTAGTTTTGT
This sequence comes from Serinus canaria, assembly GCF_022539315.1. Classification (NCBI taxonomy): domain Eukaryota; kingdom Metazoa; phylum Chordata; class Aves; order Passeriformes; family Fringillidae; genus Serinus; species Serinus canaria. Next base: position 63,870,297 of record NC_066317.1, on the reverse strand, counting down.
ATCTGGCTGGCAAACCTTACTTATATTTGGGCAGTACTAGCTATTAGAATAATATTAGTATGCTTTGTCATCAGGGCAAAGAGAAAGGCTGGGAATAAAGTAGGAGTGGTTTTTTAATCTTGTCCCTGGTGATAAAGTCTGGCATAATGGTGCTGTTTGCAGAGCTCTGACTGTGGTCAATGAGCAGGAAGAGGAGAGGCCAGTCAGAATGAGCTGGTAATCAATAACAGAATCACAGAATTATTTGGGTCAGAAGGGACCTTCGAGATATCTAATTCCACCCCTCTGCCATGGGCAGGGACACCTTCCACTAGACCAGGTTGCTCAAAGCCCCATTCAGCCTGTCCTTGGGTCTTTGCAGGGCCAGAGCATCCACAGAACCTCAGGGTAAATGCACACAGCAAACCTCAGCAGCCCAGAGTCTCTCACCCTCTGCCTGTGAAACCCACTGGCACAGCCACTGCTGCTGTGAGGCATTTCAGCTCCTTGCTGCGACAGGGTCAGCCCTGCTGGCCCAGAGGCTGCAGGTGACCTGCTGGGGCCAGGAAGGGATTAGGGGCTGAGCAGAGCAGCGCTGGTGGCTGTGCCTGGTGGGGCTGGAGGAGGTGACATTGCCTTGCTGTGGCCAGGAGCACCACTGGCCCTGCAGGACCTCAGCACAGCCCTCCCCAGGCTTGGCTGAGCTTTAGGATGTTGATGTGGCTGCTCCACCCCCTGAGGTGGCAACAACTGTGTTTCACACAGCTTCAAAGAGCCAGGTTTGATAGAACAAACTCATTTTTTTGCTGCCTACTTGAACCTGATGAACGTCCTGTAAGAGCAGCAGCTGCTGACAAATAGTGACAGTTTGCATGAGGAAAATGAGCATGAATGGAGCATTAATAAAGCTCTGCTAGACTCATTTGAAGCAAGCATTTTCCCAGGGCTGAGAGCTGACTTTAAGTCACTGGAGTTGTGTAACCAAAGGAAGGAATGGAGAACTTCCCTCAATTTCCCTGTATAGGATAACCCTCTTTAAAATACTTGGAGAAATAAAGTCTGCATAATGATGTGCCATTATTCAAGGGCTCTTGCTTCTAGTCTTCCCTGCTCTGCAGGTCAAATTCAAAAGCCTTATAACATTTTTATGGGCAGAGAAGCAGAATAATATTAAAAAGGGTATTTTTTGCTAGGGGATGGTATTTTACAGTTATATATGGGTAGGCAAATGCCTTGGGTAATGCCATGACACCCACCCTGTCCACTCACCAGTACAACTATTAACCATATTTCCTGAGTTACTCAGTCTTTTGGGGCCCAGTCAGGCTGGTTTTACCACAGGGAATGGCAATTAATGTTTCCTCCTAGACTAAAGAATAGATTTATCCCTGTTCTCCTCCAAGTAACTACATGAATCATTAACATCTCAGAGACTACTTGAGGATAATCAAGTATTATTTATAATGTAGCCATTTTAACAGAAACTGCAGAATTTTGGCTGTAGGAGGCTGATTCTCAGTACTTCTGCTGTCTGAAAGCTTGAGCAATGCAAAAATACATGACTTGTAAAACATCAGGCCAGATGTTGCCCTGTTTCTCTGCATTGCCACTGACATCTGGGGACTGCTCCCAGGGCAAGAGGCTGCTCCAAGAGCAGGGGTGGAAAGGCCCAGCTCTTGACATGGCAGTTGTGAAAGAAACACAGAGATGGCAACCTCCTGCATCTTCTCCAGTATCTGTCTGCAAATCCAGACAGAAAGCCTTGTGGGAGAACAGGCAGCTATTTATTTTTTAAAATGCTTTCTTGACTCCAGCACCTACCAGACCATCTTTTCCTGCACTAGATGGGAATGGATGAGCTGAGCTCTCAACATGACCACAGCATGAATATTTTCATGCAAGCATAAGAACAGCACACAGCAAAGGAGATGGATAGAAATCCAACAGGTTTTCCCCAAAACAAAACAGTTATTAATAGTTCTGCAAATTTCCCTCAAGGCTAATTTCCTGTTTCATGCAATAGATGAAGAATGTCAGTACTTTGTGGACTTCAGGGCTCATTTTTTGTCCTTGATTCCAAGTCCCTGATGGATCAGACACCCATGACATCTTTGTGATCAGATACAACCCAAGGTGTTTATTTCTTGTTCCAACACATAGTTTCTAACATTTTGCCTGCCTTGATTCTAAATCTCTCAGGTGCCAAGAACCTGGAATTTCACCCAACTCATGCAGGAGCTGGTTTGGCATTCCCTCACCCCACACCTGCCAGGAGCAACCTTACTGGAAGAAAGAAAATTGTATCAATATGAGATTAGGATCAGATAAGCTCGAGGCAATTCCCCTGGGAAAAACCCAAACAAACAAGCAAACAACAGAAAGAAAACATTATGAAGTTAGCTCTAGGATGAGCATAGCACTTGATTGGCAGAAGTCTCTGGCTACAGAAGGGTTTGGGATATGGTGCCTTCATTAGTGTGACTGATGGAATTGCAGAGAATTCCCACACAGAGCCACGAGGCCCAAGAAGGCCATTAACAAAATTCCACTGCATGTTTCTTAAACCCATTAGGCTGTACTGTTGTGGAGGCCCATTTTTTTTCTCCAATTTGTAGATTCATTGCAGGAGAACCTTGTGATTCAGTTCAGTGTAACCCAAAGTCAGACTGAGGTCTCCTGAAGGAACACTTTAATTTCTCTTACAGTCTATCCCATGCTCAGTCTGTTGGCAGCTCAGAGCATGCACATGTACATTTCTTATGAGATCCCTGATGACCACAGGGAAAAGGTCCTGGGAGATGCAGGAAATGCATGTGCTGTATGGAAACTATATCTTACCCAGGTGCACAGCTCTGGAGAAGCCTGAGCCTCTGAGGAGCTGAAAAACTCTCTTTCCTGTGTGGGAGGAAAAGGTTTTGCAAAGATTGTCAAATGGGAACAGAAAGGCTTAAAACATAGACAAGAAATAGGTATAATTTGCCTGTCATTCCTTAGGCTATTGGGTTTTATAGGCACATTCATATAAAAATCAATTAAAATTCATCTTCCACAATAAAATGAAAGGAGTAATTAAAAATCACCCAAATAAACCCTAACCATGAGAAGGAAATGTCCTGTCTACATAGGAAATTTGATTTATTATTGCAGCAGAGGCAAACCATGCCAAATAAAGTTTAGCCCCTGCTGTGCTGGGCACTGCACAGAGATTGACAGCCAAAACTTAGTAGAAGGGACATGTAATCTTTGTAGTCAGAACACCACACCACACATTTTCTAACAGCTTTTCTCACATGAAAATTCCAGCTGATTTTCCCCCATGAAAATTGTAGCCTCAAAATATTAAACAGTGACACAAATCCAAAAGGCCATGCCAAAATCAGAAATTAAATACTGCTGTGCTGAATTCTGATCCAGTGAAGGTGTACAATGGCTCAGGCACTTCACAGTAAGCAGCAGCTCCTGTAGATGTGTTTCTAAATAAAAACATGACCCTGCACAGAGACCTCTCCTCTTCCCTGTGATAACTCCTCCATGAAACCATCACAGGGAGGGTGGGTGGTTTCGTCTTTGCAATCAGGAGCTGCTTCAGCTTCTCCCATGCACACACCTGCCTTCAATGCCTTTCTGGATGCAGCTCAACTGTGCCTTCACTCAGGTGCACTCTGCTTGTTAGCAACAGCAGCTCCTCTGTCTGCTGCTGGCAGCATCTTGCTCCTTCCCTCCAGAACAGCAGCAGCTGTTTCCTCTGCATGTGTGAAAGTCTTTACACTACCCAAGAACTGCTAAAGACCTCTAATTGCTCGTGTAATAATCTCGGAGTGAAGGACATGAGCCGGATAATTCCCATCTGTAGATGCAAACTCTCACTCCCCCACTCTGAGGAAGCACAGATTGGCTCCTAGTGAAAAAGAGGTTGTGAGTTGTTGGAGGAGCTGATCCTCTCAGGTTGGGAGCCTGTGTCTCACTGATTTGGGGAAAAGCATACAAAAATGGCAAATGCGGTGTCTCTTGCCAAAAATAATGCCCTTCCTATCACTGACTTGCAGCTTAACTATAAACTACCTTTTGTATTTCTTATCTCTGTGTTGCTTCTTCTTCCATGAATTTGCCCAGTGGCCTCTTTGAACCCAAGCAAATGTCTGATATCTGGAGCACCTAGTGTCAAGGAGCTCTAAAGTTTAACAGAGAAGCCTTTTCTTGTGTTAGAACCTGATATTTTTGTGTGGTCATTAATTGTTCTTCTACCAGGAGGGGATCTACTTATTGTGGACTCTCCACATTTCACTCTTGAGCCCAGAAGTTTCCAGCACCTCCTGATTTGTAACTCAGTAGCTGCAGAAACCAGCAAATGATGAACTCAGCTGCCTCACTTTTCTGAACTGCATGAGGTAAGATCTATTACTGTTTATTTTTCTTGGGTTTTTTCTCCTAAAATTATTCTCTTTTTTTTTTAATGATTAACACACTAATGCTCAATTAAATGCTGGAAAATTTAGATAAGCCACTGTGTTATAACTCTCTTAATCATTTTCTAGACTTTGCCTTCCTCTTCCAGCCTCCTGAGGGTTTAGACTTGCAGTTTGAGAAGCTACTGCACAGCATCTGGGACAGTATGCAGTATCCTTAAATTGCCTTTTATAAGACTGAAACTTTTATTTATGATCAGTTTGTGGTTTGAAAAGGAACTGTACACCTCTTCAGCAGCTCTTTCACAGCTCATAGAGCAGCATATCAACATCAGGCAGCTGAAGTTTACCAAGTCTTAAGAGATCAGTGAGCCTTAGATGTGCTTCAAGCCTTGCCATCTCACTGAAATGTTGATGTTTCTGCATTGGAAAGAGCCAGGAAAAGCTCAGTTTCATGTTTTCCTTGTCCTTGATCTTGATCTAATACTTATCCAGGTTTCAGAGATTTGGAAACGGGTACAGAGACTTGGGCTGCATCAGAGGACAAATCTTGGGCAGAAACTGAGCTGAGTTCTGCTTTCCTTTTCCTCATGCTTTAAACCCAAGCTTGGACCTTACTGAAGGTTAAGAAACAATTTGCAAATTGTTAACTGAGGAGTGTTGATGAATGTTTCATTTCACAGAGGAACTGGAAGCAAGGTTGTTTCCATGCACAATTTAACAAGGAGGTGATGGTGAAAGGAAGCTGTACATCATCCATCTTGGATCCTAAAAGTCTTAATTGCTAAGGAAAGCAGAGGAATTTTGCAGTATCACAGGCCACATTAGGATTTCTATTTTATACCTCATAACCTGGCATTTCTTTTCAGGAGTAATGACACACCTAATACATGGCAGAAGAAACCCTTGTCAAGTAATCCAGCTTTGAAGCAGAACAAAGAGTGAGAACATCATCAGAAGCTTTGAATAACAAAACACTCATCCCAAGGAATGCCAATGGAAAGCTCCTCCTGCAGGTCTGCTCATTGCTATTTATTCAGCATAGGCTGTGAATAAACAGTGGAAAGATAAATGGCATTAAACTTTGGTAATGACAGACAGCACAGATAGGATGTACAGGCTTGAATTCCTCCATAGCCACATGAAGCAGGAGTAATTAGAACTTGCTGGACAATTGCCAGCAGTGTGTTCTCATTGAGAAACAAAATCCTCTTACAATGCAAGTACTAAACTAAGTTGCACAGTAATTTTGAAAGTAATGTGCTGGAGAAAGGACCAAGTTCTCAGATTTTCAAAATGAGTCTCAGACAGAATAACACTTTTTGTTTGTTTGTTTGTTTGTTTGTTCACAAGTAATGTTTTTGTTTGGAATGTAAAGCTATGTACTTGAAAATGAGAAAAAAAAATCCCAACCAACTGACACTGCGTAATCAATCCTAAATGCTATTTCTTCCATCAAAGATTTCTTCATTTACTGAGCAGTAGAAAGGGAGGGATTATTTTAATGTGGCATGAAGATAGATGACAGCCTCTTAAAAAAGATTAATCTCTACTGTCAGCGGTACCCAGGCCAGGGAGCAACCTCTGGCTCCAGAGAAATTCAGTGCAGAGAGTTTTGCATCTGTAGCATTTAGGGCAACTTCTAGGAGCAAAATGTCTGAGTCCATGCTGTGTGTCCAGGCACAGAAATCTGTGTTTGTATTGTGGAGGGAGGTGTCTCTGGCTGTGCAGGGTGCAGTATTGGATGTGACCAGTGCCCTGTGGCCATCCATGGTCAACTGCTGCAGTTCAACACTCAGAGAAAACTTCAATTCTCTCTTCAGATGGCAGATCTTGTTGCATGGAGAATGTGCCCTGCAAGTTTTCTGGCAGCATCTGTCTGCTCAGATCTGAGCCCATCATTGCTGAGCTAATTACAGATACACTGCTCTGTGGGAAAGACCTTTAGTTGTTCAGAACACTGATGGCCTCTCCAATTTATATTCCTGCTGATCAAAAATTTCTGGAAAATACAACCAGATGTCAGGTTTGTCTGTTAAAGGAAGTGAATTTCAATCTTGCCTTTTTACCTAGTACTCTATTGCATGGAAGCACACAGCCAATAGCCATGAAAAAAAAGGGGCTGCATGCTGAGATGACTCTTCTATTCTGCAGGCAAACCAAAATACCAATATTCATTTAACTGACTTGAATGAAATTTCCATTTTATTTACAAAAGAGATGGTGACAGAGCACTTGCCCTGGTTTACATGTAGTGTTATGGTTTAGACTTTAAAATGTCTTAAGAATTATCTAAATGTAGCTACAGAGTGAGGATGATTTAATTTCAGTTAATCTGTTTAAAGTGAGAATAATTTAATTTAACTTAATTACTTTGAAGACAAGCTCTTTTCATACTCCATCTAAAATTAGGCAGCTCCAGAGGATAAATCACCCCATCTGTTGCAAAGCATTGAAAGCAAAACTGTATAAAGGTTTCCTTTGAAAGCATAAAAATAAAGTTTACCCCAGTTTTTTAATAGCTTTGTGAAAGCCACACATTGAACAAAAAATTAGTCCCAAATTACCCAGTTGTTTGGAATCGGTACTTTTAATTAAAAAACGTTCCAATAGAAACCCCTTCCTTATCAGCCATTCAGAGCTGTTTCCAGCAGCTGAAAAGTCAGGCATTGTGGACACTGAAGCTGCAGGAGCAGTGTGGATGGTGTGTTTGTGCATACACATGCAGCCTTGCATGCTGCCCCAGCGAGGCATTTCCTGCAACGACACGTGAGTGTGCAGCAGCGCTGCCTGCCACGCTGCCCTCTGCACGGGGTGAGCCCAGAAAACATGCCAGCCTGCAGAAAACTTAACTTTGTGCATGTGTCCCTGTGTCTGAGCCCTCTGGAGTTCCCATCAGGTCACACTTGCAAGCTTTGATGTGCCAGCCTGGAGGCAGAGATGTGGGTTTGGTGGAAGCCGAGATCCTCGCTCCATCGGCCGACTCAAAGAGCTGATGTTTGGGACGGATGCCAGTTGTGACAAAACATAATGAAATGATGAGAACTGGCACCACTACAGTGCAGTGTGCTGCTTGTCCCTGACAGCAATCCTGAAAGTCATTTATACATGTAAAGTACACACAAAAGCCATAATTAGACCATATGGCTGAGCGGTTCCTCTGGTGCTGCTCAGCTGAGCTGTAGAACATTTCTCTTGCTGCAGAGGAGTGACTGGAAGGGTCAGATCTAACCTGGAGGATTTCCACTTTTAAATTTTTTTAAAATTTTCTCTTACATCTCTATGGAAACCTTCCACTATTGGCTTTCTGGGGGGAAAAAAGTCTATATCTTTGATCTTAACCACATCCCACATGGTCTATAAAACCTGGAAAGCTGCAGTACTGGGATTCAGTATCCCAAAACAGAGCAGCCATTCTTAATATGTCTGTATTTTTAACATCCTTGTCTTGGGCAAGGTACAACACTCCAATGACTCAAATACAACTTGGTGCAGAGGAAAATACAGTTTATCCATATACTTTTGCTTAACTGACTGTGAATAAAAATATAAACAACTCAGGGAGCTAAATGAGGTGGAAACCTCGTGTGTGAAGGGAAGGTCTGGGGTCACCCCCCCCCCCCCCCAGATTATTCTTTGTGTTACTCTAGGAGAAGGGCAAGTGGTATAAAGAGAAATAATGACAGCTGTTTGTTTCAGGCAAAATGGGGGGCATTTCCCATTCTCTCTGCTCTGGATGCAACTCTGGGAAACATTTCTGCAGTCAATGGGGTTATATCAGCAGAGACATGGTGGAGGTGAAAGGAATTGACACTTTGAATTTTGTATCTGTTTTGCCACTACCAGACCACTGAAAACAGATATAAAGCCAGTGAGAGAGCACACCACCTCAGACCTTGCTACACCAGGGTCAGAAAAAAAAGAAAAGGTATTTTTTTTTTGCCAAAAACCCTTAAATTTTGTGCATGTTCTGGTTTCATGGCATCATGATTGTGTCAACATCAGTACCCAGCCCTAGGAAATGTTTACTTCTAAATTTTTCAGGTCCTGAGTATCTTATAATCAAGAAATTATTCACAGAGCAATTCAGTAAGGGAAGGAGTCACAAAATGTGTTTCTAAAGGCTCCAAAGGATGATGGTGAATGGATTATGGTGTCCCTCAGTTACCCAGTAAATTTTTAGTACAGTTGGTACTGATTAACATCTGTTGGTTTCCATTTCAATGCCTGAATCATGGGAATGAACTTTATTTACCATATTTTATTTCCTGGCCCTTTTTTACTCTTCATTGACCCACTCTTCTCACCATTATGCACAACAAAAATGATTCCTTTTCAGGCAGAAAGAAATCTATGGGTGTGACAGCTGGTTCCAATATTTCTAATTTCCAAATATCAGCAACATTTATAACGAATTTTGAATTTCCTTCCAAGAAAACCCAGGAACCTGTGCATTTTTTCACTGAATTCCTCCTTATTTTTGACTAGCTATGCACAGGATGTGGTTGGGGTACAAGACAGAGAAATGTCAGTACCATTTCAAGTGGAATCTTTGACATCAGTCCACAAAAGGCAGGCAGATGGGGCTTTATACTTCTGTAAGAGCAAACCTTGAAATGTATTTATTTATTTATATTTCTATAGTGTATATCAAATTGAGGTGGCCCACGAAGTGGCCCTTCTTCAGAAGGTCCGAGCTAAACATGGGCCACCTCATGCCTTCAGCCCTTTGGACTCTACAGAGGCAGTCCCAGCTCAGAAGGTGTGGTGGAAATGTCTTGTTGGCATATTTAGTTTCTTTCAGAATTTTACAGACTGGGCCACTGATTTTCAACCAGTGAGCAAGCATGGTTTGTCTGCCTGAACACCAGAAAAATGAGCATCAGGAACACCAGAAGGCCCCAGTGTCTGTTGGTGTGGCTGGCATCTTGATTTCTTTTGATACCTCACACGTTTTTATGGTGGTGGGTGGGGAGGGTGCCTCTCCTGCCTGGTGGGAAGTCCATCCCAAGGGAGGGAGGATGAGGAAAACTTGATCATTGCGTGCTGTGCAAACCACAGCTCTTGCGAGACGCCAAAGCAGCTGTTGCTGCTTGTGAAGGACAGAAGCAGTACTGGGTTTATCAAATTCTAGCTGGGTACAGCTCTTCAAAGGCATCCTTGTGGCACGTCACAGCAACACCATGATCAGTCATGATTTATGAGTGTCTGGCAGCTTCTCTGCCAGATGTGCCTGTCCTTTGTTTTCCACAGGAGCTGGAAGCCGTCCACCCCCAAGCCGACCCACGCAGAGGGAGTGTGCAGAAGAGACAAGTTCTTGGAAAGGGAAACCAGGCAGTTTGGAAATGGCAGAGCCCCTGGGCACTGCTCAGATGTCTCATCTGCCTGTACTGAGCTGCATCTGCTCTTTACAAGCTGCAGGTTTCACTGATGCGTAGACGGATGTTGTGAAAGGCAGTTGTGGCTGGGATTTGCTGGGGCTTGCAGGTGGTAGTAAAATTTTGGAGAGCTGACAACAAATGATGTTGTAGTTCAAAATCTTAGAGAAATAACAGCGATTGTTATGGGGATATAAAACGCTTAAGATCTGGTGGAAAAGTTCCCATTTATATCTTGGGGACAGTAATAAAACAGGATTCAGTGATTCCTGGTAATATTTGTTGGCTGGAAGGAGACACACATGTAATTAATTCTGCAGTCATTTGAAGAGCTGGTGGAGGAATCCAGTCCACCTGCCTAAGGCATGTTGAGGAATGATCCTCCTACACTGGGTGAAAATGTGTCTGAATAGTTAGTGAAGCCAGCTCCCTCTCAGCTGGGCAGACCCTCACATCACAGAATTCCTAAGAACCTTCCTCTCTCTCCCCATAGGAGATGTAAAATCACTTGCTTTAGGAAGACTGGTTCACCTGACCCCTAAAATGTACAGCTGCCAAGGGAAGCAAAATCCATTTCCCCCACATTTCCCCAATTTCTCTGGTTTGGGTTCCAATGACTTCAGCTAAGTTTTATCAGCCAGTCACGGAAGTGACTCTGCTGAAGGCCAGCCTAAAGCAGCGCTGCAGGGATTGGGAATCAAAGATAGTGAAGTCAGAGTGAAAAAGTTGTTGGAAGCAATCTCATCCTGAAAGGAGATTTACGGACATGACTTTGTAGCCTTCTGGATTTTTTTTCTTTGGTTTGCTGAAAAGATGACATAGACAGAGGAAAACTGTAAATGGGAGTGTACTCGGGAAAAAGCATGGCCTGGGGAGGGTGTAGAGCAGGAGGGGACATGCTTTCTTGGTGGGTATTTAAAACTCTTCAATAGAAATGAGCAGAGAGGGAGGAGAACCTTCCCTTCATGTTCCCAGGCTGTGAACTGATGAGAGGCTGTCATCACAGATCACTCCCTTGTTAAGGCCAGGGCTACCTCCAGGCACAAAGCCCCAGAGATCTGGGGTGTCCAGTCTCTGTGGGAGAGGCAATGAGGTCTGACAGCTCATGCTTCTGTGGTGCTCAAGAGGGTTCAGTCTAAAGGCACAAAATAAGTGATTTCAGACAACAGTGGACACTCCCACACAACTGGAAGGACTAACTGAAAAGAAATGATTCTGAGGCAGACCAATTCCTATCCATGGTTGCCCCTTTCTAAATGCAATTTCTTGGACAGGAGGGCCATAGAGGGTTCTCACCTGGAACATCTCACCATTGCATCTGACTTTCCTTTATATGGGGGCAAGAAATCTGGCTGGAGGTGATATATAAATGATACAAATATATATATGAATGATATACAAATGATAGCTGGAGATGTAAACTCCCAGGAATAGCAAGTTTCATCCATTTCACACTCAAATCACTTTAAATCCAGATGGTGGCTAAATGACCTTCCTCAAGAAATTTGTCATCAGCAAATAGAAAGGTGACAAAATCCACAGGCCCATCAATATGTATCATTGCTGAAGTGTGAAGAATTTGCAGAATCTGTAAGGAGAATGCTGCTTACATCCCTTCCATTGGACAAAACAGAACTCACCTAGCAAGGATATATATTATTTATTATTATCATCTTTGAAATATTTTAGATGCAGTCTGATTGGTGGTTACAGGGCTTTTGCCCTGGTTAATTTTACTGTCCTCTCTCCTCATGACTGGATTTTTATTCTGTGCACTTGTAATACTGCTTAAATGTAGACTGTAGGAATGTAGATTTGGTGACTCAGATTGGACCTCTGGGATAAAATGCAGATAATTCAGAAATGAGAAATATTTGTGGAAAATCTCAGCTGTGAAATCTCTACCTCTAACTGTGCTTCTTGTTTCCATGTGTGAGGCCCACAGAGGCCAATTCCAGCCCTCCTTTCTTCTTGGGTCCAAGTCTTAGAGCGATGAAGGTCAAAAGAGTCAAAAAGTATGCTTTTATTGTGGTTCCCTCTCTTACCTTATGAAAGGCATTGCTGGATACCCAGAGTCACACCTTAGGGTGGACCTGTCCCTATAAAGCCACACACCTGAGATCCTGACAAAGGTAATGTGAATGCAGAGAGATACAAGGAAAAAGAATTTCACCCATTGGTCCTGGAGCAGTGTTAAAGAGTAGCTTAGGTCTGGCTGATGGTGGTTGCCCTGGCCAAACCTTGCAGCAGCATGCACACTATAGAAGATTATGATGATGATGATGATAAGGGTCTCAGAAGACCCATCTGCTTTGGGAGAGAAATTTAGAAGTTGCAGACCTGAGACTGCAAGACACTCCCCTCAGTATCTGTGTACCCATGGGCAATTTTTGTCCTCATGTGAAAACATGCACAGCTCATACTAAAATATAAATTTTAGAGGGAAACCAGCTGATCTGAGCACTGCCTGCTGGTGTCAGGGACCATTTCAGAGTCTGAATTGCCATTAGGGGCAAGCCAATTCTGGGGGCTTGAAAAGGAGCCAGGAGCCTTCTTCTGCCTTGCTGGCCATGCTGTGGCAGTGGCAGAGGTCCTGCCCAGCCCCAGCAGCTGCCACCAGCCCCTGGCCATTGTGCCCCTGCTCTTCCCACTGTGCAGAGCAGGGAAACACCCCAGCAGAGTTTTATGCCCAACCACTCTTTTTCCTGGTTCAAGGGCTGCCAGGAGGGACTTTGGGGCTGATGGGCTGTGTGAAAGGTGCTCCTGTCTGCTCCACACAAAGCCACTTATCAGAGCCAGGAGGTGGGAAGGGGGAGAGTTACTGTACAAACAGGCATTCAGGATTAATTGCTTTTCATCTCTGGAGCTGGCCTTTCAGCCCTGGGATACAATAAGGGCCTGTTCTGATTGTATCTGTTCAGGGGCTGTGTTCAGCCAAGGGCTGTTTGGCAGGGGCAGGCTGAAGCTTTTTGGGAGAAATTAATCAAGCTACCGAGGTCTTTGTCCTCCTGGGGCTGGAAACTGTTACAGTGCTAATGGAAGTGATTGCCACGTGTTTACAACTGCAAATGGGGTGTTTGCATTATATAATTACTCTTCTCCTTGGAATTTGTGTTGTGAGCTGTTTTCACACCAAACTCCTGCTTGTCATGGTTTGTCACTGCTTGTTGTGCCCTGATCTTGCTGATAAATCCCAGTATTTGATAGGGTGATTAATGTGTCTGAAATCACTTTGCCAGTTCTGGTGCCTTTCTTATGAATCATGCAACACTCAGTGTTTCCTTTAAAATTTGAGGAATGGCAGGTAAACAATTACATTCCAATCTTCATTGAAAAAAAAAATTACTAAACATTGTCCAAAGGTATAAGCCATAAAAGCTGATATTAAAAAAAAAATAAAAATCACAGAATCATAGAATCTTAGAACGGTTTGGGTTGGAAGGGACCTTAAATATCATCTAGTTCCAGCTCCCCTGCCATGGGCAGGGACATCTTTCACTAAACCAGGTTGCTCAGAGCCCCATCCAACCTGGCCATGGACACTTTCAGGGATGGGACACCCACAGGTTCTCTGGGCACCTGTGGCAGGGCCTCACCATTCTTACAGTAAAGAATTTATTCCAAATAGCCAATCTACATCTACTTTTCCTTGACTCACTAATATGGAACACCTGATGGTAAACATCCTGAGAGCTCCTTGTGGTCCAGATTATGCCATAGGATCCGTGAGACACAAATCATGGATTGCACTGCAGTGGTGATGACTCTGGGCCATAGGAGGACTTAGGGCCACTGCAGGCATCTGTGTCACAGCTTTTGGAGTCACCACACACCCACTTCACACCAGTGCTCTTCCCACCAGCCACAAAATGCAGGGTCTTTTGTTCAAATGCCAGCTGCCTCACTCAGTGTAAGCTGCTCTGCTCCTCCTGTGATGGGCTGTCTTCTCCCAGTGCTGATTTCAAAATGCCAACCACAAGGCTGTCAGGTCCCTACCTGCAGCTCTGCCCCACCTCTCTGCAGAGGAAAGGGGCACCTTTGAACTGACAGTGCCCTTACCCTGTCATTTTGTGCTGTGTTAGTAACTGCTGCTGAGAAATGGGGAATATCTTCCCTTTCTGGGCTGAATTATGATCACACCCTCCTAAAATAGTATATCTGTTTGCAAATATGTCAGCAGCTAGTGAAGGAATTTGAAGGTGCTCCTGACATGAAGTATTTTAATTTGCTTTTGAAGTGGTTCCAGACTCTAACTCCATTGTTCAGATTTAACCATACCTTCCCCCGAATTTGCATTGCAGGAAATAAAATAAAACCTTCAGTTACTTAATTCAAAACATGTTACTGGCAACTCAAGTGAGTTGCCAGCATAAACCTGTACTGACTTGTGGTTGAGTTCAGTGCTCACCCATATTGACCAAAGAGGTAAATATAGACCAAGTTAAAAACCAAAGAAAATAGTGTCCTTCTGGGACAATATGTCTTTATATTGGCCAGAAATCTCACATCAATTTTTCTTATATCCTCAGAAGGGAAAAACTAGAAAACAATGAAGAGAAACAAACACATTTTTAAAGATGGGAAATATATAATTTTTAAGGCAACATAGTAATTTTTCTGATTTCAAAACCACTTGCCTCATTGATTTTTGATCCAAACCACATAAACTCCACATAAAAAATATAGCATGTCCCTATAGGGCATTTAAAAATATACACTCTTTAGCTCTTTTCCTTTGTCAATATAGCATGTGTCAGTGTGGAAGAAAAACATCAGCAATAATAAAAATTCTAAGAAGGGATTATCTGCATTAGTCCAGGAGGTGCTGTGGAATCCCATAGCTGGGGAAGAATTGTGGTTTGAGGCAGATGATGGGGAAGTCAATAGGGCCTTTGTCCCTGGTTCCAGGGAGGTTTTCATTTGCTCTGCTTCTGCCAAGGACCATCACATGAAGTGTGTTGCTAAAATTATGCTAATATACAAACGCTTTTTAGCTCGTACTCCACAGGGTGTTCAGGAGACCAGAACCACTGAAGCTCAGGATGGAAAAGATGTGGCACACTGTAACCAGCAATTTTTTACCATACTGATCTTAGTCTTCTGCAGCTGAATTTCCCCATGTTAATCTAAGATTGGGACACTTTACCCAAACCCAGCTGAGAGCAGCAGCAGAATTCCTCACCCATAGCCCTGGGCTTTAGTTTGGGCCAATCACAAATTTAGTGTCTCCTCATTTCAACTGCTTTCCCAGTGTCACTGTGCACTCCTAAGCAATTCTACGACTACAATAACATCTCAGTGTCTTTTAATATTGGTCATCTCATCTGCTTACCTCACTTGATCCTTCACCCCCACCCTGGAGTCACTGCTGGGGTTCCCTTCTGTCTCCTGTGTTGGAGGCAGAACTGATTGCACTCCTGATGCAGATGGGCTGGATGAGCAATGAGAGTGTGGCAGTATCCTTCCCTCACAAAGATTTAGTTTTGCACATGCAGCCAGGAGTTTTGGGTAGGGAGCACTGTATTCCCTTGAAGCAAGCTTACTGAGGAAAAGAGAGCTCTTTGTGACTGAGCAAAGACACTTGCAAAACGTTTCAAGGGGTTTTTTCTCTGCAGCCTTTGCAGGACAGTGCAGGGGAGTCAGGTCCTGTCCTGGAGAAGGCAGATGGACCAGATGAACCCTCTGGCTCCTTTGGGGTCCTGTTTCCTATGGATGATATATATATATATATATACACACACACATATATGGATGTCCATCAGTCTCAGGGTCATCTTTGATCTCCAGTGTGCTTTTGTTTTCAATTTTCTTTACATCATAAAACTTTGCAGCACCCAACAGGCTGCTGACCTTGATGTTTTGGGAGCACACCGAGTCATTTGTTTAGGTTGTACCATTAAGCCAGATGGCTACATTTGAAATTAATTTATCTCAATCAGTTTGGGTGGACTGAAATTGCAATTGCATGACAGCTTCTTGGGAATTATAATGATTTTCAATTTCCCCACCCTTGGTACTCCTGTGTTGAAATTTCTCTGAGTTAACTTCCAGAGAATTAAGTAATTGCCACTGATAAATCTGTGCTGTGTATTCTCATGCATATTATGAAAAAAAAGGCTTTACATTCTCTTACATCCTGTTGACTCCATGTAGAGGTGCACCGGATATGCAAGTACTTCTCCTGCTCTGGCTAAAGGAATTCATGTGCCCAGCTTCACTCCACCTTTCAAAGTCTGCCTCTGAATTGCCAGGAGCTCAATACATGCTGCATCACATAACTTTCCTGCACGTTCCTAAAATACAAATCCAAAACGGGTTTGGGATTAAATGTTTTCCCTTGGGCGCTCTTAAATCATGTTAAAAAATGAAGCCAGGGGAGGAGAGTGTTTTATAATCGGCATTATTTATTTTCTTTTCTTTGCGATAAAACCTTGATCCAGAACTCATTAGCAACTATAAGAAAACACTCCCACTCACTCCGTGGGTGAGAGTCCAACAAATCGTGTCCAGAGGCCCTGGGTGCAGTCGTACCTTCCTGCTGACTCACTTGGGCTCTTTCCTGACACTCTGGTGGAACGCCTGGAGATCCTTATCAGCTCTGTCCAGCCCTGGTGGGGCTGTGGCAGGGCTGTCAATCCAGCCAGGGCTGTGGAAGCGCTCCTGAGGGAGCACACCTGGCTCTGGGTACGTGTGTTTGGGGATTCACATTCTCTGAACCTGGGAGAAGCCGAGAAAAGAATGATCAAAACAATTTTTATCTCATTTGCTGTGCCTGTGTTGTGCCAAAGTAGAATGCAATATGGAGATTGTTTACCCAGAGTGATGGAGTTTTGTTTCCTTGGCCTACCAGGGCAAAGAGTGTGTGTGTGTGTCGAGACTGTCGGCTGGCAGTCGTGAGATTCTGTGCAGTTGGGTGTTGGGGAAGATGAAACAGGAAAGCCTTATAAATATGATTGCTTGGCAAAAGATTTTGAGAATATAGAAACTATAAGCAAGATTGAAATGAAAGCAAGCTTTGAGATACCTCAGTTACTCAACACCTGGAAAACAATGGCATGGCTGGCTGAAGGTAATCCCCTTTTGCTGAAACAATACCCTCTGCTTGCAGACAGGTCCAAGGGTCAGAGCAGACCCTACTAGCTTAGTGGAAGGGGTCCAAAGAGTAGTTTTTAGGGTTTAAAATGTAACACATTATGGTAATATAATGATTCTTATAGGCTGTATGTAAATGCTATAGGATTTGTATCTTGTACTAGATTGCTTAGTGAGAATTGGAATATTTAACACTGAAGAAGATTTATTGTATTGTAACGGGAACCTCGCTCTCTTACCCTCTTAGTCTCTTATCCTCTCATCCTCTCTCTCTCTCTCATCCTCTCTACCACTCTCTTCTCTGTGGCTGGCAGCTCCCAGCAGGGCTCCTACACCCAGGCCCTTTGCAATAAACCCCAAGTTCCACAACCTGGCTTCAGAGATCTCTCGTCTCCGTCTGTCCCGAACGTCCTACCCCCAGTAGTAGTTGTAATATAATATAGTGTAATATAGAATAAAGTAAGATAGTATAATAAAGCCTTCTGATAAGGTGGGATCAGATGTGTCATTTCTCCCCCTCATCAGGATTGCTTGCTTTACTATAGTGTGTTTGTCCAGGCAGTGCTGGGAAGCCTCATCTCCTGACTGGAAGCCAAACACATCTCAGCCCAATGTGCTGCAGCTCCAAGATGTTTGCTCTGGGCTCACCACCCGCCATGGGCCAGCCCTGCCCTGCCAAGGGATGCAGATTGCGTCCAGAGGCTGCCAGCACCAAGGGATGTGCTGTTATTGCTCCTTGCTTTGAGGCTCCTTGGCATCTGCAAACACAAGTCTCCTCAATACAGAGGGGATTCAGGAGGAAGTGGTGACAAAAAGGCCCTGGCTGGAATTTTCCTGCTGGCAACAACAGGTTTCCCTGTTTTTCTCTGCTCCTCTACCATGTCCTTGATGAAGTGGGAAATATCTCTGGATGAAAAAGAGAGATGAAGGTGGTGGAAAGACCACCACCAAGGGCAACGAGGCTGATGAAGGGCTTGGAGCACAAGCCCTATGAGGAACGACTGAGGAAGCTGGGGTTGTTTAGCCTGGAGAAAAGGAGACTCAGGTGGGCTTATCACTCTCTACAACTTCCTGAAATTTGGCTGTAGTCAGGTGGGGTTGGTCTCCTTCTCCAAGCAGCAACTGACAGAACCAGAGGACACAGGCTGCATCAAAGGAAATATAGGTTGGATATTAGAAAGAAGATTTTCACGGCAAGAGTGATAAAGTTCTGGAATGGTCTGCCCAGGGAGGTCGTGGAGTCACAATCCCTGGATGTGTTAAAAAAAACCCCTGGATGTGGCACTGGGTGCCATGGTTTAGTTGAGGTGTTGGGGCATGGGTTGGACTCAATGATCTCGAAGGTCTCTTCCAATCTAGTGATTCAGTGAATTCTCTGAACATGATGATCTGATTCAGGACACTGCCTTCAGGGGTTGGGTCCTGCTCTTCTCCACCCAACAGTTTTCTCTGCAAAGGATGGAGTAAAGGAGTAGCTCTTCCATGAGGTACAGCCCTACAGAGTCATCAGTGGGGCAGTAGTGATACAAGAGGAGCACCTTATCTGTTATTTGAAGGGCTTTTACCCAGAATTTTATAGGCTTCAGCTGGGGTGCAATGTAACCAGGCACATGGAAATGCAAACTTCCACAGAGAGCAAGGATGGATCGACAGCCTTCCAGGTGGCACAAGACCTCAAAACCTCTCCAGACTCACTTTCAGACGTTTTTGTGGTGCCTTATTTAGTCTGTGGGACTCCTTCTGGTAACCCAGAAGAGCTGAACTGCTCAGGTCATCTGAGTTCATGGTTGAGCTTACAGATGACAGCTGCTGAAAGAGGGGCCTGACAACACATTGCTCAACCAGAGCAGAAGTTGGCTTTAGGGACACACATCCCATTTTCAGGCTGAGATTGTATATGAACAATAGGAAATTATTGCCCAATGAGCTCTGGGTTCATCTGCTTCTAAGCCATAAGGTCACTGTAAAGACCTCATTCAAGATTGCTTAAATTTTCATGGAACTGTTTACTTTGAGAGGGGAACCAACAAGGAAACGATGGACAGAATTCAATGGAGGAAAGTATTTGGAGTTGTAAGCTGTTCTCAGTCTATCTCTGCAGGTTATAGGCACAGCTGAGAGCAGAGTGTGTTAAAGCTTCCTTAGGTATGGGTGAAAAACCAAACCTACAGGTAGTCATTGTTATTAAACACTCTGCATAGAATTAGGGTTGGTGGTCCAGGGAAAAGTTTTTTACTTGTTGTAAACTGAATTATCAAGTTTTTACTTGTTGTAAACTGAATTGTCAAGTTATGTGACATTGGTGAAATTGGCCTGATTTGCAGAATTAAGTGTTGGTAAGGAACAAATTTTTGGAACAGCTCCATTGTAACTGCCTCCAAAAAAATAATAAGGAGCTTGAATGAAAGATACGACATTATAATCCCCAACTGGAGAAGACCAAGTGTCAAATCCCAGGACTGACACTGCAAATGACTTAGAAAACAGCAGTCACTCAGGTCAAGGAGAACAAATAACCACGTCTGGAAATTGTCTTGGTGCCACTCATCTCAGTAGGAAATGACACAAAAGTGATGATGAAACAGAGCAGATTTCAAGTTCTCCCTGGGAGGTGGGAAGCCCATGGGAATAGGCTTAGACAACTTCACTAAAAACAACCAGACGACTTGTTTTTATTATACAGAATAATATATTACCTTGAAATTACCATGCGTATTCACAGTGGCCAGGTGGCTTACTGTAAGACTGAGAAGGCATGGAATTACAACAGGAAAAGAAATCCATCTATAAGTAAAGGCATTTACCTTGGATAATTGACAGATTGTGTCACAAAACATCCCACAGCTTTCTTGACAGCTTGTGGGTTTTCCTCAGCAGACAGCGTCGCGGTTTCGTGGCTGGCTGCCTGATCACTCTTCGGCATTATCACATCGAGTCCTCGCCAAGTTGTGCAGCATTTCCTGTTTACAAAACCAGGAAATCACTGGAGCAGAAAGGGCAGGTTGCAACAACTCATTTATTGCTGTTGATTTTTTCCCTACCCTTCACTAACTACCTTGAAACAAAAAGGAATGCTGGTGAGAGTGCCCTTGATATTCATACAGCACAGAAAAGGATGTGCTCCACTGCCCTTTGTGCTGGCAATAGGCTGGGCTGTCATTTATTCTCATGGAGCCATGGTTTGCTTTACTCACTGCCTTTACTTCTTGTAAAGGCAAATGTATCTCCTGTATTATTTCTAATCAACGTGGAACTTAAAGCAATCCATGTATTGCTTACTTCTCCATCTGAATGGTGTCTGCAGCTTTCCCAAAGTTATGGCACATTCAGTAATTTGACTATAAACCATTTTATGGTTCTGTGCTAAGTGTATGCTCTTCATAAAACAACTCAGAGGCCTGAATACATTTTCTTGCCACCTGAGCCTTTTGAAGTGCTGCCTTGGTTGGGCAGAGGGAGGCTGTTTGGTCTCTAATGTGCAAGGCTGTGGATGGTTTAAATTCAAGCTCAGGTTATAGATGGAGCTGGGATGGTTTAGGGAGCTCAGCCTGAGCATTCTGCAGCATTTGATCTCACAGGTTTGGGAGAGTCTGATCTCAGCAGGTGTTGCAATCTGGAACCTGAAGCTGGGAGACATTATAGTACTTTCAGCTACCACTACTAAACTGGTCATTTGAATGCTGGTTGGGCCTAAGAAATAAAAAGTTGCATTTTAACATTAAGAAGAAAGGTAGCAGAAGAGGCAAACCTTGAACATCAGATAATTTTTCATCTGAGGAGAGTGAGCTGTCCTTCTCCTCATTCAATTGCTCTGCTAACCAGGGTGCCAAGCATTGGGCTTCCATGGGTATCAGTGTAAACCACCTACTGTAATGAGGCAGGGAAGGTGTTAAATACAGGGGACATTTTCTGTGGGTCCTAACCCAGCAAGTCCTGCTGCTAATTCTGAGGGTGACAAGGAACATCCTCTCGGTCTGGGGCAGGAGGAAGAATAAATTCTTTGTGTGAGGGCTGAGACATCACCCACCCCTGCCCATGCTCTCTGCTCATGGCTGGTCCTTGCCCCTGGCCCTTCCCTGGGCAGTGGTGGCCCCCTCCAGCAGCCTGCTGGCACCCATGGGTTGAGCTCCCAGCTCTCCCAGGCTGTCTGCAGAAGCTGTTTTGAGAAAGGGCCTTTTTCTCGGCGCCTTAAGGATTTTCCACAAAAGAGCTTGAAAGGAAAAACTGACAAGGGCTGCTTCCAAAGGAGGCTTGGCAGCACTGTCTTCCCAGCCTTGCAGCCCGTGTCACCCCACTGGCTTGAGAGGTGGCCTCAGGCAAGGCTGCCACAGCTCTGAGGTGGTGGTGAGCTGGGAATATTTTCCATGTGATTAAAAAAGAAGAGAACAGAAAAAGGCCCTAATTCCATAGAGATTTATCTTCTCAGGGAGGATTTCATGCAGCTCCTCAGCCTGGGAGCAGCTGGACTGCAGAGCTGGGGTGTGCAGGGCTGGGAAGCCAGTGGGCTGCAAACACTGATGGTTTGTCACATGGGATCTTCTCTGAGGGGTTTGGGATCTTGTGGATCTGGAACAACTCAGTCTTGGGTGCTCTGTTCATAATCAAAAAGCCCTTTGTGGCTGAGTCATCTCCATCCCAGAAGATCCCAGGGTGCCCCAGCCTCTGTCCACACTCCAGGACTCCCATTATTTCAAGGACGTTTTGTCCACAGTCCAGGAGATCCCATTATTTCCACAACTTGCTGGTGAATGCAATGGAGCTTAAACTGGTACTTGAAGAACACCAGGACAGGAGAGACCCCTCTCCCCCCTTCCTGAGACATTACAATGCCTGGTTTTTTTTTTTTTTTTTTTTTTTTTTTTTTTTTTTTTTTTTTTTGGGTTGGTTTTTTTTTTTTTTTTTTTTTTTTCTGGGAAGGGCATTTTTCCTGGAGCATCAGCCTGTGCTGCAGTTGGCAGAAGCATCTCTGTGCTGTGCTGACACCCCAAATCCAGCCTGCTCTGCTGTTGCCTTCCCCGGGGCAGTGCTGGCCCTCCTCCCCGGCTGGCACAGCCCCTGCTCTTCCCGCCAGCCTGTTAGCATTACAATGGGGGAAACCAGGGAAATACAGCTCTTCTGGTGTGAAACTGGAGGGAAAACCCCGGCAGAGAGCTGGAGGAAACCAGGCTGTAATACACAAAGGCAATGGGAACTGGGGCATTGCTGAGGATTTGGCCTTAAAACACCTCACAAGGTCACAGTGGTGAAGCAGGGCTTGGGCCTCCAGACCTTCCAGAGAGCTGAGCTCCCTTCCTCCACCCCAGCACTGTGAAAGGATGTGTACAGCAAACGTTATCACTTGCTCTGCCTTGGATTTAGGAGCTCTCCCTTTTGTGTCCTACCCCACATCCCTCGGGTGGGACTTCCCTTGACTGCAGACAGCAAGGCTGAGCAAACAGAGGCAGCTCTGCCTGTGAGCCTATGGCAAATACAGAACCCCTGACAAGAAGATTGCATGCTTTAATAAGCAGGAGAGTCTGGTTTAGAGCTGCTGAAGCAACCTCTCCTGGCAGAGCTATCTCCAGCTGATCAGCAGTGTTTGTGGAAGGGCAGCACATCCCAGCTCCCTAGGTAACCTTTATACAGGGAGAGCCAAGATTGCCCTTTCTAGCTCCAGCCAGTGTGGCATTGTGTGTTTTTAGAATCGGTTATTCCTTTTGTAACTCAATAATGGTTTGGTCCTCGGTTCCCCCCATGTACTTCCCTCACAATGGTTTCTCCCTATTTCCTCCCTTTTGGAGCTGCCCCCACTTCCCCTGCCTGTCACGGTAACCACCCCCCCTTATCTCGAGAATTCTCTGTGCCAGTCATTCCTTAATTTGATGTATGATTTGCCCCTGGGGTTTTTCCCCTCCCCTGAGTGATCCTCAGTGGCTGAGCTGTAACTCACGCTCCTCCCTGGGTCCTTGTTATTGGTTAGCTTTGTGTCTCCTCCCATCACACCCGCTCCCTTTATCAGCGCCCCCGCCCAGACCTCTTTTCGTCCCCTGTCCCTGACACCAGCCGGGAAGGCGATTAAAGACCCTTGGTATTTATACAGGCGTCCACTCCTCCTTCCTTTGCTTCGGTACCTCGTAGCCGAGATCCCACCTGCACCACCCACACCGCAGACGGTAACCGTGCCCAGGGTTCCAGAGGGGATCCGGGAGTGGCACTTGGTGTGGCATCTTCAGCCAGGCCGGGGGCACCCAGCCGGGCTCCCGTACAGCCCCTGCGGCTGCGGAGAGAGGCTACAAGCCAGCCCTTCCTCTCACATAACATGCTAGAGAATAACAAGGAGAAGATAAATGTAGCCACATTTCACAGAGAAATGCAAGGCGCATCTTCCCAAGAATATTTATGGATTTCACATTCTCTGAGCTTCAGAGAAAGGAAGAACAATTCTTACCTCATTTGCTGTGCCTGTGTTTGTGCCAAAGTTAAAATGCAATATGGAGATTGTTTACCCAGAGTGATGGAGTTTTGTTTCCTTGGCCTGTCAGGGCCAAGTGTGCGTGTGTGTGTCAGGACTGTGGGTTGACAGTCATGTGAGAGATTCTGTGCAGTGTGTGCAGAGTTGAGTGCTTGGCAGATTCAGTTTAGATGTGATGTAATATAGTGTCATATAATATAGAATAATATAGTATAATAAAGTAATTCATTAGCCTTCTGATAAGATGGAGTCAGATGCATCATTCTCTCCCCCTCATTGGGGGCAGAAATATCCACAATAAGTATATACATCATCCTAGAGACCCCATGGGAGCAGACACCTCCTGCTCTTGGGAGGACCAGCATTCCTGCGGCAGATTGCTGTGAAATCCTCTCTCCTGGCTGCGGCTGCAAGCGCCACAGACCTGTCTCAGTGTTGCTGCCCAGAATTAGATGTGACCCCTGAATTTTCCTTTCAGGATCCCTCCAATGAGAGCTGGTCTATGAGACAGCCCTGTCCAGGTAGGACACTGAGGCTGCTGGGGCTGGATCCACTTGTTTGGACTGTGTCTGGAGGTGCAGCAGGTAGGCAAGAGATGGAGGGAGGGAAAATATACCCATGCCATTTCTTATCTGGGGAGAAAAAACAATCTTTGTGGATCTCAGTAAATTTAAATGTCCAAATAAATGTTTCTCTTTAACTTAAAACCAGAAGTGGTGTTGTCTTTTAAGCAAAAGTGGCATTTTCTGAGTGGTTTTTTTTTTTTTTTTGGTCCTTGATTGGATTCCCCCAACAGAATGAAGTGCAGGATATATTTTCCCACCAACACCACCAGAATGTGAGTGAAAGACATGGAGAAAACAATGAAATTGTTTTGAAATTTTCTTGAAGCCCTTCTGATTTATTTGCAAAATGTAAAGAGAAATGTGATTTCACGTGGATTGAGGACAATATGAAATGCTTTGTTTGGAGTCTTACTGGATCTAAACTAAATACTTCAAATTTTATGTGGTGAGGAGGAAAAGGGTAAAACACTGAGAAACAAAGAAATCAAAACCAAAATGGAAAGTTTCTGTATCAGCAGCAACTTATTTTTTAATGAAATGAAAATGTTTAACAACTCCATTTTCTAAAAGAAGCTAAGGCGAATTTGATCAAATTATTGTCAGATTAAAATAAAACTTAAGTAACACTGTTTCAGCAATTTATTAAATGAGATCCCCAGCATTCTGTGCTGATGTGTTAAGAGATGATCTATGTAAGAACAGCATTAGGAGGCTCTTAAGGCCAGAACCTTTTAGGAATGAGCTCCTGCCCCCCCCAAATCCTCACAAGCAATAAAGTGAAATATCTGGAGTTAAATGGGCCTAACTAAGAGATGATGGATGTATCTAGGACTTAGCTCGACCTGTTCTCAATTGTTTCATTTTTCTGACAAAATTCTAAGCAGGTTTGTGCTGATTGGAAAGGGCAGGAAAGCCACTTCTCCTTGAAGTTAGGAAGCAAATAATTTTTCTTCTCTTCCTCAGCCTTTACTTTATCTTCACTGTTCTGAGAACTTGCACTGTTAGAAATGATGTGCAGACTTCCCTGTAAATAGTTGTGGATCTTGAGTATCCTTCCTCATTTTTGATTGGCTTTTTTCCTGATTTTGACTGATTTTTGTCTATTAAAAAAAAAAGGAAAGCTAGAGATGTTCCTGTAGCTGATGGAAATAGGGCAAATTAATGCTCTTTGGGGGAAATGCTCTATATGCTGCATAATTCCAATTACAAATTAACAGTTGTTTGTGGATTTTTATCATGGGATATGTAGTCTTTTGTATCATAAAAATAATCATCATTACACATGTTTAGAACATCTCAAGGCAATTTCTTTACTCAGCAAATCTACACAAAAGGGTCTTTTTCCAGATTCCCTATGGAAAATGGTTACAAGCTTTTAGCTCCAACTTGGGCTCAGTTTGTATCCCACAGAAAGCCTTGCTTTGCTTCTGGAGCCCTGGAGAGGCTGAGAGAGGCATTTCACAGGAATTTGGAAGTGTGCACCTTGACTGGGAGATGGATGCTGTGCCTGCAGGGCCGGCAGCTCGCTGGTGTGTGGGAAGAAGAGCTCATGGCCAGCCCAAATACAGGTGCACAGTGCTGCTCCTGCAGCCTTCCTATCACAGGCATCCAGGAAACAAAGGAAACACACCGTGGGCTGGGGTTAGGCTCAGAGGGCTGATACTTCTTCCCTTTTTCCTAAAGGTTCTTATGTTTTATTGAGTCATGTTATCTCTTTTCAGAGCAATCTCGCTCAGGATCGCTGGGTAGCAAGGCCAGGCCAAGCAAAATAAAATAACTGGGCTGCTAATTCAAAGCAGATTGCTCCAGCTCTGCGGGTGCACATGGCAGGACATGACACTTCCAAACCCAACCCAGGCTCCCAGGCCCAGCCAGAATAAACTGGGCTGCAGTCATACCTCAGAATAAACTGCAGTAAGTTTAATAAATATTATATTTAAATGTGTGCGGCTCTGTGCGTAAACCGCTGTGACCAAACTGCAGCAAACTGAAGCTTGTGTTACAAGCACTGTGGAAATATCAGCATTTGGCTTTTTAATAGCCCACTGTTTGTACTACCAAGCAACAAGAGCTCCAAATAAGAAGCCATAGCAGACCTCACCTCCTCCTGACGCCTACTGTCTAATGGAGACCAGATGCAGAAAGATGTCTTGACTCCAGTGAGTCAAAACGTTGGGATGCATCCAAACACGGTGGTACCAGGACCTGGTAATGCAGGGGACACCCACTTACCTCTTTTGTCTGGGTTAATTTAGTCAGTCTGCCTTCCCTGACTTGGCTGATGAGATATATCCTGGTTTGGGAAGTGTTTGGGTTTTTTTTCTTACCATTTATGCCAAAATCTTTTTCACTGGAAATCTTTTTCACCAGTAATTCCCTGTGTTATTTTCATGGTGACTTTGCTCAGGTGTAGTCATTCCATTGAAAATGAACAATAGCAGCTGCTTATGTTCATTGGCTGTTCAGGTTAAAGAAGTTATCCCCTTTTTGATCAGAAGACAAGAGGGGTTTTGGGTGAGGGAGAGCAGTGTGTCTGGCATATGCCAGAATCCACCACTGTCACAGGGAACCCAGGGGAGGAGAGGCTACATGAAAATATCCATCACTGGGTGAACATGCACTGGAAGTATTTACTCAGAAAACAAGTAATAAAAATGGCTCGCCCTCTAATTGGAGGACGCAGTAAGTGGCCTCCTGAGGCAACAGAATATAAAGAGATATTTTAAATGGTAATAGAACACCAAGATTAGCTAGGCTTGGAAGAAAATTTTAGTATTTCCTATTGAGGACAGTTCTGGAATTTAAAATGATTTTAAAACTTAGAGACTAAAAAAGTAAGGGAGCTGAAAAAGGAAGGGAGCAAATCAGGAAGGACAAGATTCCCCACTTTGGCATAGGTAATTGTCCCAACCAATACAACAAAAATTGATTAGACAGCAAAGTATCTAGGGGCTGCAATGAGACACATCGTGATCAGAGTCTGAAATGTCACACTGTACTAAAGACATGGAGGTCATGCAGGTGTATGTAAGCATGAAACTGCCCTGAAAGGATGTTTGTAGCCTGCTTAACACTGGCAAAACCTCTGAATGTGCTTCAGTGCATGGAATGTTGCTAGAAAGGGAAAAGCTGTAGACAGCTTTTATTCCTGATGTTCATCATGCATAGAGCAAGATGTTATCTGTTCATGACCATTTTTCTTTTCAGTTCTCTGTGTGAGTGCTGAAATTTGTTTTTTATTCTTAGGCATGTTTGGTTAGAAACAGAGATTTTTTGGATAGGTGTGGCTACAGATGTGTGTAGGCTTTATACAAAATGATGTGCAAAGGCAGCTGTGTGAGGCTGTGGATGCAAGTCCCCATTAATAAACACATGGACAATTAAGCACACTCATCACTGGAGTGCAGAGTAGCAGTTGCACATTCCTAGCAGCAAATGTGAAGTTAAACCAACTTTGGTTGCAACTTTAGCAATAAGCCAAAAGTATCAACTTTCAGCTCTGCCAATGCACAGCACCCAGGAGGCCAAAGAAACTTGGTACTGAAGTGCTGCAGCCTGATGTGCTGATCCACCTCCCCTTTCATGCACACACAGCCCCAGTGCTGCCCTGGATCCTCCCCTTTCCTCTGTGTGCACCAGCAGGAACCCCACTGGTATCAAGGTGGGAGGTGAAGGTATACCACAGGAAAAGAAAATCAGACACATCCTGTGGGTTTTCCTGAAATGTTGTAAGTGCATAAATGCTGTTGATTTTCATGGTATTTTAGAAAAATGCCACTTCAATCTTTGGAGAGAAATGGGGTGTACTTAGGAATGGTTCACAATGGATAATTGAATGCTTTCTTGCACCTACCACAGCATCCCTCTGACCACTGACATTATCTCACTGAGCTGAGTGGTGGGAGAAGCAAAACACTTAGAAGGAGATAAATGGGCTAGGTTTGAGCACTGTATGCCTGATAAATTAGCTGTTCATCCAGGCTACCTTTCATCTCTGTAGGAAGGAAGGGTATTTCAGAGCACTGTGATCTCCCAGCCAGGGAGAAGCTATCCCTGCCCTGCCAGAGGCAGTCAGTCCATTAGCCCCTTGGGCTATCAGGGCATTTAAACAAAACCATCTCACAATTAGCAACTTGCTGTGTCCTCACCAGTGCCTCTAATTTGGAGATGTCAGAGGGTTGCTTCAATGTTGGTTCATGCCCTTTAAGTTTCTGCTCACAATTCTCAGCTGTTGCCTCCAACAACTGGTTTTGAGGGACCAGTTTTCTGAATGTTCTTAAAGCAGTTAATCCTTTTTTAAAGGCAGAGATCCCTTTCAAGGAAGGAAAATACAGTCTATAAAATCCCTCATGTCCTGTATGAGATTTTAAGGGTTCCCAAAACAGCCTTCATTTGAATTACCATCAAGGTTGCAGAAGCTGGGATTGATGTAGTGAAAACCTCACATATGTAAATCAAGAGATCAGGACAATAATGGCACAAGATTTTAAAAGAATACCATCATTTTGACCATCTCAGGAGTCTAGTGATTTTTTTTGTGCTTTTGTGATTTTTTTCAGCCTTTAGGTCAGAGCCAGAAGGCAAGTTGTCTGGCTAGTTTGCACAGGCTCTTCATTGAGGCATTTAAAGCTGCTTTAATCCCTGCATTAAAGCAGGGATTCACCCTGGTTTAATTCCTCTACAGCCCAGCCATGTGCTCAGGCTCTCCAGGCCGGCTGAGACAGTGTTGGAGCTTCAGAACACAGACTGAGGAGATTTTACATTCAGTGGCATCAAAAGTTCAGTTTGCTTGGAAACATAAATCCAAATTCCAATGGTGAATTTTGCTGTCACGGTAGAAGAATGTTCTGCTTCAACAGGCAAAGCATGGAAAGGCAAGATAAAGAAATAAAGATTTTCTTTTCATGCAGAAAAATCTCTGGAAAAGTTTATTTGGGGAGAATCAAAGTAGATTCTTCTCTAGAAGGTCAAGGTCTTGAGTTACATTTACTTTTTTCTCCTAGACATGACTGAAAGAAATGTTTTTTGAGTAGATGGCTTAAAGGTGCTTACCTCAGTTTCACTGATGGACAGTGGAAATTCAAATGGCATTTATAGACGACTCCTTTGAAAATGTTGGGCTTTTTTCTTGTAAGGTGTTAGAAAATCATCTGTAGTCCTAATTGTTCCTTGTTTAAAGGTGTAATGATAACCAGATTATAGGAGAAGCAAAGCACACCCTATGGAATTTATGTAATTTAATGCAAAATATTAAATGTATATTATTGGTATTTTTTTAAAAAGCAACTAAACCTCTCAAGTAAAAAGAGAAATGGAATACCCTTCACTGATTTTTTTTGTTTGTTTGTTTATTCTAGCTAACAGCAACTCAAAGAATGAAAGCACAGCCTTGATTCATGGCATGTACTTGCCCAGTTCTCCTTTGAGTGCCTTGGCACCATCTCCCAATTGGTTAATTGGTGCGTCACCACTTTAGACTCTGGAGAACTTGAATTAAGCTTCATAGATTTGACTTCCAAGGACAAGGGCTCTTGAAGGAGCAAGAGCAGCAGAGGGACAGCATTGGTCAACAGCTCAGACAATTGAGATACAAAAAATGCTGTGCATGGGAATGTCTCAGTGTTTCCTAACACCAGGGAAAACAAGAGTTTTCAAGCTTCAGGAGAGGGTGGTCTTTGCTTGAGACAAGGACCAAAGGGATGAACAATCACAGGTTAAAACTATCAAAATATTTATTTCTTGGTTTTGACCCCAGTAAGTAATTAGAAAATATATTTTTTCTTGTGAACACCTGTTTGATGTGCTATGTAGAGCTGGGAGGTGGCCAGAAGAGGACTCTTTCTGCTGCCTTTTTCTGGCTGACCCTAATAACCAGAGATGGAAAATAGCCCTACACTGGGTACTACTTCAGGGAGTACCCAGGCAAATTTGCTTTTCCTAGAGAAGAATAAGCTCCCATTTAAACAGGGTTTATTTCAAGCATCATGTCTGAAAAAATAGGACAAAATATCCAGGATATCAACTCTTCTGTATCCATTACTAATGATGGGAAAATTTGCTCAGGACAAAACAGATGTGTCCCTCAGCTCCTCCCCTCAGTGTCCACAATCCAACCTTACAGGGTCACTGCTTCAGCAAAGAATTAATGTTATTGTTAATATTAATCACTTTTCCAATTTTTATCTATTAATGAGAAAAAAAAGTTAAGTTTTCAAATTGGAAAATTTCCTATTGGTCCAACGACCAAGCTGAAGGACTTTGAATCTTTAGTTTTTTCGTTTTTACCATGTGATCCTTCTGCCTCTGCTGCAGTGCCCTGTGCTGGTCTGACCTGAGTCCCTGAATCATCCCTGGGAAGTGGCTGCTCTGAGCAGTCCAGAAAGAAGTGTGAGGCTCTGTGGTGGTTTATGTGGTTTCTTCTCTCTGTTTTGCAGGGCTCAGCTCTTTTCTGGTGTTCAGTAAATGACAAATATGTCCATTTAGTGT
This sequence comes from Serinus canaria, assembly GCF_022539315.1. Lineage (NCBI taxonomy): Eukaryota > Metazoa > Chordata > Aves > Passeriformes > Fringillidae > Serinus > Serinus canaria. The sequence continues at coordinate 63,839,939 of NC_066317.1, read as the reverse complement.
GGTTTTGTAGGGAGGTGTGAATTGTGTCTGCTGGTACCTACTTGTTGGTTTAGCCTTTTCAGTAACTCAAAATCATTTCCACCAAATCTGATGGAGGGATGGGAGTATCAAACATATCAACAGTTCTTCTACAGACTTCATCAAAACCAGCATGTGGGAAGGAAAGAGAAATCAGAATTTGTGTCTCCTAGGGACATGGTTTAGTGATGGATGTGGCAGTGCTGGCTGAGCAGTTGGACTTGCTGATCTTAGAGGTCCTTTCCAACCTAAACAATTCTATAAGATCCAGTCTCTGGTTTCTCTGACAGCATCCAGCTGATGTGCCTGATGCCCATCCCTGGCCAAGCTTCTCGTGAGTGATTCCAGTGCTGCCATAGGACCTGCCTTGTCCTTGGGTTTACCTCAGGGAGTGGGGCAGACCTGGGCTCTCTGAGTGATCCAGGGGGACACAGAACAAACAATTCCTTTGAAATGTATTTTTCCCAGAAATCAGAGTGGGATGCAGCTCAGTGTGAAAAGAAAAAGGAAATTAAATGTTAGTTCTGTTGAAGCCAATAGCAAGATTACTAATCTTCAATTTTGGCCATTCTCTGTAATAATGTGGCCAAAGAAGAAGTTCTTCAGAAGAAAAGATTGTGGATGCAACCCTTGCCATAGATAACACCCCAATAATGTGGTAGGTGATTCAATCCAGTCTCTCTTTGGGAACTACAGCTTGTAAATGCAAAGTTTGGAATTTTCTCTGTCTTCCCTTGAGACTCCATTGCCAACACAAACTTAAGAATTTGTCCTCCTAAACTCCTTGTTTTGCCTCAGATGAGTTAAGCTAATTCTTATTTTGGACCTGAATGAGGGATAAATGTTGGATGGGACACAGGGCCCTGTGCTGTCAAAGGACAGGGGAAACACCCACCTGCCCTGGATGCTCACCTCAGGTTCCTGAATCTCCTTCTGGAGCTACTCATCCCTTCCTGGGACTGTGAGGGGAGCCCTGGTGTTGGCTGCTTCCCTCACTTTCAGACAGCTGGGAGGGGATTATCTGCTCACCCTGGAGAATGCTGGAGAGATTCAGTCAAATATAAAAAAGCTTCAGAAACCTTCACAGGGGATGTTTTATGGTGGAAAGTAGAGAGTGACAACCTTCATCTGACTTTTTCCAAGGCTCATAATCAGTATTTACAAAGCAGTAAAGCTCAGCACCATTTTGTGTTATGCACAGGCAAGACAGCAAACTCACTTGGTTTTTGAAATGTGAGACACACTGAGATGTTAAAAAAGATGTTTTCAAATGAGCTTGGTCTTTTCCAGCATTTAGGAACAACCATCAGCCATTAGCTGTCCCTCCAACTTTTGATGCAGATGATCAAATACTTGAAGGCATTTCTGGAGTGCTCAGAACTATTTCAGTGAAAGAGGTAATTACAGAAATGATGCTGCTTCCAGCCAGTAACTCCCCACAAGATGAGAGCACCAGACAGCCCCTGGCCACAAGTACCAGAAATTTGAAAGAAAATAAAGGGTTCATTTAAAAAAGAGTAAGATCATAACTTTATAATAACACTATTATTCAAAGAAAAATACTTCCTTATGAATTTGCAAAACCACTTTAGGCTTCAGGATTTTTTTCCATCCCCCAATTGCAATTAATTCTAAACCATGAAATAGAGCATACAATAACATCAGCTGGTTCCCCAAAGGCTGTCACTTTGCCCTGGTCTACCAACTGGCTTTCAGGATTACTCTACAGACTTTGAAGGTGCCTGAGAGAAAACAGGTTAAATGCTGCCTCCTAGATTTTCTCTCTGCTGAAAAAAAACTTTATTGACAAATCACTACTTGTTCATTATTTCAAGGCAGAAGAACTTTTTGTCCATTTCTTTTCTTTCAGTTCCTCTCAAATAATGTATATATTTGTTTCAAATTTAAAAACTCATGAAAAGTTGATTGGTTTTGTGAGTACTAATTTCACTACTCTGCTCATTTTATCTGTGTGAAATATTCTTGGTTTTGAGTGTGCAGTGAAAAGCCACCCTCCTGCTGAAAGCTGTCCTGGGGTCTTTCTCTGCAGCAACTTCTGCCTTTTGTACACAAGGGTGAAACAACATTTTTGTTCCAAACACAGTTTAAAGGTGGAAAAACAATCTTATGGCTGGCATTTTAGGTTTTTGCTGCAGAGAAACTGAAGAGCTGCAGTTCAGCCAATCTTAAGGACAGTCTTGATTTCCCAAGAGTTTCAGATATATTTAAACTTTCATGTGCTCTACATCTGGACCAAGACTTTGGCTTGTAATTGTACACAATTCTGTCAGCAAAGCATCAGAGCTGATATAGTCCTTGTTAGACTAATTTGGTTTGACAAAACCCATGTAACTCAAAGTTTATGCCTGTGAAAAATAAATAGTCTGTGAAAACTGGGGTTACTTGTTGGAGTTTGGGTTTTTTTTTTGTTGGGTTTTTGTTTTGTTGGGTTTTTGTTTTTCTGTTTTGTTTGTTTGGTTTTTGTTTCTTTTAAGGAGAGGCAGGCCAGAAGAGGCTTTACATGAGCCTTGTGTCTCCTAATTCCTGACTGGATAAACTTACTTTCTGGCATGAGGCTGAGAATGGTCTCGAAGGTATAAAGTATTTTCTTCAACATGTGGCACACAGGGAAACTTCTTCATGTCTAGCACTGAGACTGGACATATGCCATAATTAACCCCTTCCCCTTCCTAAGGAAAAAAGAATGTTAAGAGTACCCCTCAAGCCCAGGAATGTAGTTTGCCTCATTTACCCTAATATTAGGCAATCTCTTTAAAAGAGATTTTGAAGATCTGTCTATTACTACTACTATTATTATTATTATTATTATTATTATTATTATTATTATTATTATTATTAATAATAATAATATTATTATATTTCTCACTAGAACAGGTTTTTCCATTGCCTCCCCTAGAAAATTTGCCATATTATTTGGGTTTTTTCCCCCTATACAGAATAAAAGAAGAAATAACCTTCTACACTGTATTTGCACTTTAGTACTAGTAACAAGATTATTTTCAGGGATGGGTTAGAGGGAGGAAGGAGTTTGCAATGGAAAGAATGACACTTGGGATCGTTTCTGATACAAGACTGTTTTGTACAGCGTGACAGAGCTGTCTGTATCAAAAGGCTCCTTGAGCTTGGCAAGGAAAAAAAGGCAAAGCTAATTTGTGGGAATAGTAATGGCCCCTATTACCAGCCTGTTTAGAACAGACCAATGGGTTGGGCAATTGCTTTTGCTCCTGAAGTCCAAATCTGGGTGCAGAGGGACACTGACACCATTCTAAGCCCAGTATTCTGGAGTGAAGGAATCTCAGCCCTTGCCTGGGACCCATGTTCTTCAGGCAGAGATCCCCAGTTACCCCCAGGAAATAACACTGTCAGGAATGCACCTTCAATATCACTGTTCTGCAGGGTTTATGCTCAGGTCCAGGATCCTGGGAAGATTCTTTCTGTCCTCTGGAAAACAGAGCCTCAAATCCTCCCCTAAAGGGTCTTCTGTGTCCTTTCTTTCAAGAACAGAGGAGAGACTCATCTTTCCTCTCAGAACATCATAGGACAGAACAATATAGGACATCATTCACTTCAGAGTCCTCTTCATGGTGTAAGAATCCTCTCCATAGCACTGAGGTTGTAACTTTTTCAGGAGGGAGAAGAGTGTGACATTCACATTCTCTGAACATGATTCCTTCACCAAGCGTTTTTCTCCTGGGAAGCTGAAAGGCAGTGAGAGGCCTCAGACAAAAGGAAAACAATTCTTATCTCATTTGCTTCTCCTGTGTTGTGCTTACATTTGGAATGTGTTTGGAGATTGTTTACCCACAGATGATTGTTTCGTTGGATTCTGGTGTGAGTTGTTTTCACTCTTTGGCCAATTAGGGCCAAGCTGTGTTGGGACTCTGGAAAGAGTCATGAGTTTTCATTATTATCTTTTTAGCATTCAGTAAGTATCCTTTCTGTATTCTTTAGTATAATATAGTATTCTTTAATATAATATGGTATAATTAAGAAATAAATTAGCCTTCTGATAGGATGAAGTGCTCATCATTCCTTCTTTCATCGGTGGCCATGCACTTACAATAGAAGAGATGAATGTTTAACTTGGGGAGTTATTGGAAGAAGCAAAATATTTATGGGACCAGAGAGAACATGGATGAGCCTGACTCTGACCAGTGGGGTGAGTGTTCCAAGACTCACTTGTTGTTGTGTTCAAGTATTTTACATTACATTCCACAAAACACAGAAATGATCTTTTGAGCACTGTCAACATCACAGTCTTGCTCTCCCACATAGAGCCCTTAGGTTATAATGTCATGTTTACTCATTCCCACATGTTCACAGAAATCTTTCATTTTTGTACATAATGGCAGAACTCCTAGTGGATAAAAGGATGCTGCTTCCTATTCAAGTTAGCTTGAAGCTGGCAATGAGGGCACTTCTCAGAGCAGGAAGGAATTTGAGGCAAGGGCAAGAAGAGAACCTTGGTTTCCAGACTCTGAGTGTTCTTACACCATTCAAGTATTGGAAGGGTGAGCTGGGTTTGGTTAGGGATTTTATGGTTGCATATGTTTTCATGTATGGGACAGAGACACAATTAATAGGACAGATCTCTGTCCCATGTCTGCTGGGCTTTTTCAGGTGTCTTGAATGCCCCAGAGCATCTTTCACAGTTTGTTTATCATCCAGACTTTCACAGAGTGGGTACAGTCCAACTTCTAGCCCACACTGTGTCAAAAGTCCTAGCCAGGGAGCAGTTGGATGGAAAATCCACTTCTGTCTTACTCTGGCCATTGCCCATCCCACAATCTCAGCCTTGCTGTACCCAGGCAGGAGGACAGACTTTACAGTAAAACCAGAGCCAGCAGATTTCACTCCAGACAGCAAGAGCTGGATACACTTCTGATTCCTGTATTCAGCCGAGAAACATAAAAACCATGATAATAGAAGTAGGCCTGTTTTGCTCCTGTTTGTGGTTTTATTTGGCATAATGTCCAGTTTTCTTTGAATATTCCAAATATCTGGGCACAGACATTTTGCTGCAATAATTCCCTGTAAGGCAGATGTCAGTGGCTCACAGTTTCTGGCTTGGCATCTTCATCACTGTACAGATATATTGATTTTGTCTCTCTCCTCAATAGCTCTACATGAATGAGGCTTAACATGCCAGTGAGGTGAATGATAACACAGGGCTGACACCATATCAAATTACCCTTTACAAAGCTGGAACACATGTCCAATACCTGAGTCTATGTAAGCCCTAAAACATGATACTCTGCTAAGACACGTCCAAGATATAAAGGGGAACTCCTGTGTTTGGATACAGCACAGGTCTGAAGGTTTCTTTTTCCTTTTTCTCTCCCTACTGCTACCACTGACAAAGAAATCAGACATCTCTGCTACTAATGTGTTTAAACAAAGTAATTTGCCTAATAAATACAAAATTACTCCAAATTATTTGCTCATCAGGGGCTGGTTGGAGTTTACAGACTTAATCTTGCCTGACTGTGGAGGGGTTTAAGTGAGTTAATGTCCAGAAATATTTTTCATAGTTAAAAGAGATAAAGAATCTCTTAGAAGGTGTGATTCATATTATCCTTAAATGTTCAATAGTGGCTATATGAACAACATCCTAAAAATGCCTCTCTGTCCACTGACTACACAGACAGCTTGTACAGGGTCCAGCTCAGTTGTTGACATCTACCACAAAGGCACCCAAAGTTGGTGAGATGGGAGATTCTTCCCACCTAGGCAGTCTGAGTGACTGCATATGAAGTGTCTGCTGCTATGAAAAATCTTTGGAAACAAGTTGACTTTTCCTTTTCCTGGTAGTCCAGTGGAGTAGCCTTGAATCAGGGAAGGGCTTACACGACAGACTCCATCTCCTCAGCCCCTATTTCCATCTCAAAAATCCTCACCAACCCAGACAAAGAAGATGGAGCTCTGGTGCTTGGCTGAGGCTCCAAAGTGCTGCAGAAACAGCAAATGCTGTTTGCAGAAAACAGCACAGTAAGCAGAAAAGACTGTCTCATCTCTAAGGTTTTCAAAGTGTTGTGCCAGAGAGGTGCTTACAAAAAGAGGGAAACAGGTTATGTTAAAGTCATTTATTTGCTATTTGTCAAGACTACTTCTTGCAAATGACAAGGAAAGGTGGAGAGCTGGGATTATTAATGAAACAGATTAAGGAAAATCCATGTCAGTGAGAGCAGAGACCCAATATCAATATTTGTAGAGAATGGCACCCACTGTCATGCGTGGTGTGGGAGGAGGCAGTGATGCTGGAAAATAACCCAACCTCCACATGGCACTAGGGAGTGCTACATTTCCATCCCAGCTTGGAAGAGAAATTCATCCAGCTCCGGTGTGTGCTCTTTCAAAATCTTCCTTGAACACTGGAGCAGGTGCAGAGAAAAAGACCCAATACAAACCCCCAACCAACCAACAAACAAAAACCCCAAACCTAAATGATTTGATGATTGCAGGAAATGCTGTGCAGTGAGCCCCTCCATGAACTCAAGTTCCTTATTTCAATTTATCAGGAAAGTTGAAAGAGGATTTCACCGTAGTGTGTAATTAATTGTTTTTCTTCAGGAAGAATGTGCTGCCTGTTTGGGACAGGAAGCTAGAACAAGGCAATTTCAAACTGGAAATAAGGCACATTCTAACTGTGAGGTTGATTAACCATTCCAGTGAACCATGGAAAGATTGATAGATCCTTTCATTTCTCAATGTCTTAAATTAAAGCTGGATGACTTTCTGAAAGAGTTGTTTTAGCCAAACAAAACTTGTTGGAAAATTTAAAGGCTGCATAGTACAGGAGTTGCTGAGGACTTTTCCACAGGGAGGGGAGATTTATATGCTCACTCTGTAGTTTATTATTTCTGTTTATGTTCTGTAGAAGAGCTCAAATACAAGAGAGATGCTTGAGATAAGTGCAGAAACAAACAAGCCAAGACTGGGCTATCTCCTGAAGATAAATGTAAGCTGAAGTTGATGTGGCTAATTCAGATATGGGGTTTATCTCAATGAATCTACAATGTGAAATGTCTTTTTTATTTAGACGGCCTTATAGATCTTACTTGACTACTTAAAAGAAAAGAAATAAAAAAAAAAAAAAAACAGCTTCAGAAGTTCAGAGTTGCCGTAACCAATAACTAATTAATTTGTCTCCTTTCTCTCTGATTTATAAGTTCCCTTAATCATAAACATTCCTCCAGTTTTGCTAGCTGACCCAAATCAAAAGGACAAGTCAAAGATCATTGTTGCACATTTTAAAATGCAAGACTGTCTCCTTCTCAATAAAACATGATGGATTCATGGTTCAGCATAGAATTCACAATCATAAAGGCAGGTGATAGAGGTTAACCACCACATTGCAAATACCAGGACTTTGATTCATAAATTGAAGAATAAAACACACTTAAAGAAAAAACATCATTTGCTATTTTGTAAACTATTGACCTCCCTCAAAACTGGACCTACCTTTATGCTGCTTGGGAGGAGCCTGCTTCCAAAATGAAATAAAGACTAAATTGGCTGGACTCTATGAGGGTGCCACAGTCAAGAAGTCAAATCCAGTTGCCTTCTATTTTTTTTCTTTAGACATTAGTGTGCACATCAAAGCAGACAGGCCTCTTGATCTGTTTAGCAGCATATTGACATAGTGCTTCAGGGATCTTGAAGACTCATATTTGTGACCAAAAAATACCCCAAACACACAAACAAACAAACAAAAACCAGCTCAGGACTCCAAAAGAAATGTTTTCTGTGTGTTCATTGTTTAAAAAAATATTTATTTTAACTTTATAATTGTCATGATGAGGTGGGAAATTCCCCCCTTTCCCTTTTTGAAAAGTTGGACAATCTAAAACCAAATGATGTGCTGAAAAGAGCAGTTGTCATCTCACTAGTATTTCTGCTGTATGAATTTCCTCTGTATTACAATTTATTTCTTTTTTTAACCTTTCTTTCTGTGGGATAAACTAGTGTGGAGATGAAGTATCTTGGAAGGAAACAGCAGAAGATCCACTGGCTGCAGGCAGTAACCTGCAAAGAACCTGCAATGGAGGTATTTCTGCGTTTGTTTTCTTACTCTCCTTCTGCAACACAGAATAATAATATTTACCCTAATTATATTTTTATCCTTCCTCCTTTTTAAGGTTTCTAGTACTTTTAAGGAGGTTTCTAGTACTTTCTCAGAGAAACTGTTTATGATTGGCCTCTGCCATCTGCAGAGTCCTGAGGGGAAGACTGGGACCATTAACTTAATTTTGGATGAGTGTGTGTTCAAGGTAAACATATCCAAAAAAGCAGTGTGGATGCAAAGATCATGTGCATGCACACACTGCAATTTCCTGTAGCTTAAATGAGGATTCTTTTTATTAAAGTAAAAAGTTAATTAATACACGTGGGTATTTGAGGATCAGATTCTACCTACCATTCATGTAGACTTGATTTAAAGATCCTGAAATTAATTAAAAGTACTAGTAAAGGAGTCTGTTTCTGGTGGGAACAATGCAGTGATAACTTTCGTAGATAGAGTATGCAGAAAGTTATGACGGGCTTCTCATAGATCAAAAATTAAAATAAAAAAGGATGATTCATCTTGTGGAGAGTTTGCTTCCATCTAACCTGACTCCCTGGTGTTGGGCTTGCAGTCCCAAACCCAAACATGAAAGGAGGAATGGATGCTCCAGGCCCACTTTGCATGTGAGGTGAAGGGTGAGATTTCTCCTGGCTGAAACCAGCTCAGTTTTGTCGCTTTTCCATCCCAGGATGAGCCCATCTCATCTTGCTTGTGTCAAGGAGCAAAGCAGCTTTGGAGCATGTAAAACTTGGGAGGAGACCACATGGAAAACTCAGCCATTGTGGGAACAGATCAAGGACTCAAGGGCAAACCCTTGGTAAACACTAGACCACAAGCCCTGGGTGTTTTTGTCTTCAATATTGTTTGAGGGCTTCCTGGAAGTTCATTTCAAGGCAAGATTTGCTGTCCTTAGGGACAGTACACCAAGGCCACAAGCTATGAAAGGAGGTGGGTGAGTGTTGGAGCATTTAGGAGGAAATGAAGAAGATGAAACCTTTGTCTGCAGTTATCCAGCTTTGATGCCTCTGAAACCTTTAGAATGCAGAAGGAGACAAGCCAAGAGCAATTCCTACAGGCTGTGTAGAGCTGTGACTGATTTGTCCTGCTAACCTAAAGCCCAGGATAAAGAGAAAAAGGTTTTCTATGGCCCAGCTCCTCAGGTTTAAGGAGTAGGTTTAAACCAGCAGCAGTTTAAGGAACTCTGGAACACTGGTAGGCACCATGGGTGAGGGGACATCTCATGGTGAGGGTCACTCTGTAGGAACTCCTGACTCAGGATTCTTTCATTGCAACCTCATCTCAAGAGGCTAAGTCAACCCAAAGTCCCCAAAACTGACCCAGACTGTTCCCAACAAAATGCTGCTTTGGACCAGTGTATTTAATGAAATATCTGAGAAGGTAGCTGGAAGTTTTGTGGGGCAGATCCCATTCAGTTCTTGATTTCAGCCTTCAGGGTTACAAGGGAGATGTGTCCATGAGCCAGCTACAGCAGCTGGTGCTTGTTGGTGACTTGGAGACAAGTGATGGAGTCAGGCACCCCAAGAATTCTGTTAGGACATCTGGGTTAACAAAACAAATATCCAATGGAAAATAAGTGAAATAGGTCTTCTAAATAAGATCCCAGTTCAGCTTCCAACAATGTTCTTCATAGAGACAATTAATAAATTAAATATCCAATGTGACACCTACACAGGCTACAAATCAATTTTTCTTTAAGTAGAACTTTGGACTTTTTTAGACCTTTCCTCCACTGGATATTTTCACGTGTTTTGCCATAAGCAAAGAAAAAAAAAGTACTGACTCTCCTAAAAAAATAGTTCAGATGCAAATTCCCTGACCTGTGTTTGTCAGATGAAGGCAAAGTAAATGTGTGTGTCTGTGGGGAAACTCATTGCTGTTGTGCTTGGCCTCCAAATAAAGAGAATCTTTTTTTCAAGTGTTGAAATGAGTTTCGGTGCTGCCCACAAGGCTGGCACCTTACACCAGTGTGTGCAGCCCTCTCCTGTCTCAAATTCACCATATTTTGGATATGGTAAAAAGATTTGATTTTTTCCTCTCAAATATTTTGCTTCCTCTGGGCCTAGGAAAAATAATTAGCAAAGGAATTCTCTCTGCCACTCACGCTTTGCAAAGGCATGATAAGTTTTTAACTCTCTCATAACTAAGTGTGCTAATTTTTTGGAAAGGTTTCTCTTATTCTTCTTGCAAGTGTGCTGGTAGCCAAAACAAACAGAGGAAGAAGCCAAGGAGAGAATAAGATATATCTATTTGTATGAATGGTCCAACAAGGGAAATCTCCAAAAACTACTGTAAATGCTATAACATTTCAGATGGCAAACTCATCCAAAATTAATGGTTAACAAAACATTCAGTTCTTAAACATCAATAGGATAAAAAGAACAGCTTCCAATAGTAAAAAATAATCCTTTTAGTGTGGAAGGATTGGCTTGTGGTTAATACACTGGCCTTGGAGACTGAGGTTTAGCACTTCTCTCCTCAGAGTGGCCCTGTGAGAGTCAACTGACCCTGTTGTACCTTTGCTCTTTATCAGAGGAAGTTCCTGGTGCTTCTTTCTTATCTATTTACTTCTCTTGGAGTACCACCTTCTTGTATCACAAGCTTTCTGCTATCATATCTATATGGTGTCTTAAACAAGAGGCCTAATCTTGTTCGAGTTTTCAGAGTGGGTATTTTTTTCCAATTGGATACAGTTGTTTTTTTTTTTTTTATCAGAAGTTATCTTTACTGAAAGTTTTTGTGTAGGACCCCAAAATTACATATTTTGTAAAAAGTCAGAATGCTGGGAGACAACTTCCATATTTAAAAGCATCTCAAAATCTCAGGATCTAGTTAAACTCCTAGTTCCTCACACACGCAGCCTTGCACAGGAAAGGAGCAGGATTGTCAGAACAATCTATTTTGCAAATTGTGATGTGTTAAATGGTAGCCTTTGGAAAAGTGGTTTTTAAAATACTCAGGATTAGGTATCCATCTCAGGGAATGCATTCTCCCTATGCAGATGAAATCTGTGAAAATTACCATTTTGCTCTTCTCAGTGTCATTGGTATTTGCAGAGAAGAAAAGAAACAGTAAAAGGAGCATGACCTGTACTGCTATTTTTGCATGCAAGGGACTGAAGAATATCCTGTTACATGTGAACCATTTGGTTTGAATAAACAATCTATTGACCAATCTATGACCACACACACACATGAAACAGGGACCATGCATTGTTGCATGACAGAGCTTCTGAAAGGAAGCAAAGCCTGCATAAACTCTGGCCATCCATAAAGGACTGAAAACGAGATGGCATTTCAACAGGAAGATGTGAGCAAGGTTTTCTGACATAGCCCAAGCTGAGCAGAGCCTTGGTGGGGAAATGGTATGTGCTGATATTTCCCTTTAACAGTTCACCACCTGGCTGAAATCAGGCAGAAAACATCTGGAGAGCCACTCCAAGAAAGTTAGCTGGGATGGAGCTGCCCTTTCACAGCAAGAACAGCCACCAGCCCTGCTGCCCTGCCTCTACTGCCCCTCAGCTGTCAGTCTGATGCTTAGGAAAATCTGCTGGGCAGTGCAGATTTTATAAACTACTTTGTAAAACAGCCATAGTGCTGTTTTGCCCTTGACATCTTTCTTATTATTTCAATATATTATAGCTTCCACTCACAAGCCTTGGCTACTGCTCTTGTATGTCCTGAACAAATGGCTGGTAAGAGGAAGATATGAAATGTAAATAAACTTCTTACAAGGACATGGGGTGATGGTTTTAAACTGAAGGAGGGTTGATCTAGATTAGACAAAAGGAAGAATATTTTTTACAATAAGTGTGTAAAACACTGGGAGAGATTGCCCAGAGAAGCTGTGGATGCCTCATTCCTGAAAGTGTTCAAGGTGAGGTTGGATGGAACTTATAGCACATTGGTCCAGTGGGAGATGTCCCAGCCATGGTGGGGTGGTTGGACTAGATGAATTTTAAAAGGCCCCTTTCAAGTCAAATTGTCCTGTATTTATAATTGGGAGAGTAGAGGACTTACTCACCTTTCAGTCTTGAATCTGGATGTGGAGCAGTCAGAATCCCAAAAGGCATTTGCAACAGGGTAGTAGTCACAGATAAATCACATCTCAAAGAACTTGTGCTGTGGCACAACTCTGCAACTGGCCAACACATTTTTCTTGTCCTTAGTCTCTGTTTTGTGCACCTTCATGCAGACCTGCAGCTGCTGGCAGAGATTCAGGAGATGCTCTGTCTCAGCTGGAGCCAAAGGCAGGCTCAGGGCTGCCAGGCAGGCAGTGGGAGGGCACCAGGAAACTTATCTGCCCTCTGCTAACCTGACCCACCTTTCTCCACCTCAGCTGACCTGCTTGACCTCCCTGCAGTTACCACCAGCTTGGACTTGGCTACATCACTGTATTTAATTTTTTTCTTTTAAGTGCAGTGTTTTTTTGTTTTTTGTTTTTTAGATGGGGACTGATGAAAGCTGTCACTGTTCTTATTTTTCCTTTCTATGAACTGAAGTGATGACAACAGAGTTTCTAGTAAATTATAGCATAGGCAGTCAGTTCCAGATTAGTTTTGAAGTAGAATTTTTTTTTTTTTGGAAGGGTACAAAATACAGCCAGACAAGATTTAATTAAATACTTGTATTTCATAACTGTAATTTATCTAGCTCAGTATGTTCTTTCCCATGGGTTTGTGTGGACAGAGGGAATTTTTAGCTTTCAGGCTGCCAGATGTGGAGAACTCTATGTGTCCACAGGACAGGTAGAAAACAGGCAGTAGCAATGCTGGCCTGCCCACACTGCCCTCTCCATGGTCTTCAACAACAAGCAGCCACCTCTGAGGATGAGAGTTTAGCTTAGAATCTGGTCTCTTGCTGAACCTGCCAAAACTGTTCTGTTTACCAACTAAAACAAGCCAACATATTTTCATTATATCTCTTATTACTGTGACTCAGAATAATCCCATATGGCTGCAGCTCTTTATGGGCCAGGTCTGGGGCTTGTTGATGTCAGTGGAGAGGGTCCCAGTGATTTCAGTGAGCTCTGGAACAGGCCTGTATACATGTGTGAGGCCTATAAAAAGATGTATGTGATGTGTTAGCTCTGACCCTGTTAGCAAAGATACCACTGCTTCCCACACTTACAGCCCAGCTCTTTGCTCCTCCCCACCTGCAGTCCTGTGGTGGTGCTGAGATCTCCTAAGAGCACAGGCATGACTGATGTTCAGACCTTGGACCTTCCTACACCTGTGTTTGCTGCTTCCCAAGACCTGAGCTAGGTGCTGGATCCAGCCCTTCCCATGGAGAAATCACAATCATAGCCATGGCTTCTGCCCATGCCTTTTCTGCAGAGATATTGAAATGAGAAACTTATCTCTTTCAAAGCACTTTTTCACACTTTCCTAGCAATTTATTTTTATTTTTCCTAGCAATTTAACACCCACAGATTGCTCTATAATGATTGCATGAGCTACTCTTACATTTCTCCAGATCAGCTGAAGAAGCCACAGTTTTTCTGCCAACCATTCCATAAATTAATAAAAAGAGAGTTATATTTCCATACATACTCTAATGCCTAAATACTTTGTGTATGGACCTCATTCTAAGAATGCATTTGTCTTATAGCCTGGAAAATGCCAGTTGTTCTGTGTGTAATGAGAATAAAGGAAGAGTTAGTTCTTGTGATTCCTGTTGATAGGTCAGCACAGAAGGGGTTTGCTAATGCTTGGTGGGTACCTAGTGGGCTGGTGCATTCAATTCTTCATGTCACAGAGGGAAGAGCTGGCAGGGCAGGGAGTCACACAACTCTTCTTCTGTAGAGGTGATTCCCATGGGAGAAGGTTGGAGCCTGTGGCTTGATTGTTGGGGGGAAATCTTGCCCTGTTGCAGGGGGTAAATAAAGTGTTTTGGTCTTTCATGACCTTTCATTACTTTCATTTCCTTTTACCTGTTTCATTACCTTTTACCTCTTCAACTCCTGAAAAACTAATTGCCTGGAAAAGACACAAGACAGGATGGAGTTCCTCAAAGGGACTCTCCTCTCAGTCCCTGTGGGACCTGCTGACTGAACACATTCTGTCCTCTCTCCTTCCTGGCTCCCAAAGATCAGCTTTCCTCCTCGACAGATTGTGATTGCATTTTTACAAAAGTTCTTAGTGTCATACTTGTGACTGAAGGATGTCCCATGAACTGAAACAGTGAATGATGCTCCCCATAATAGATGATAGTGAATGTCACCAGGCAAAGTGGAAAAAAAAGGTAAGAGGCTTCAGCAGACACAATCAAAGTATGGCTGTAATTTGCAAGGAGAAAATGATTGACTGATAAACAGACTGTGCTGAGATTTTCTCCTTTTGGTTATCCAAGAAAATTTTTAGTATCAGGAGCTGTAGATGTCACACATAGTTGGGATGGGACATCTATTCCAGATGTTGGACCCTGGTCATGAATGTTGCAGAAAGCACCAAGTTCTTTCAAATTGTGTTGATATTAGTGAAAACCATGGGAACTCAGCACCTTGAGGGGCTGTGCATTAATGACTTGTTCAGGAAAAGGCATCAGTGTCTCAAAGTTACACATCACAATACTTAACCCTAATGTGCTTTGGCCTGTGAAGATTTTACATGGAATAGTTCAGGACAAAAGGCTAAAGAAATTTGGGAATCATGATTAGAAGCTACATCACTTCCACATTAACTTGTGTTTAGTGCACTGGCCTTGGAGACTGAGGTTTAACACTTCTCTGCTCAGAGTGGCCCTGTGAGAGTCAACTGACTCTGTTGTACCATTGTTCTTTCTCAGAGGAAGTTCCTGGCTGCTGAACTTCCCAAGGTGCCTCATTGGCAGGTTTGTCTATTGATGCCCATGTATCACATTCCTGGCCTGTACCACACTCCTGAATTTTATTCAGAATGCAAGATACCACATCCATCAGCCTGTAGCACACAGAACTGCTTCTCAGGGAAAGATACTGCTAATAAAATACTAATTTTATTACTGGAATGTACTGGAAGCCAACGTGGAGGAGAAGACATAACAGTAAGGTGGATGGAGGGTGTCACACTCCCTGTGGCAAACATCTGTGGGAGTCACTGGCAGAAAGTGTCTGCTAGGTCAGGAAAGTAGGGAAAGGCAAGGAGAGAAAAGAAGAAAAGAGAGTAACTTATGTCTGTGTTCACTTAATTTTTAAAGCTGCTGTTTCCTGTGAGTCCGGGGTTGATCAAAGGGTGGGAGACCCAAGGGACAAGGAATGTCACGGCTGGATTTGTAAAATAACTGGGTGTTATACAAGGCCGTTGCTTTGTTTGACTTGCTTTTCAGAGAAGCCGTGAGCTGGAGGTGAACAACTGCTGTCTAAAGCCAAGACCTTGCATTTTGAAAAAAATCCTGATTTTTTTCCCCCTTTCTTCAGAGAAATATCTAGACTCTGATACTATCAAAGTTTTGTTCCAATTTATGTACAGGATTAACAAAAATTGCCTTGATCAGTATTGCAAATAGTGGCTCCACTTTTTGCATTGTATGACTGACAGTGGGCTAGCAACTGTGCAACAGGGCTGCAGGTTTTGAAGGTAGATCACATCTTTTTTGGTTCTTCTTTCTAAGGATTTACTGCAGCTTTAGTGAAAGAACAGCAAAAAACATTGCTTGGAACCTGCCGCAGAGCAATTTATAGCAGCTTATAACTGTAATTCATGGAAGTTTATTATATGATCTGCTCTATGAAAGTTCACTATTAGTTCAGCATTTAGTGCTCACAGACTTGGCAGAGTTTCCTGCAAGCTGGATGCTGAACATCCGGTGAACTTTGTTTATGAGCACAGTATATTGTGGTTAGGAGGCTTTGGAGCCACAGGTCACCACCCAGTTGTGTGCAAGCTTAGAGCCCACTTAGAGCCAGGGGGAGTGGAGGCAAATCATGATTATTTCTAAATCCTGTGCAAGGATTCAGTAGAAGTAATAATAATAATAATAATAATAATAATAATAATAATAATAATAATAATAATAATCCCATCACAATGTAATAAAACAATAGCAATAATAGCAATAATAGTAATAATAGCATAATAACAACAATAAGAATAACATTAGTATTGGTATTAGTAGTATTAGTATTAGTATTAGTATTAGTATTAGTATTAGTATTAGTATTAGTATTAGTATTAGTATTAGTATTAGTATCACACACACCCCCACTGTGTTTGAAACACAGATAAATAAAGAAAAAATGGAGAATCTGCTGAGGAAAAATGTGAGGACAGTGTTCTCATGCTAGTAATAAAATACTAATTTGATTGTTGGAATGTACTGGAAGCCAGCATTGCTGGTACACTGCTGTGGGGGGGGAAGACATCCCAGTAAGGTGGATGGTGACTGAGCCTATGTCATCACCCCCCTGTAGGAATTCCTTAAAGGTGCTTCTGGGGGCTTTTGAGTAGAAGAGAAAATCATGGCTGGCTATCCCAAGGCAAAGAAACTGCTAGAAAACTGAGGAGAATTTGAAATCTTCCACTGTTTAGTCTTCCTCTTTTGTTTGACTGTGGTTTATGGCATAGTGATTGACTACAGGCTCTTTCCCAAGCTGTTTATTTTGGAATGGTGCTGTCACTGTCGTGTCTCAATTACTGTGTGTATCTTGTTTTCATCTTAAAGAAGCCCAAAACAAACTGAAAACTTCACAGACCTATAGTTCATATATTCAGCTGTGGATGCACGGAGAGAGCCCCAAACCACTAAGTTTTTGTGTAGAATGGACCATTTGCACAAACATTCCTGCTGGGAAAACTGTGTCTGTTCTACATAAATAAGTGGCAGGGAGTAGAGTCTGCTCTGCCCCTGCTCTGTGGTGCAGTGCAAGGGTTTGGGGCCCCTGTACCAGATCTGTGTAATCCTTCAGAGACAAATCCTTCACTGCATGAGGGCAGTCCGTGTGTCTGAAAGGTGTCAGCAAACTGAGCATCTTCTCCGTGTGTCCTCCTACCACTGGAAAGTACTGCTGATCTTGGACAGCCCGAATTAAGAGGTTTATTTATATCCTGATAGGGAGAAATCACTGGGAAGGTGAGCTTAGGAGAACTTGGCTGCTGAGCCACCAGAGATGGGCATCATGTGCAGGGCATCACAGTGAAAGAGTTTCTCTACTGAGCCATCAGTTGAAAGCGTTTATGCTATCTGTGGTGCTTTACTTCTAAACAGAAACTTTGTTCCCTGCTTTCATCTTGCTAAGCAAAGGAACCCAGAGTGTCCAGCAGAAGTTTGTTTAAAATCACTCAAGAGAAGGAGGCATGTTTCATTCAGCCTGTTTTAGGGAGGCAGTTTATCCAGTACTGAAAACAGTACCATGGAACTAACAAATAAGGGAGAGGACATTTGAGAGACTGATGAAATGGCATCCTGAATGTAGGTGGGACAGCCTGGGGTGATGAGGGTGGGACAGCCTAGGGTGATGAGGGTGAGCACTGTGTTCAAACAGTAGCCATGTGCTCAATCCCTTGCCAGCTGGAATAAATTAATGAACTCCAACATTTACCTTGACTGTGCAGCCAAATCTGCATTTGAATTAACATTAATGGCCAAATACATTTTCTGCAGAGAGTATGGTTCTCCAAGAGAGTTAGCATTCCATTGAGCAAAGCTGTTGTGAGAAACCACCAGGTGAAGGTCATTTCCCACAGTATCTCAGAGAATTAGTACTGTGCTTGTCACACTGTACCATCAGACCGTCTGGGATCGTTATGACACCTATTATTACTAGGACTTCTAGAAAACTAATTTAATATACTATTAAATCCCTGTGATTAAATTCCTTCTCCTGATGTCCCAATGCAAGTTAAAATAATGAGTAAGGCACAAACACATTGTCATATAACTAATGCTGGTAATTTTTATAAAGTCAAAACACTTTTGTGGCAAGGCCACCAAAGAGAGCATCTCTCAGTGAAGTTTGAAAATATATGATGAGAGCCACAGCATTGTTCCCCTGTGGGATGTGCAGACTATCTCCTTAAGGCATAAAAGGCATAGTCTGATTAAAAATGAATGCTTTAACAAGTGGGAATTGAGAGCCCTCAGATAACTTTACCTTGAATTATCTTCCTGCTATTTCCCTTAAACATAAATAGGCTTCTGAAAGTGGACATTTAATTAGGCAAGTAAGTTTTCTCTTATCCCCTGCATTCAGTCTTGAGAACAAAATATTTCTAATGAATTCTTAAGGAGTGAAAATATTAATTTAAAGATACTGTTAATTTACAGGATTGGCTGGGAGGTTCTACTCTAACTTGAACCACAGTTAGCCATCAAGAGGGACCATCATTTCTTCTCTAAAGCATCACCACTGGCCACACACCTTCAGTGATGTGACCTTGGACACAGCTCTCAGCCAAGCTGTCCAGGGGCTGGACCCAGATGAACTTCAGAGTTCTTGGCAGCTGAGAGGACACTTATTTTTTTTATATGGATTATTTCCTTTCCATTCTTATTCCAGTTGATGAGTAGGAAAAGAGCCATCACCTGGTAAACAAGATACCAAGACAGAATTGTAAAGCACCACAAAACCATTGTGTTGTTTGAACAGAACAAAACAATCCCTCAAACACTTATTTATGAGCTTATTTTAGACTCTTGTGGCATTGAATTATGAAAGGAAGGTGGTTTTAATCTATTTTCTACATTTTTGTTTTGATTTGTTTTCCTGAGTTGTTGGCCATGATAATGACCTTGTTTGTATCAGAACTGGAAAGGGAATAGAAGAGTAAAGTTGTTTGGACACATTGAGATGGTTTTAGTTATTTCAGCAGAGAAGCAAACTTTAGTGATTGTTAACACTTACATGTGCCCAGATGTCACATATACACAGACACAAAAGCTATTAAAAAAATTATTTCTTGAAGTTACCAAATAGCTCATGTGGTGAAAACTTGGCTGGCTTCCCGTTTTCCATAACTAAGGTAGTCTGAGCTAATTGGGATAAAATGAAAACCATCCTCAAGCTTCTGTCAAAAATGTTGAGATTTAAAAAAAAAGAAAAAAGATCTGTTCAACATTTGTCCTTCCTTTTTTTTCATTTCCTCTTGCCTCAGGATACTGGGCATGACTTAGATATATATTCCTATCCCAACTATCCAATTATAATGAAAGATAAAAAGGATTTTGTCAAAGTTCTTACACCTAGAGCTTCAGAACTTACTGTACCCTTTCAAAAAGTTAGAAATCAGACCTCTGTAGGTTTTTCTTCGTTCTGTCTTCACCACAACTTTAGGTCTTTCAAGCACTCAGAGCTGAGTCAATGGCAGAGTACTAAACTGCACAGATGCTGGCCCAGTAGGCTCTTGTTTCTAAGCAAAAATGATGAACAAGTGAAAAGCAGCAACATCCATCTACCTCAGGTCCTGGTGCCCCAGCATCAGGAAGGGTTAGGTCTGGAGCAAGTTTATGGATCTCCCGGGTGCATGCCATGGATCTGTGCTCTTGCATAAGCTTGGGTTGGGCTCAGGCACATGTGACAGTGCATCTATTGGTGAGCACGTGGAGAGTAACCATTTCTCCCAACAGCTGGTATCTGGGGTCTTTGGCTTGCTGGAAGATCTACAGACAACTTGTATTCCACTTAAATCCTGTTTAGGCTTAGGCGTCAGCTGAGATGTAGTAACTGTCAGGGTGTGTGCTCCCACTCCATGGCTAATGAAAGAATGTAATTTATCTGAAACTCCTTCCACTGTGGGTTAAGCTGGATGGCAATAATTCACATTTGCTGGGTGAGGATAGCCTGCCTCAGCTACCATAACTAAGTTGATTTGCTCCTGAAGCAGAGAAACGTGCTTCTGTGCCTGTGCCTGCAGTAACAGCAGCATCCTCTGGTCCTAATCTTGTGCTTCAAATGGAAACACTTAGTCCTGTTGAACCTTGAGGAGAACCACAATCTCTTCAGTGCCTGCCATAATCAGAGCTCTCATAATTTTTGGAGATCTCATGAGTCCTCTCTGGTGCTTTGAGATGAGGCAGGTCTGCGTGTGCACGTAGCTACAAAGACCAGAATGGCTTTTACTGTAAATTATTTAATCTCTTTCATTCCCCAGCAGGTCAGTGCTCCATGACTCACACCAGCCCTGAGCAGCACATTTATCTGGCTGAATGTCTGCAGATTACTCTGAATCCTCTCCAGACATTCTGGGCAAATATACAACACCCTAACCAGTTGTATCTGCACCAGTGCTTCCCTACAACACAACTTCCTGTGCTCAACCAAGATAAACAGTGGAAGAGCATCCTGTTGTGCCACGAGAAGAGACTTCAGTTCTTGTATTTGTTTTAAAATGTTTAGATTTAGCAAATCTCTACAGAAAATAGGAAATGCCTGACTTACCCAAGCAGCCGCTGCCGTCCCGTGCTCGCCAGCAGCCTGGGGCTCAGTCCCTTGATGTCCTCACAGGCTGTGCAAAGAGGCCACAGGCCTTGGGGTCCCTGGTGAGCAAAGACAACACTGGGACTTGGGCAGGAGAGCAAGCCTTGGCTCACAGTGTGAGCCTGCCTGCCAGGCACAGTTGTTTGTGTTTAATAGGCCATTTAAGACGGTCTGTGTTTCTTTGATTGCCTTGCTCCGCGCTGCGCAATCTCACGGACCCTACGTTTCATCACGTTATTGAACATGGGTTTGTGTTAGTGCAGCACTGGAAGAACAGTGAGAAACCCGTATTCAGTGACATCCTTAAGAAGCTGGACAACAAATATCCCAGGAAGAAAGCCCAAATCATGGTTCTCTGAGGAGGTTTGGGCCTCAGTCAAGGTCAGAGTGCACCCAGGAGTCCCCTCGATGGGAACAGCTAGCTGACTGTTCCACACTCAGCCACACCAAATTAAGCAATTAGAAGACAATGGCATGAGAAATCCACAACAAAACCTGGGTTTTAAGGTCTCCAGGTCAGTCATGACGTTCTAATTTGGTGGTTGATGACGTTATATTGGATAAAAAACAAAATGTCAGTTTTTGTTGCACATCTGGAGGCATCTGCACAGAAAGATGAAGGAGTAAAGCATGAATTCATGCATGTCTGTTTTTCTGAGAGAATAGGGAAAAAAACCCCAGTATTTGACTTCCTCTGTGAAGAAGAAAGAAAAGACTCATGTGTCAGGAAAGTGTAGTATAAATAACAGAGGTGAAAACTCCTTTTAACCACAATATGACCATGCAGGGTTGGACACAGCTGTGATCTACTACAGTGACAATATTGCATCCTGCTGGTGCCACAGTGTGTATGTGTGTGTGCACATGTTAGAGCTATGCCCCTCAGCCCCTGTAATCAAATGTTTGCATCTCTAGATAGACAGATAGTCAGATTCTTGGTTGCCTGTGCCTGTCCTTGGTTTTCCTGTGGCAATCAGGCTATTGCAACACAGAAGTCTGAAAAACCTTTGATAGCAAATCCCTTCCTTAGAAAAGAAAGAAAAGATAGACAATAGGGCAAGACACATGCACAGAAACCAGAGATTTTCCAAACTGGTAGCAAAAGGATCATCCCACTTCTATCAGAGCAGTGTGTGATCTTTGAACAATGAAAAAGAATCAACTCCCAAGATTACCATGGAGTAATGATTACCAATGTCATATTAATTATACTTGACACTTTAGAACCAAATGAAATGACTATCTAATTAAAAGCACAGCATCACCTTAATGAAACAGCCCTCACTTGTCACATCACAGGAGGCTTTATAGCTTCCCTCCCCGCCCTCTATTCTTTGAATCCAAGTTCAAATTCAAGGGAAAGTTTGCTTATGGATTGGGTCCAGATGTGTCTGATGTTTTAACATTTATTTTCAGCAGTTCCCTCTGCACGATGGATTTGAGCTCTTTCTGAGCATACTCCAGTTTCCTCTGACATGATGCTGGAATATGCTGTCAGCCTAAAATTAGAAAGTGATGGTGTCGCTTTCAAATCCTGCTGATCTGGAGCATATAAAAAGATTTTGTCCAGACAAATATTAATTCTCTTGTCTGTGGAATTAAATTTTGGACTCTTTATGTCTGTAACTAAACTTGACAAGATGCTTTGACTAAGGAAAATTAGTTTAGCTCTTTGGGTTTGCTCTGGATTTAGGCCAGCTGATCCAAGATACAGCCCTACAAAGAGGATCAGAATGGTATCCCAAATGGCATTTAGGCCACTGGAGAGCCCCCATGGACATCCTAGAATGCTCAGTCTTTCTAGCCATGAGGACAGGAGTCCCAGCTATGACAACCCAGCTTTTATGGGATGCAGCAGTGGTTCCTGACCTCATGTTGGCTCCTGAACCTGTGTGTGGATGGACACAATTGCGTCTCCTTGGTGCAAGTGACAAATATCTTTTAAGATATCTCTTGAATTACATCTCTAGAAACCTTCTAGAGTTTTCTCAGCATGTCATTCAGCACATGTCCCACTGGTGCTGAGGTCTCCTGGGCTGTCACTCTCCCGTCAATATTTCCCGAGGAACTCTTCTGTAGTCACACATTCAAAAAACACCCTTTTCTTGACACAGTCCTTTCATCCAGGAGAACCTCAAAAAAAAAAAAAAAAACCAGCAAAGACAATTTCCCTGAATTATTATTTGTGTAATGTTGCTGCTGTTTTCCACCATTTTACAGCATATCCCACTTCTGGGCTTATGTTTGCTGTGTCAATTGTAAATTGTTTGGGGAGATGGCTGCATTTGCACCCCTTGTTTGTACTGCACCAACCACTGCAGGTATTCTGGTGCTGGGCACTGCACTGGCAGTGACACCATAGTAACAACTATGCAATCCAACTGCAATTTGATAAGCAGCAAAACTATTCATTAAAAGAAACCCAACTTGTTGATATGTGTTTCCAGTTATCTTCTCAAACATTCTATGACCGTTCCATTCCATTACTACAACACTAGCACTGTGACATTGTGTTTGATCTCATCCTTCCAAAGCAGGTTTGATGAAATTCTCCTCACTTCTATAGTGCTTTTGTAACTTTGCTGTTGACTATAATGTCAAAGTGCCAAAGCTTTTTATCTTCTGACACCCTGGAACAAGCAAAGCAAGAAGAAATGTGGAGCTGTGGTTGAAATGAATCTGTCTGAAAACAAGAGGAGAAAACTGGGGACAGGTTTCGGAGGGGTAGAGGTTCCCTTACACAGGCCCTTAGCTCCTTATTCCAGGGAACAAGGAGCTCCTTTTTCCAGGGATATTTACTATCAGTGTTTTCCATTGAATATTTATGATAACACATGACAATGGGAAACTTGAGCCCTGTCTGAGGCTGGGAGTGGGGAAGAACCTTCACATCAGGTAGCTGCAAACTGCAAACTGACATGCATGGATTTAGAATCTGGTTTCCTTGTTTCCCTTCAGAGGCAGTGGCAGGATACTGTGCCAAAGGACAGTTCAAAGAGATGGTGCAGCAGGAAGAGAGAAGTTGTGTTACACACACTTATCAGAGCCTGGAGCTTACATGGCTTTGGGAAACTTCACTGGAAAGAAGCGGGATGCATCCTCCAGTGAATTTGGTCCATGGGAGCACAGCTTATAGGACTGGAAGTGCTCCAGCAGAGTTCAGCTCCAGCTGACAAAGACAGCAGCTTTATATAATGTTAGCCATAAATGTATCAAATCCCTGTAAATGTTCTGTTGTTTTTGGTTTTTCCTGGTTGCTCCTTGCAGGAACTTTATTTAGGGATTCTATTTTAACTTGTAGCCTCCATAAGCTCGTACATGAAGCATCATTCACCACTTCCTGCTTTGCTGCCATGTTTTATTAAATAGTTAAAGTGTCAGCTTTTCCTCCACTAACTCAATGCTTTCTGCTTTGAGTTACAGCTGAGGAATGCCTGCAAATGCAAGAATGGTTTAGGATCTACAAGATAGTTTACAAGATAGTGTAGGGGCTTTTCTTCTTGTATTGAAAACATTTTTGGAAGCACCAGCTGTATTCATTGATGGTAGGTTGTGACTTCCTGCAGCCTGATTTTTAATATGGACACTGCTTTTTGGCATTCTACAGAATTTTCCTGGCCTGCCAAGATTTACAGAACTCAGTGAGTTCTGTAAGGGCATCTCCTTAATCAAATGCATGTAAAAACAGGATGCTGTTGTGTTCATTGTTTTCCCCACAAGCTCAGAAATATCTGATTTTCCTCTAGTGGTCTGGATGAGCTCTTGTCTGGCAGCCCTCATGTTTTAACTTCTTTAAATTTTTGACCTAAAAGTCATGTCACTGTAGCACAACTGCAATTGCAATTCCTCATTTGGATGGAAGGAAGTGAGTCATTAACAGGCAGCTTTCAAAAGTTTTCTAGAGTTTGACCCAAGTCAGCAACAGGCACTGTCCTCTCCTCAGCAGTCTGTATCTCAAGAGATGCTAATATAATTAGTAAACATCCTGGAATTTAGCATTTGGGTCACACTATCTCAATATTTATTGTTTTGTTTTGTTTTTACTGGCCTTTTAGAAGAAAACAAAGGCAATGATAACAACATGATGCAGCCCAGGGACCACAACAAGAGTGAAATTAGATGTCTGAAAAGGCCTACAGAAATTTGGATTTGGGGGGAATGTGAAGAAATCATGCTAGGTAGTGCAGTACCCTGATGCTGCTATGGAATTGTGGGGATCAGGCCCAGACCAAATGAACTTCAGGCAGGGCTCTGCCTTAGCCCCTGGATCTTTGATGCCACACTAACTCCCTCCTGAGATGGTGCTGACCCTGCTAGAGCTGCCTAATTTCACCCCTGGTCACCAGAGGACACTTTGCAATATGGGAATGACATTCCTTGCATTGCTGAGAGGTCCAGAACAGGGATTGTGAGGTGTGAGACCTCATCACATAGGTAAAGGAAAACTTTAGCAAGGCAGCAGCCTACAACTGTGGGAACCAGACTTCTGGTTTTGAAATTATTGTCCTACAACACTTGAGGTATACAGGCATATAATAATTTTTTAAAAATATGAATTAATAAGCTTTTAAAACACATTGGAAGGAGAGCCTATCTGCATTCAGGTTACTGGAAAGGCACATTTTTAGCTTGGGATGGTGAAACCTTGGTGTAGAACTAGCTGGTTAAATTTTATCTGTATAAGAACAAGATCTCCTGTGCTACAGACCTCATTATAAAATTCTTGGATTCAAAGATTGTGTGTTGAAACTGAAGATCAATTTGCTGTTCAATCTGTGATAGAGACTTGGCTCTGCATCCATGACTGGAAGCTGAATTGTTGAGTATGTGACAGTTAACTACACACAGGTGTGAGCCCTTTAATTTTATCAAAACCTGTCCCAAAGGAAGTATCATTACACCCTTAATGCTCAACTTTGAAGCAGAAAAGCCAAATTAAAAATACATTCATATTCACAGCTGGTAGCCAGCTTTTCTTCTCAAGCATAACAGCTTCTATTTTTGTGGTGTTTAAGACAACTTTCCCACTAGGGCTAGGCTAAAAGATGTGCAAAACTGACTGAAGAAAGCTCTCTTATAACCCTCTAAAGTATTGACAAATAGACTTCATCTTTTGGCCTGAATTAGAAGGGGAGAGCACCAAAAAATTTCAATAGTTTGAATGTTTTCTGCACCTAGAGTGCAGCTCAGTGATCTTTGCTGTTCCATCCACTCATAACAATTGGAGCTCCACCTAAATGCAGAGCTGTCTTCATGTGCCCAGACAACATTCTTGTTAATACCACAGCAGTGCTGACCAGAGTGCAAAGCCTGTGCCAAGGATCCTATTTGACAGCAATAATTATCAAAAACTGGCTGTATGCTGTGGTTTTATTTTACACAGCTGATCTTCCCTCATAATTAGCACAAACCTAGAAACTCCTTAGATTTTTTTGAATGTTCCATTTTTTTAGCTAATAAATTAAATATTCTTCTAATTATTAAAAACAAACAAACCAACCACATTGCTCAAGTGAACTGCAATTTCCTTTGTGTTCACCAGCAGGCTGTAAAGGGGCATTCAGCATGAGCCCTGGAGTGACTGAGGGATCAGTAAAATCATTAAGTTTTTAATGATTTTTACTGATCCCTCAAGGTTTTTCTTGTAAGCAGAGACACGATGAAAGCTGTTCAGTGCTTTGTTGTGGAGGTGCCCTAAACAATGTATGATAGGCAAAAAAAAAAAAAAAAAAAAAGGCAATTTCTGTCAGAGACTTTTAGGTCAGAATCAGGCAGCCATGAGCCCTGGAACTCAGAAAAAACTGAAATTTTGTGGCTGCTCTGTCACTCTAGCTGTGGTAGGACAGCAATCTAATCTCCATCCCAGAAAGTTTTCCCAGGTAGCCTGAGCTGAGCTCCTGCTGTCATTGCTCTGTCCCACAAAGCCACTTCTCCTTGAGCTCAGCATGGCCTAATGCTTCTCTGTCATTAAGGGCATTTGCAATGGAATGGAATTGTTCTCGTTAATCCTCCAGGCTCCCCACAGCTCCTGCTCACTGTATTTATCATACTTGGCTCATATCCTCAGATATGAGGCTCCTCACAACAGCCTTTTTAGGGCAGGCTGGGGAGCCCTTCCTGCAGGACAGAGCCCTGGGGCAAAGCCTCCTCAGTGTGACATCTGCACAGCTAAATTTGTGATTTACCAACATTTTGTCCCACCTCATAACCCACAGATACCTTCTGGGGCTGGGGGAGACTTTGTGGGATGGGGAAACCCTCTCCCAACACGGCAGATAATTCCCTGGGCAAAGACTCCTGGTGATGAGGAGTTTATCTGTGGTGCTGGTGGCACATTTTTCTTTTAAAACAGATCTGAGGGGAGACAGCTGGTCAGAAACCTGGCTGATCTGACCTGTTGGGAAGTCATTGGTTTCATTGCATGGGGCTGAGGACCTGGCCAGCAGTGGAGAGGGACCAGAGGTGACAGCAGCTCACCCTAGACAGACTTTTATGCCACAAAGCAAATGGTGACAGCTCATTTCAAAGAACACCCTGTAGGGAATGCATTGCTGTTCTTAAGTATTTTGAAGAAAGTGCCATGTCTGTGTGATGAATTTTGGTAAAAAAAGACACAAGAGGAAACCAAGAAAAGCATGGAGGCAATTTCTTAGATAAAAGGCAAAGTTCCTTACATGGGAAACATGTAAAAGACTGGAAAAAAAAAATATCATCACAGTAAAATATCTGTGGGGCTGGATTCCCCCAGCTTCTGTCTGTGCTCTCTCAGGAAAGTCAGCCTCCTGATTCCTCAAATACTTTATTTCTTAAATTCAGAAAATATGTATGTACCAGCAAATCATTCTAATCAGCATGAATTTACATAATTCCATATTACCAAATACTGTAGCATTCAGGAAAAAAAAAACCCCAGCTCTCATTTCTGGAATTTAGGGCCTGTTTCCCATTTGTAATGTGGGTGCTTCCTATCATCTGGCAGTGTAAGAGCATTGACAAGGAACGGATGAAATTCACAACATCAGGCTGCAAAATATCAGCTGGGAGGAGGGAACAAGGCTTCTCCTCAGTGCTTTTGGTTTATAACCTGCACTGCCCCAGTTTCCATAAACTCACAGCCTCCATGGGGCTGTGGCTGTAACCAGTGCTGGGTAAATAAAGCACATTAGAGATGAAGCCCAGAATCCTGTTCCCTTCTCTCTTACACCAGGGCACGGGGGTGTATCACCCCTGGCTTTCAGAGACACTCTCTGAATTTTTTCATTTCCTTCACCACTTATCTAAAGCAGCTCACAGAGATAATTTTCTGTGTCAGCAGCTAATCTGATCTGAGATCATGTTACTAAACTTTCTACACAAATCTGCTCTTTTTTCCACAGCTTTCTTTAATGACCTCAGACCCACTGCCTGTTACCAATGCCTACACCTGAAAGATGCAATTCATTATTGCCCAACATTTTATACCAGGAGTCACAGATCTGCTTCTTTGAGCCTTGTTTTCTGTCCAGGCACATAATGAAGCTGTGGGCCCTCTTTACCTCCTGGTTACATAAAGGATTAAATCATTATATTTAGCAGACAGAGGCTCCTCTCTGGTGCTGAACACCCCAGGTCTAATCTCATTTAGCATTTGTGCGTTGAAAGAACTTGAATAATTTCAGAACAACTGGTCTTGAGTTAAATTGGTCAAGCTGAAAACGGTGTCAGGCCCCTGTTGATTTATTTATTCCTATGTCAGTAATCATCTCAACTCTTGACTCAGCCAAACGAAATACTGCCTGATCTGCACAGCCAAAAAATAGTTAAGAGTGAAAGGATTTTTTGCATTCAGATGTTACCTGACCTAATTTAGGGTCCCATTTTTTCTTTCTACTGGTTAGACACAAGTGTATTGTTGTTCAGTCAAACCTAGACCTTGCAGATAAATTATCCTTAATCTCATCTGATTTCTTTCTGTGCTGCAGTGCAGACATCCCTTCAGACAGCAAATCCTTCCTGATCTACCAAGGCTTCTCCACTGAGTTCAGTAATTCACATTCTTCTTTATCCAACTGGAACTTGAACTTTCACTTAAATTAATGGTATTATGAAAAGCCCTTGCTTTCTCTAAAATGTTTGTACTAAAAATTATTTTGAAAACATTTCTCACATTTTAGAATATTTTTTATTTATTTTAACCATTTAGCATATTTTTATACCTGTCTAAATATTAATACTAATTAATAATTTAATTTTAATACTTTAAAATGAAAAATAATCCTGAAAATTAATACTTGCAGGCTTTTTTTTTTTAACTGATGTCTGTCTGGAAAACATTTGTTTTACTCAAGAATATTTTGTCAAGAATATTTATTGTGTCAAGAATACCTCCTGCTTCACAAATCATATGCAATATCCAAATGAAGTAAAACCTTTGTTATGAAAACTCCTGAACTCTGAAGTTTCAGCCAAAGTCCAGGTCACAGTTTTATAATTTGACCTCAACTCTGCAAATATAACTCTCATTAGGGGGATTTTAACTGTTTGTTGTAGTTTGTAAGTCCCTTGAGATGGGCTGTCCATGGGCTTAAGCTGGAATAGGTTTTTTGCATTATTTGCTACAGTTAATGGTTTGTCTCTACCATGCCAATGGGTTTGTTCCCCGAAAGAAAATCATGATTTAACTGTACTCTTATTTCCATGGGAAAACTAGGATGCTATGTCCTAGTTCTGCCATACCTGCTACTGGATTGCATCCTTCTATACCAGAGCAATGTCAGGACTCACAGCCTCAAAGATCACCAGGCAAATCTGGTGCAATACTCCAACAAATCCATCCCTTTAAGCTCTCTGCCTGTTTTTTCCACTCTGATTTTTCATTTTTGACACAAGTCAATATCTGGAATCCTGAGCTGCTAATGGTGGCCACCTCTCTTTTGGCATCCATCACCTCTGTACAGGGCTGTTCTGCAGAGTCAAGGAAGCCCAGAACTTCTGCTCACAGATAAGCACAGTTTTTCACCTCTGCAGTGCTTCATGACTCCCAGTGTGTCAGCAACAGGTGATAAATATGTAACACACAGGCTGGGTCAGCAGCTGTTTCTCCACACTCCACACCAGGTCTTGCTCTGTCCTGATTTTGTTTGGCCTTATGAACTTTTGTTTGGCTCTGTGATCTTTCAGCTCTTTCTCTCCTGGTCCTGCCATGAAACTTCTGCATAGATATCTGGCATTGCCAGATATGGCTTAGTGTTGTTGTGCAGAGATATTTTGCCAGTGTAACAAGGTAATTTCAGGATAAAAGGCAGTGAAAATCACATCCTAAGTCCTGTCCTCTGCTTAGGGGCCCTTTGGCCTCATCACTGAGACCATGCTTTTTGAAATTTGAAAGATTTTTTTGGGACATTTTGGTTTTGAGGAAGATGATGAAAGGTTAAAAAAACCCAAACCCAAATGCTGCATTCACTCAGATAAATAGAAGTAAGAAAAATCTTCACCACAACAACAAAAAAACCCCAACCAACCAAACAAAAAAAAACCCCAATAAACAAAAACCAAAATTATCTTCACCCTCTTTCTCAATCATGGCCAACCTCTTTGAGAACTCCTCTTGGGTGTTTAACAGAGACTCCTCTGCTCTGAGCCTACTGGTGAGGTCTGCTGTCTCACTGAGAAGTTGCTCCTGTTTTCTGTCATCCTGCTGGGAAGTTGCTCCTGGTTTCTCTAGCTGAAGCTGCTTTTCCATTTTTTAATATCTGAATAAGCAAGGAGAGGCAGACCCAGCTGATTCTTTCAGGTGGATGTGGCCACTACTACACTAGCTGTCAGCCTTTCTCCAGCCAAACAAATATTTTATTTATTTATTTATCTCAGTGAATGATCTTTAAAATCAGGAGCCTCATACGCCTGGGCTGGGAAGAGTGCATATCATGCTTAAATGTGCAGTGAGCTGGAGCAATACTAAAGTACCCTCTAATTCCTACACCCATCCATAAGAAAGTTTCTACCCCAAGACTTCTGAGTCCTGCTTAGCTCCTGGAAGAGCTGGAGTGTAGCCACTTTGCTGGCTTGGTCAGCAAAAGTTTCTTGGCTCTCTGCTGACAGACTTGAGCAGGTAAGTCCCCTGCAGATGCTGGGAAGAAACCCAGCTCAGGAAATAAAGTATGGAGGAGGCTTGGGGGAGTTGTTTCTGCCTGGACAAAAAGCAACACTGCTGCAGGTGCTTCACACTGTTGGCTGGAGGATGGAGAGTGCCTTTTTTCCTTCCCAGTGAGAAACACCCAGTGCTCCCTCCAGGCAGTGGTGCAGGCTGGGCTCATGTACTGACAGAGAGTCATGCAGCACTTCAGCTGGCTCTGGGTGCCTAGTGACACACAGGCAAAGGGAACAATTAGGAGTCATCTTCATAATTACTTTATAACAAAAAAGAAACAAACCCATGGTATGATAGCATATCAGTATCTGCATCCACATCCTTTTCCACATCTGCATCCACATCTTGCACTGGCACAGACCTGAGTCACCCGAGCTCTGGGGACCTCACTGGCTCTGTCCACAGCCTGTGTCCTCCCAGGTGGCTTTTGACACTTTCCTTCAGGGAACTGTTCACCTTTTGCTTGCCTTGGATGTGGGGCAGGGAGTGAGAGGGCAGGGCTGCAGCACAGCCCCTGCAGAGCACTGGTTCCACCCTTGCAGGGACGTGCCCCAGGCTCAGCAAATACACAAACCTGTATCCTCAGCAGCCAGTTATAGCCACATTTCTCTTCCCAGAGAAGAGCAAGAACAACTTCCCAAGAATATTTCTGGGTTTCACATTCTCTGAACCTCGGAGAAAGGAAAACCAGAAACATTCTTGGGAAGTTGTGCCTTGCTTTCTCTGTGAAGAGAAATGTGGCTACAGCTAGTGACACATGCAGAAGCTGTGCTCCCACTCTGAAATTACTGGAAGAGCTGCATCAGGCCATAGCACCTCTGACCAAAGCAGATCAGCAGTTGTTGATTTAGATGAGTCCGTGGTGTGGTGGGGCTGTGTGCATGCAATGTAAAGTCATTTCTTCTCTGGGATGTGCTGCAGAGACCAAAGGTTATTGTCTGCTTTGGAAGGCAATTTCTTTATTTGAGCTGCAGGCAGCAAAACAGACTGGTTGTTGGAATTTACAAAAGGCTGTCATGGCTCTGCTATGTCATTTTTAAATAAACACATTTTAGTCATTAAGTACACACTCTTAAACCCTCAGTAAGAAGAACATCAGAATTATTAGTCAAGCTTTAATTCATCTGGTATGAGTTACAGCTGAACTAAAGCATGTGGCAAATAAGAGAAGTTATTTTCCAAGGACAATTTATCAGTGATAACCTCTAACACAGAAGGAACCCACACTCTAAACCATACCCGCTCTCTATACACTTTGGTTTTGCTTCTTGTGTTGCTATTATTTATTATATAGCTCAAGAGAGGACCAGGGGATGTAATTGATCTCTCAAGGTTCCTTTGAGCCCTCCATTTCCATGATTAAATCAGCCTATGAATTGTCATAGACATCATCACACAAAAGAATGTTTTAATAAGCACCAGTAAATTGCTACAATAGCAAACCAAAGTTGTGTTTGTACAATATTTCACAAATCACAGACAGCAAGGAGTATCTTTTATATGTGGGCACATTCATTCCTCCCTCACCCCCATATCCCTGTGGTTTCTTGTTCCATTTGGGTTCTAGGGTATGTGAATGGGTCCTGCCCCTCTGAAAGAATACCTTTTCCAAACATGGCTGTTAATTTATGAGTGGTTGGCTGGTAAGCTCCTCTGCTGTGCCAGCTTTGAACCCACCTATGCAGGCCACAAAGAACTGAGAGGGAGTCAAGGAGGAGAAGTATTGAGTAGATAGTGCATGTGGTGGAATATATTTTATGCCTTTGAAAGTAATGACATTAATTTAATTAAAAATCCACCCTGGTCTCTACAATTTATAGGCCAACATGACTAATATTGTTATGCTTCTGTAAGCAGAGAAATTAATTAAAACTTTGAAGCTTTCTCGTTGGCATAATGAAAGCTTATTTTACACTGGTGGGAGATTAAGGAAACTTTCTTGGTGGGCTTTTTTACAGAAAGGCAAAGAAACCCTGCCCCACTTTCACAAGCAGGGAGTGTTAAATTAAAAACAGGACAAAAATTGGGAAAATGAAAGAAGCAAGAAATGGTTTTGTTAATGCATTAGCTCTGTAGAAAGGGCCTGGGAATAGCCAGGAGGATTTTGACACTGGCTCTGTTGGTGTGAGAGAGAAATGGGATCATCATTTGTTACAGGAATTGGGGTGATGGGATGCTGAGGGGGGGACTGGGACACTGGTGTGGGGGGTGAGCTCCCTGTGGCAGAGCTACAAGACAGTGTAGACATTGAGTTGCACAGGATCTCTCCCCTCCTGCTCTCAGGAAAGGGATGCTGCAGTCAGGTCCTTCTGCTCAGAGCTCTCAGCCTCTCTCTTTTCCTTTAGTTCCCATGTCTGCTGTCACCTCTCTGAATAGCATGGAGCTGTCACTGGGAGCTAGGCAGCCACAGAAGATTTTTTAATAGTCAGTGTGAAATGTTTCTATTTGGAAAACAATTCCATCTAGTGCTGCAAAGAAAAGGTGCCCATTTAATTGTAGATATAGTTAGTATATGTGTATATACATTTATGTCTGTAGGTTAGGGCAAGTGGAGAGGGAGGTGCTGAGCTCTTCTCCCTTGGATCCAATAACAGGATGCATGGGAATGGTTCAGAGCTGCACAGGGGGGGTTCAGACTGAACATTAGGAATCATTTCTTTACCATGGTGCTGGTTAAACACTGGAACAGGTTTTCCAAAGAGGTGCTCAATACCCCAGGCCTGTCAGCAATTGGGGCATTTAGATAATGCCCTTTATAAAGTCATTTAATTCATCAGCCCTGAATTGGTCAGTGGGGCTGGATGGCCATGGTAGGTCCTTCCCAACTGAAAGTTCCTGTTCTATTCCAGCTGCACATCCATGTAGGGTGCAGCTGTTGGTGTGGGTTCCTCTGAGGCCAGCTTGCCTCACCAAACTGGAGTCACTACAGAGTTATTTGATGGAACATGAAAACCCTGTGAATGCTCTGACTCATGACAAGGACAGGTCCAGAACTTCCCAGCTGCTTGAGCCAAGAAAGGAGTAAATGGTGAGGGCTTAACTGTGCCAAGCTGAATGCATCTGGAACCTGAGCTCCCATGTGGGGTGGGGAATTACATGAGGGGGTTGATACTCTTTGTATGTAAGGCGTGGAAGCAAATTCCAGCAGTAGAACAGCTGAAATCACAAAATTTTGTACCTCTGGATATTGCTCGGGACTCTCTTCTGCTGTAATTTTCCCTTTTGACATAATGATGCATAAAAATCAGTTAAAAAGAAAAGAAAAGAATTCCCTTCACTTCTCCCTAGGTCAGCAAGGTCAAAATAAGTGCATTGTATAGTCAAAGAGCAAAAATGGAGCTCCTGGAGCTGTTTGTGCCTAAAGCTGTTATCTGAACCTTCCCAATCTGAATGACTTGCTGGAAATCCAGCAGCTAACTGTGCCTTTGCATGGGTGTCCCACATTCCTCTGGAAGGAGAAAGGTCCATGCAGGCTGGTTCAGTCAAGGTTGTTGAGGAAAGCTCCAACACAATCAAGAGGATTTTAGGGTCTGCAAGTACCAAGGATAAATGGGAAAAAAAAATATTCAGCATTCATTAAAGAATCCATCTCTTTATCAAGCAATGCTGTGCCCTGATCACTTCCCTTCCACTGGCCAGCCATGCAGCACGCCAGATGGGCTCTCCCCAACATCAGGCTGACAGAAGCCACTGCTTTTCCTCAAAACTAGATGTACTTCACATTCAAGTGCCTCTTGTGAGCTCATCTTCACCCTCAAGCTGCCCTGACAGTGTTAATTCCCCATGATGGCAGGTGAGATGAGCCTTTTTTGGGTTTTTAGCACACTCACCATCAGGTCCAAGATCTCACATGCATGTCTTCCTTCAAAGTATCAGAACAGTCATCCCAGCTGCCAAAAGAATCAGAAAACATTAATCTGGGTAATATTTTGGCTATGGATGAGAATTTGTCTGCCCAGGCAGAGCTGCATTTCCCTTGCCTGGGCTGGCTTACCTTCAGAAACAGCTGCCCCAAACCATCCCTCACTTTCTGCATCTCTTTACACTCTTGGGATGGCATTGGTGATCCTTCTGGGCCTGTTCCAACTCAGACTGTTCTGAGATTCTGTGAAATAACCAGGGGCACGATTCTCCTCAACACTTTGGGGTCTTCTAATGGAAATCAGAATTTCCTCACAGTAGAGAAGGCTGTTTTTGGAAGTCAGTGTGTCAATTAAAGCAACTGTGGAAAGGAGGTGTATCCCCTTCAGCACTGACATGAGGGCAGCAGTGCTAAAGGAAAGGAGAACTGAACATCTCAGTGTGTCCTGGAAGTCTCTAAGGAAGGACTGTGTTCTCCACCTAAACAAATAGCCTAAAGCACAATTAGAAGTTTTGCTGTGCCAAAAAAGTGTTACCCACTGATTATAATTTATTGAATACACACATAAAGGGAACCAGTCAAATTGTTTGCCTTTGCATAGAAAGGCCCCAGCTAGACATCATCCTGTTATATAATATTTGTACCTGTTTCAGAGGCTCTC
Source organism: Serinus canaria (assembly GCF_022539315.1). NCBI lineage: Eukaryota > Metazoa > Chordata > Aves > Passeriformes > Fringillidae > Serinus > Serinus canaria. The sequence goes on along the minus strand of NC_066317.1, from coordinate 63,804,775 downwards.
CTTTGTGGTTAATTTGCAGTAAAGACCAGAGCTGCTGCCCCCCCCTCCACCAGTTTTAGGAGAGCCATGAGAGCCATAGCTCCTATTTGACACACCCTGACTAGTGCTATACTAATTATTTCCTTTGACTGGATGTATTGAGTATTGGCCCTCCACTCCTGAGAAATTAAGACAATTAAACACAGCAACTGTTAGGCACGAAATCTGCAGTGACAACCAAATGACTGTGGCTTTCCTGTCCACCCAAAGAACAAAGTCTCCAGGCACAGCAGGTGACCAGCAAATACTAATGAAGCAGCCAAAACACAGAGGAGCCCTTCCCTTGCACACTCCATCAAACTGGCTGAAACACCTCTCATCAAAACCTTCCTGCTGGACCACAGGGCAGTGCCAGGCTGTGTCTTGGGGAGGAAACACTGGAGAGAGAGTGTTGTGAGCATGCAGGTTTTTCTTCAGGGAGCCCCATTTCAAACAGCATGTGCAGGTTTTCTGAATCGTGGCACTTTTAACAAAATATTTGTTTGGGGCTTACCATTTCTGCAAAATGCTGGTTTTACTTTCAGAAATTCAAACCATTTTTTTTTATTTAGGACTTTTTTTTGGGGGTGGTTTTGTTTGTTTTTGTGCTCCTGAGATGACATTCTGGTTTGGGATTATTGTTATTATTTTAGAATTTTGATTATTATTTCCATTCCATACAGAATGTAATTTAGATATGTTGACATCTCTAGCAGAATGAAAATATGTTTTTGCAAACAGCTGGGAGTGCTTTAATTGCAGATGGGTCTCAACCAGCTCTTGAAAGCTGTTCCAGTGTAAACCTGACCTCTCTGCTGGCTCCCAAATTTTGTGATGTATAACATTTAAAACTTGGACCTTCCCTCCCTGAAACACTGTGAGTATGTTTTGTTATAGAATGAAATAATTTTTACTGAATCATGGACATGGAGTAAAAAGAAAATCACTACCAGAAATGCTATCATCTACATGGATTTTAGGGCAAAGACAGTAGATGTGTAGAAATGAAAAAGTTTTGGTTCAAAATGGTTTATAACAAAATAAGCCTGACAGAAAGCTGATGGTTGTCAGGAGCTTTTGTAGCACCAGTGAGAAAAGGAAGTTTCACAGAGATTTTGGAGCTTGGTACATTCTTTATTACACAGAATCCCCTCAATTTCAGCCACAGTTTAAGCCAGGTCTTCAGGAAAGCAGAAGTACATCCTCCAAAACATTGTAGGCTAATGTAAAGTTTAATTTAATTCTCAGTTTAATGCCAAGACAGAGGCAAGCAATGGAGGATTTTCTGCTCTTTGCTTTCCTGCTATTTATGAAAAAGCAGCTGCAGAGAAAGAAGAATGATGCCAAGCAGCTCCTGCCTGTTGTGATGCTCAGAACTGCTCTTGAAGGAGGAGAGGTTATACCAGGTGCAGCCAAATTCCAGCTCTGCCATCCAGCAGAAGGGATTCCATGTGCCAGGGCTGCCCACAGGACAGTGCACACAGCTGTGAAAGCACAGCTCCTGCTGCCCAGCATCCTTGTCAGCACCACACCCTCTCCAAGCAAAGGTGGGCACAAAGAAACCTCCCCAGCATCCAGCTTGTGCTCCCAACATTTGTTATGGTGTCAGTGAGGACTTTGAGGTTAGCTGCCTGTTTATTTGTTTTCCATCCTGGGATGCTGTGTGATCTGTTTTAAGCCTGGAGATGGAGAAAAATGCAGCTCTGTCTTCAAGAGTTTGTGTGAGTGGCAGTGACTGATGCCTTTTGGAAGAGCACCCCAGGGGCCATGAGATGAGTGTAGATTGTGTCTGGGTATTGGTTAGCAGCATTTGTACCGAGCTGGTTTCCATTATTCCACATGTCAGGAAGAACATTTGTGCTTCCACGCCACTAGATGATGATGGCACTGTAATTACAGCTGCATCTGAATTAACATTCCCACATGAATAAAACATTAGGATGATTATTCTTAGCTTTTTAACCAGTGGTCTGTGGTCTCATCTCATTATAGCTACTTTCTTAACCAAACCAAACCACACACTCTAACAAATGAAGAAGAGAAATAAACACAGAACATCTCTTCACCTTTTTCCCATTTAAGACTGGGAGTTGGTTAAATAATAATGAAGTATCTCTGAAAACCAACATGTTGGCAGAATTTTGAGGCCATAATAAGATATCTGTGAGGTTTTAGCCTTCACTTCATGTCCATAAAGGTTTGATGCACTTACAACTGAAGACTGCAAATTGAAAAGGCTGGATGTGTAATTATGTCTTTTTCTACACAGAAAAACAATTTGCACATTCAAATCTTAGTATTTTGCATTTAAACAAAATCTTTGGGCCACAGGTCAAATGTTCTCATAGGAGCTTGGAGTCCCAAAGGGAACAAAACCAACTCAAGGCCCCCATTTTGATGTGCTTGAGTGCAGGAGTTGCCTTTGTCCTGCACTCCTCCTGCCAAGGGCTGGATGAGACCCCACAGAGCCAAAAGCCTTTTCAGGTGTGTCTGCACTGGAGCCAAAGGTGTGACACCAGCTCAGACACATCCCTGAGGTAGCTTTACATGGTGCTCTTGCTGTAATTTTGCCTTTCTCAGCAGCATCAGCTGAGGGAAGAAGGGCATTTTTTTGGTTTGTGGGTTAATGACTCTCACACAAGTGGAGCTGTCTGTTGCTGTGATTTTAGACTTGGTCAAAATAGAGATACAAAAAAAGGATACTATTCCTGACTCCCTGGGAAACCCTGCATGTCACCACCATCCCCTTCTGTTGATGACTCTTTTTAATATTTAGCTCATCTGTTTTTTTTTACTGGCCCTCTTTAAATCCCTTTCAATCAATAATGACTTTTGAATCATCTTGCCTGTTTCAGCCAATGCTTGACATGTTTGTGAAAGTATCAAGGTCTTAGAAGTTTCCTTTAAAATTATGCTTCTGTAGAGAAGACCCTAATCATCTTCTCAGAGGAGGAGGAGATGGTAGCAGGAGAAGCTGGTAGCAGGAACAGAGGAGAAGTTGGTAGCAGGAACACAATTTTAGGACACATCAGGGAATCCTCACCTGAGAGAAGGAAAGGCTGGAATTGCTCAGAGCTCACATTTATTTACATGCACTGGTCATATGATGGCTAGACCAAGGAAACCACGTTCTGCTGTTCATGAAGCCCCTCTGGCAATCTGGGAAACACAGGTAAGCATGGGTAAGGCTTACACTTCAGCCTGGTACCTCTGTGCAGTGTGTTGAGAACAGGGGGCTTTGCCTCTGTCAGGATCTTCCCTCGTGTTTCTGTAAGGGCTGAATGCTCAGACAGTGCAGGCTGTGGAATCTGCTCCTAATGATGGGTTACAAGTTCGTAGCCTGAGCCCAAGCTTGACTCATAATGAAAGTAATTGTAGGTAGCTGCCCATTCCCATTCCAGCTACTGCAGGGGATGTGTGGATGTGGCCATGCTGTGCTGTCTTGGCTTCTTCTTGGAAGCTGAGTGCTGGGCTGGGCTGGCAATTGTGTGAGAAAAGTAGAACTAGAATTTCTTTTTACAGCAGTCTCAAACTAGACCCACATAGCAGGATGGCTGACTGGAATGGTGAGTTCCAGCACCAAGAGGGGAAGGGACCACTGAGCCTGTCTTCAAGGATTCAGCTCTTTCCACCATGAGCCATTTGAGTCTGGTTCAGTAAAGTAAAGTAAAGTTTCTTCAAGTATTTGAAGGAACAGGTTCAACAGCAGATGGGCCAAGCTGAATCCAGATGCCATCAGTCCACAGGCAACTTAAGAATTTGGTCTCAGAAATATTCTCTGTTACAATTAAACTTGATAATTCCTGGCTTTCCATTCCACTAAAGGGAAAAGTCTAACCCTTGCAGAGGCTGAAAATATTGGTTATAGATGTTCTGTAGGGAGGATGACAGCTTTGGTCACACAAGAGCTTTCTTCCATGGTAGCTGTTCCTGGTTTGGATTTTTTTTTTAACCAACAACATTTAACAAACAACAGCAGAAAACCCCCTCATTTAAAAAAAAATGCTGGATTAACCTCCTGAGAAACTGGCAGAAGAATCTGCCTTTGCCCTCCCTTAAATTATATGTTGTGCTCCCCTGCTGGTACAATAAAATAAAATGAAAAAGAATCTTCTCCATTTTTCTTTCACCAGTGTGTTAGGATATTGTCAGGTCAGCCCTGGTGGTGGGGTTGCAGATGACTAATAGCTGTGGTTTTTAATTAAATGTTATCAGAAGAGGATGATAGATTAGCACCACTACCCCCTACATTTCCCAGAACATTTCAAAATTACTTTTTGAAAAATGGACTTTAAAAGAAGAAAGAAGGGGGAACCATGAAACAATGGTGGGAATTCCTTGTCCTTGCTGGACTAGAACAAAAGCTTTCTGTCTGTCAGAGAAGGAAAAGCTTATTTATTTGTTAAAATTCAACCTAGTGCAGGCTGGCTTTTATACCTGGCTGGGATTTCTGCAGCAGAGCTGGACCTCACCTTCAGGTCTCTGTTATTGCAGGCATTCCTAAAGAGGAAATGTAGGCATTTGGATATTTAGAGCTGTGGCACCTGGAAATGATAAAACAGGGGATATTGAGTGAGCCCTGCATTTCTACTGCCTAGAGGTTTACTGGGAGTAGGTAGGGGAATATCTGAGCAAATGGAAAGGGAAAAAAAAATTAAATCCAGAAGTAGCTCATAATTAAAGGCTACCATTTTGTCCCTACATGAAATAAAAGTTCAGAGTCTGAAATTTTTCTTTGGTCAAACACCAAGTTCAAATAGTTTCAGTGCAGGTGGCAGGATCCTGTTTTCTGTGAAAAGATATTTGGTCCTTTCTCCTCTGCTCACCTTTTTATTACAAGAATTAGTTACAGCACTCAGGCAGTGAATATGGAAGAACACAATCTCTAGACCCACCTTTCCCTTAAAAAACAGCTTAACAATATTTTCATCAGAAAAATAAAGGTCATTAAAGTAACTAAATCCTTTCAGACGATTGGGTTTGGATTGCTCTTCTCAGAATAGGGGCTGAAACTCTTCTTTAGCTTCATTTTAGGTCCCTGAGTGAAATTCTGGATGCTGCCCAAAATAAACAAGTGATGGGGAATAGGGGTGCAATCTATAAATAAAATGAGCACATCATTAACTTTTTATCATCATTGTAATTTTTATTAGTCAAGGTTTTGGCCCCCAGAAGCTGGGGCATTTGTAATGAAAAAGACACAAATAGCTTGTAAGTCAGGCTATAAATACGAGGCACTGGAAAACTGGGCTAGTGCCCAGACACAGATGATTATTTTTTAGAAGAAATTTATTTATATTTCTCCCTTTCAACCAAAAAGGTGTATTAGTGCTTAGTGACAGAAAAAAAAAAAAATCTTTATCCTTTCTTTTTTTTTTTTCTGCTGCCATGTATTTTTTTTTCTGAGTTTCTTCCATCTTTGCATATGGCATGCACATCCCACATAACACAGATACAATTTCAAAGCAGTGGTAATGGCTATTAATGTTAAAATGCTGATTTCCCAGTTGCCTTGTTGAAACAAAGTCTGAGCTGCAGCACACATGCCAATAAAATCCCACTTTACATATAGTGGTAGGTGAAAATATGATGGAGGTTCCTTTCTCTGCCAGCTATTTAATTTCTGTCCAAGGAAACTCAAGTGAGGTGCAGTTCTCCTACAGATGCTGATTAATTCTTAGGTCCATTTAGAGCCTGCTATTGCATGAAAACAGAAGAACCTGTGGGAGTTGGTATTTCCTTGATTTTTTTTTTCTCCTGGACCTGCACTGAACACATATTGAGTGCATCAAAATGCCACTTCAGGAGTGAATAAAAGGAAAAAGCTGCTACATTGCTGGAAAGGAGCCTCCTCAGAGTTTACCTACTTTGCATTAAGGATGGTGACACAAACAGAGGGGCCTTGTGCTCCTGTCAGGGTGCCCAATGGCCAGTGACAGAAACATGGGCAGTTCTAAATTAAAAGAGCATTTCTGTATTAATTTATCACTGTGGTATACACAGGGCTAAGTATTTTCCAGAAGCAGCTACTGAGCCTCAGAGAGCTGAGGGAGCTGAAATGGTTGTGAAAGAAATACAGTTGCTTTCCTGATGGGATGTACTTGGCCTCATGAAAGGGCATTTTGTTTAGGTAGTGCACAGAAATCTTAGAAAGTGCCTATGGACACAGATATGGTCCCTGGGGCAAAGCAGCAAACCTGAGCAGAGAAAGCATCATAAATCACGGGGCTTAATGAGCAGCTCATAAATCCAGTGTTTGTAGGGAGCTCTGATAAGGCAGGATGGTGGTGGGGCACTTTCACTCCCCATAACAGGACATGTGGCACTTGCATCCCCACTGCAGTGAAATGAGCTGAGATTTGCATCTCATTTTTCACTCCTCTGTGCCATGGGTGGGGCAGATTCTGATCATGACTTCAGGGGATGTAAATAAGAGAAAGGCCCCTGGTTTCACAAGAGTGACTCCAAATGTAAATCTTCATATTTGGGATGGGGAATAGACTCTGAATTATGTTCATTTACATGAGATAATCATATCAGCCTGTGAATCTGTAAGTCAAACATCTGGGCTTTTTACTCACTGTAATTTGTATTTATACATATGAATGCTTATTTGATATTTGCATATCAGATATTTGCATCTTTTGAAGGCAAAATGTGAGATACACCAATCAGCTTTCATGTGTCTTGATCTGTCTGAGCTGTTGTCTGGATGCTGCTTAGATAACCAGTCTGATAGCCAAGGAAACACAGGTTTTCCCAAGAGTCTGTGCATAACTCCTCAGGAATTAGGTGCCCTTCCCAATTTGCAACACTTTTGGGGTTTAGGTCTTTCAGTTAAAGTGGACATCCTACCCTAATATTTGAAATAAATTTCCCTAGCTATCTTCTTTCCCCCAAAGTTTTAACCCATAGAGAAAGGAAAGGAAAGGGAGACCATTATTATTGTGCTTTCTGCAATCTGAGGAAAATTTTATTGAAAAATCTCTGTTCAAGGTAAGGTGCATCTGTGGGATTCACTGAAAGCAAAATAAGTTGCATTGTGCTCTCCTTAAGTGGCAAACCCTCAGGTTTTTCTTGGCTCCCAGCATTCCTGATGGTGATTCAGAGTGCCCTGTGATCTTTATCAGCCCCGTGGATGCCACAGAATCACAGAATGTTTTGGGTGGGAAGGGACCTCAGAGACCATCTAGTTCCAGTCTCCCTGCCCTGAGCAGGGACACCACCCCTTAAATTTTGGTGCTCAGAGCCCCATCCAACCTTGAACACTTCCAGGGATGGGACATGCACAAACTGGGAGAAAATCCATGTACCTCTCAGACTTATTCTGTACTTACATCAATGTAAGTCAATAGATTTTGACCCCAGGGACTTGTTGTGGGAAAAATATTCTAGCTGGCATGGTGCAGGCTAGACAAGTAATCAAATATCCTACCTTCTTCATTCTTTCTTGCTGCTTGGGCATTGGCAGAATTATTAAATAATCCCTCTAAATTAAATTTCTCTTTCATTTTGTGAAGATCATATGGATAGCTGTGCTTTCAGGACATAACTGGAAGAGTGGCTATGAAGATGATTCATTTTCCCTATCCATTTTAACTTGATAATCACAAAAAGCAGTAAATGCTTTCTATTTTTTTCCAGTACAACAAACAGTAGCATATGTTTGCTGCACAATAATTTATTCTAACAGAGGAAGATGATATTTCCCTAATGACTCATGTTTCTGAGAAATATGAAGTGTCTCTCCCTTTACATCTTTTCCTCTTCTCATCTCTTTTGGATGAGAAATCATTGCTTTCTTTTATCTGTCTCAGATGGATCCAACAAAGTTACTATAAAGGCTCCAACTCTCTGTGTGCTCAATGAGCCCAGCAACAACCTCTTCCCCTTGTAGCATCCAGTCTTTCACTTGTACATTTTTATTTATCTCCTGCAGCAAGCTGTTATGTAAAGTTTTGTGGTTTGGGTGAGGGTCTTAATCTACAGAGCTGGCTGCCTTTAAAGAGAATTCACTCCAAAGTGTGGCTCTAGCTGCCACACAGTGCTCCACACAGAAGTGAAAGCTGCATCATAAATCTGGAAATGCATGTTGTTCCATATTGCTTCTTTCCTATGTCTGGAAGCTTTTTTCCCAATTTTGAAAGAGTTTGGGCGTTTTGGTAGGTTTTTTTTGGTTTTTTTGGGGTTTTTTTTTGGGGCGTTTTTGGTGGTTTTTTTTTTTTTTTTTTTTTGTTTTTTTTTTTTTTTTTTTTGTTTTTTTTTTTGTTTGTTTTTTGGGGGTGTTTTGGGGGTTTTTTGTTTTTGTTTTTTTTTTTTTTTTTTTTAGACAGAAACAAATCTTTGAATCCCTGGCTCTCTCACTTGGCCCTCTTTGCTGAATGGCCCTGACAAAATCATTGGAGGACCAATATATGGAAAACCCCTTTGATCTCATATTCCTCTTTAAAAAGAAAGGGTGCTTGTTAGCATATTGTCTGAATGCTGGAGTTCTGACCAAATTCTTGAAGCATTGTAGCACATACCTGCACTAATAGGATGCCACTCCTTGGGCAGCAGTCTGCAGCGAGCAGCAGTGTGTCAGATGTCAGCTGTGCCTTGGTGAGCTGAGCTTCAGCCTGGAGCATGATGTCCTCATGAAATCAAAGATACTAAAAATGAAAAATATTCCTGTAAACAGCTAAAACCTGATGCCACTCTGCACCCCTCATCTGGAGAAGCCTCTTCTCCTTGAATGGAAGAGTTATTTGCATCTCTACGTCAGGATTTTCATCCTGAGAACTAGAGACACCAAAGGGAGGACATGGACACAGTGGTGGGACTGCAGATACAGAGAGCCAATCTCTGTCTCACCTCGTTGTTTTTTATTGTGTGGGACCCTCTCTGAGGGAGTTCTGTACCTGCTGCCTGCTTTGCTCTGCCCTGCTGCCCACTGCTGCCTGCTGGCCCCCAGCATTGCTGCTGTCTCATTTTCTCTAGGAATCACCTACTAACACCCCTCTCCTCCAAACAGGAGATCATGAGCAGGTTGTTCCACTCCACACCATGCAGAAGGTATCAAAGGTATCCATCCCACCTCCTTTTTCTCCCCTTCTTGTTCCCAGCACTGGGAGCAATGCCTTAACTTAAGTGTAGTTTCTGGCCCAGGATCTTTTTTGCAGTCATAAACTTTAAATCTCTCTGTGCTATTCTGTCTTTAATACGTTTCAGTCTTCTCCAAGGTCTCTTTAATTTCTTCCCACTGTTCTTCATAACAGTGTTCTTTCTTTTGGACTCCTCTCCTCCTGGGAATCTTTTAGAGATACAGAGGCATCTCCTCTCGCTTCCACAAGCTCTTCAAAATTTAAATCATTGTTGCTGGGAAACAATATTTGTTTTCTTTGTCCAGTGAGGGGCCAGTACCTAGTTCAGGTTGCTGGCATCTCAGAGTATTAGAAATCACTGTGAAAGCCTTTTTGGCAGTGCCAGGTCCAGAATGCAGCAGCCCCACCCTATGGTGGGGACAAGGCCGGTTTCATTGGTGCCATCAGCTCAAGGTGGTGGGCCAGGCAATGCATACACAGGCCAGAGCTGTCCTTAAGCTTGAAATACATCAGGGAAATGCCAAGAAAGGTAATGGGAAGGAGAATGACCCACTGCAGAGCTCACAGTGGTTACCTGAAGGAGAGAGGATGCCTTACGTGGAACCTGTGTGACTCTTCCAGGCTGGTGGCACCGACTGACTCCTGGTCCACACAGCCCTTCCCAAACCTACATAATGGAGCCTGGATCCCTCCTGGAGTTCTGAGTAGCTGCATTTTGCATATCAGGCTTTATTTATTTTGGGGATTTCCTTCTCTTTCTCTCCCCTTTCTTGCAGAGGTGCTAAGTATTAAAATAACAGTGAGGAAGGGGAGAATTCACATCTTGGCATTTCTCAGTGAAAGTCTGCCAGACATTTAATAAACTGTTTTATGTTGAAAACATTTGAAGAATGACTCTGCAAACAGTGATAATACTTACTCATTAAGCTTTCAAACAGCCTGGCCTGACAGCTTTAACCTTTGCACCCTGCAAGTGAAAACATAAGGCACAAGTAAAACCCCTTCCTGCAGTAACTCCAGCGGGCTGAGTACTGGATTACACCAGGTATGAATTTACCCCCTGGCATTTGGTTCATTTCTAAAAGCAAGTCATCATGGTTTGGTTGGAGCCCCAGTGCCTGATATAAGACTCCCAATAGAGTTAATTACTCAGCTCTTTACAATAATCCATCGGCCAGTCAACCCACAAAGCATTTCGTCACAGTAGCAGCCTGAATGTTCAGTTAGGGGACCAATTAATCAAGCTGGCATTAAAATAAATATAAACCCACATTTTATAATAGTGTAAAACGTCAATGTATTAATTTGAGTTGCATTTGGCATATGCAGACATGCCCACACAGTATCTCTACAGCTTGATTCATTGCATTGAAAACGGAATGGTTTTGGAAATCAATTTTATTAGACTTCATTATTTTAAAACATAAAATAAAATGAAAGCATTACTTAATAATGGCTTTTAAATTCTAGATAAAGATGCCCAAAGGGAAAATATAGAAACCCTGGTGCATTGTATATTATTCAATTTTTTTTTTCATGGACTAGCTCAGTGATTTGGAAAAAGAAATTATGTGAGTTAGGGAGTGTGTAAAGAGATGAAGTTGTAGGTATTGCTACTTGTCCAGTGTGTGTGGGAATGAATGGAAGTGATTCCTTTTTTCCCCAGCATGCCTTACATCAGAAAACACAAATAGGTGGCATCTGTCTCACTTACCAACAGCACCACAACTAAAGGAGGAACTGAATGAGAAGTTATCTTTTAACAGACAAGAGCAAATCCCTTCTTTATTTGCAGCTGTTTCTCTATCCAGGGTTATACTGGGGGGAGGGGGGGCAGAGGGTGGAAAGGGACAGATTAGAAATTAATGGAACAGAGATAAAAGTGTTGCACCACTGAGAACCTCCTGCACAAGCCATTCCCAGAGGCAGGTAACAGGATCCCCCTCCACCTGTGCAAGGGGGAGGCCAAAAGCAGAGCATTGCTGGAGGTTTGCAGCAGCCAGGTGGGCAGCACTTCACTACCAAGGAGTTGATATTACAGGAGCAGCAACCAGTGCAGGTCACCATGTCTGGGGCAGTGTGTGCCACTCACAGGAAAGGTCTTGCCCTGACAGTGAGCTTGGCCTGGGGGCTGAGGTGCCAGGGAGGTTCTTGGCCACACACTGCAGCTCCTGCCTTTGTCCTCTGCCTGTGCTGGCTTCCTCCACTGGAGGTGAGGAATCTGCTGTGGCTGGGAACTGCTCATCAGTAGAGATGTTAGACTGGGGAAGGGCTTTCCCCAGAAAAGTTCTCTGCATTTTTCTGGGTTTTTGATTAGAAAAAGAAGAAAAACATTTTCAATTATTACAACTTTAAACATACACACATGGAGATATAAACATAAATATATATGTATATATATTTGCCTGGAAAAGCATTATTATATATACTTCCACAGGAAAGCTTTAACCACTCACAGGTGTTAAGGTACCCTTACCTTTGAGATCTGCAGCAGATAACCTGGAACCAGTGCTGAGGGGGCTTGGCTCAGGAGCAAACTCAGTGTGAGGCATCTCAATGGGTTTGGTGCTGACAGAGACATTGCAGCCAGAGGCAGGTATACAGCCATGGAAAGATGAAAAATCAAATGATGATTATGATTTGCTGGTGAAATTCCCATTACCAACATCAATCTGTCCTGGTAAGAACTCTCTACATTTGAAGGATCTTGAAAGGCAGAAATGGGGAGTTCTCTGGAAGACCTGCTGAAGTTTTTTTCCAAAGCAGTATTTTAAGAGACTCACCTGCTTTTGCCTCAGCAAGCTCCAAGGGGTGACTTCTGCAGGAGAGTCTGGACTTTTGGTCAAGAACAATGCCTGTTTTATTCTGTCTGTTGAATCCTGTTGGAGTTACTAATGATTGCAACAAGGAGCATGGCAGGGCTGTGGGTGCTGGCAATCCAGGACCTCAGTGAAAGCCAAACTCTGCCTTCCATGAGTGTGTACAGGAGACAGCTTCCCCATGTGCCACAGTGATTTAACCCTGAGAAAGATCTCTGTCTGCTGCCTTCAGTTCCACTAAGCCTCCTCCCTTTTGCCTCAGGTTCAACTTCTCAAATGGTGGATTTTTTTTTTTTTTAATTTTTGGTCTGCAGAGGGTTTTCCCTTTCATACTAGATTCCTTCTTTAATATTTTCTTCAGTGGGTTTTTTATTTGTTTTTTTTTAACTTTTTAATTTTTTTATTTTTGAGAAGGGATAATCACAGGATCTCAACTCTCTTGTGCTAAGACATTAATCTGCATTTCATGATGTTTCAGAGCAAACAGTGCTGGAGTGAACATAATCTCTCCCCATCCATACTTAACTCACTTAACTCCTCTCTGCAAACAGAGATGACATTTTGGTGCACAGCAGGCACAAAAGAAGTAGAGGGGCTCGTTCTGGGAAGGTTTTTGTGTTTGCAAAGTTCCCCTACTATTTTATAGAATGAAGACAAGTCCAGCTGGGCTTCAAATACCAAGCAACATGCCAAATGGTTGTTAGCTAAGGGGCAGCATCAGTTCCCTGGGATGGGCTCAGGGGATGGAGACAAAGTGATTTAGGGGAAACTGGAGCACATAAACTTTCCAGCTAGGATTTATTAAAATTATTTATCATTTACTTTAATTTTGCTGTTTAATTTTCATCCTAACTCTTTTCCCAGTATTTGTAGCTGCTACCTGCTATGCTGACTGCTGCTGCTTAAGCTGGGAAAAGTCATCTGACATTATAACTGGTCTGATGAGTCCACAGTGCTGGGAACTGCCTGACCAGGGCACTCCAGGTGTGGCTCTGGGTGGCATCACCTTACCCTAAGGAGGCACTCTTTCCCAGCTAAAGTGACTCCTCTCCAAGGAAAAGGGTCCTGGTGTTCCACAGCTGGGAAAGGGTCTCTTGGCTCCAGGAACAGAGCAGGACCACGAGGAGACACAAACTTGGCTGGGAAGGAAAGGGAAAGGGCAAGCTGACATCTGTGGACGGTCACTCCTTCTCCCAAACAGCATTCCTGTCATGAGAGCAGGAGCAGCAGGCTCAGCTCTGCAAGTCTCCTTTTTCCTTTTCTCTTTGTCATCATCTTTTGAGAGGGTCACAGGAAAGGCTCTTGGCATCCATGATTTGGCAACATTCAGCTTTGCATATAGAGCTGAGAAATCTTCAGGATGTCCTGCTGAGCACAGGACATTTTGGCTTACTGGGAGTGGCCCTGAGATCTCAGCCTCTCACTTGTTTAGCCTTGACTTCAGCACCTGCTCTGCAGGCACAACCAAAGCTGCCAAAGCTGGCCTTGGATAATGCTGTTGGCAGCACAGGCCATGGAAAACTTGTCCAAGCACAGGTGATGGTCATGTGTGGCTGAGTGCAAGCAGAAGAGAGTGTTCATGGCATTGCAAATGGCTCTGCACAAGCTTTTGGCCTCCAGCTCCCCTGGAAAAAAATCCTTGTCTTCTCTGAGGGCTCTGCCCTGCCTGTGTAACCTCAAAGAGCTGAAATTCATTCCTCCTGAATCCTGCAAAAGCTCAAGCCCATGAACTGAGCTGAAAATAGACTCAGGCTGCAAAACACAGTGCCAGACAAGGATTCTCTTAAAGTTTGGTGTATTCAATGCTGGGAATTTGCTTCCACCCATGCCAGAGGTAACGGGATTAGCTCTGAAGCCCTGATCCCACTCCCTAACCTTCCCAGAGCTCAGGGCAGCCTGGGCTCCTGGTCTGAGCTTCAGGCCTCTGCAGCTGAAAGTGTTTAAATAGGAATGTCCATCACCCAGTGTGAATAAAAGTGAGAGTGGCCCTTTTAAAAGAGAGCGATGACTTGACCAAAATGCTGCTTTGTCATATCTGTTTCATAAAAATTTGCCCCCTCCAGGCCAATCCAGCTTGATGTCAATGGTGAACGCCAAGCACAGCCTTGTCTTGGTGAGCACCACACAAAGCCTTAATTTCACAGCCTTCAAACAACAGTGAAAAATCACCAGGAACTTTCTCCTCGGATCTGGGATCTCCCTAGCAACCGCAGGCCAAGCATACTGTAATTCAATTTACGCCTTGAACTCCTTCAGGAGTCTCTTCTTTAAAATCTGTCACAGTCAACGTGCCTTGGGAAACTATTATAAGTGCCTGAACCTTTGACCAGCGGAGAAAGTAAAGCGTTGGTATAAATCTCGTCAGCATGTTTGGTCTGTTTTTATGTTGGGAGTATGGTACATTTAACATTCATCCCGCAGCCTCCACCTCTTTTCTGCTTGGGAAATGCACCCTGCATCTGTCACACTGTCTGTGCTGAAACCGGGCCGGCCATCCCTGAAAGGAGGCGCGGGGGAAATGCCTCCGCTCAGCCAGAAGAATTGCTTTATGTGGAAATGCACTGACATGGCCCTGGGCTCCTTGGGAGACAGGGGGTGTCATGGGAAAGATAAGCAGGAGTGACCTGGCAGGTTTGTGAATGTCTCAATCGGGGGCTGAAGTGGGTCGAACAAAAGAGTGAAAGCTTAGCAGGAAAATGATAATGAACTGCTCGCTGTGTTTAAATAGCCATCCCCAAATAGTTCTGCAGCGAACATTGTCAAGTTACTTGAGTCAAAGTGAGGTTTATAGGCCTGTAATTTTGGGGGTTATTTGTTCATGAGCCCTGTGTGAGCATCTTGAAAAAATTACTGCTTTTGCTGACAAATGCCATTTTTAAATTAACCATACGATATGATGTGTTATAAATAGGATCCTTTTCTCTCTGTTAGCTCTGTGTCTCAAATGTGGTCAAAAAGAGAAGGGATGAGCTTTTAATGAGGAATGCTTGGTGGGAAACATGTTGGCATTGAAATCTAGGGGCAGGTTTAGGCTAGCATCAGTTGGTGGGGGGTACATCCAGGGACAAGAGGGGATCTGCTCCCTTCAGGGTGCTGAGAGCCTCCATGCAGAGCACCTAACAGGAAACGACTGCTAAGGATAATTTTCAATTAATTACTTTAACATATTCCATGTTCCAACTCAATCTGAGTATTTTGTCCCAGGAGCCTCACCCCATCACCCTCTATCAGCTGGGAATGGCAAGTCTGTGTACTGAGAGGGTATTTTCCAGAAGGATCAAAATTAGACATCACTTTTCCACCCTCCTCTCTCACTTGACTGTGCCACCACTTCCTAAATAAAATGATGTAGCAGGGTAACTCCAGGATGCACCTGGGCAGTGGTTATTATGGATGGCTGGTCCAAGTTGAAATTGCTGATTTCAGAGCATCAGGGAGTGAGTGGCTCCTAAGGAAGATTCTGTGCTCAGCCCACACAGCCTCTGCTCACAGAGTGGCTTCAGCTCCAGCCTGTTGGAGACACAGAGCAGCAGCCAGCAGTAAGTGGAGTACCTGTGTGAAATCCCACAACCCCTGAACGGAGCAGGCTTCATACTCACTGCAGGACTAGATTTGACCTCAGCAGTCTTTCTTCACATTGCTTAAAACGACCATATTTATATTTTCAGTCCTGCTGTTCACTTTTGTCTCAGGGAAGCCTTGTAATACAGGCTGGGGATGGTATTTGGCTGGGCAGGAGCTCCATCTACCCTTAGAGAAGAACAGCCTGGAGCTTTTTCCAGCACTTGGAGAAGTACTGAGATAAGGACGGTTAAAAATCAGCAAGGGTCTGAATCTGTGTCTGCAGCTGAGTAGAGACTTGGCATCACTTTAAGGCTGGAAGAACCTACTCTGTCCCCAGTAAGGCTTGCAGGGATTTGGCATTGCAAAGTGGCTGCTGAAGGGCAGGCAGGGCTGTGGAGAAATGGCCAGGCAACATGCAAAGCCATGGAGCTGGGCACTGCTCTGGTAGTGCAGCAAAGCTGGAGCAAATGCCAGGAAATCTGAGTTTTACCTTCCTCCTGTTTCTGCTTTTCCCACGCAGTTCTGCTCACTGACCATGTGGGTCTGAGTCACAGCCCTTGTCTGTGTTCCTGTGTGCACTGGCTGGTACAGGGAGGACTTAGGTGTAATAACACCCTGTCACTATTCATTACAAACACAAAATTGCAGCTGGAAGACCCACGGGTTCCCACGAAAGCAAGGCTGTCTTTCATCTTGTTGTCTCTGCTTTAAATCATTCCTCACTGTTCAGGCAAACTGAACAAACAGGTGGGGGAAAAAAAGCCATGTATTACTAATTAACTAGAGATCATTGTTGTACACCAAACAATAATATCAAAACTCATCCATTACAGTGGAGGGGGACTGTTTATAGAGGCATCAACGAGTAAAACATTAGCAGCATATCTTTAACTGTTTTGTGTCCCTAGGAGAAGTTAAAGAAAATACTGGGATAGATTTCATTCTCAGAGTGGTGTATAAGTGGGTTACTACATCGTGGTTAAAGTTGGGCACCCATTTGTTTGAGACAAATCAAGATAAGTCTTGATTTGTCAGCCAGGATGGCCATCCCATCCCGCAGGTCACTCTCAGAGGCTCTGTGGTAGCCAGCTGGGGCATTGGGGATGCCTGGATGCTTCAGACCAAAACCCGAAGCATTTACAAGAGCAGGGAAGAAGATTGTAGCAACTGCTTTGCACCAGTGGCATGTTGCTGGCTCTACATCAAGAGAAAAAAAAATTAAATATAATTTATCTTTCTCTGAAGAGTTCACCAGCCAAGTTTTGAGGGAATTATCTTTTTTGCATCTCCTGTTCGCTTGACTGTATAAATACAATACCTGCTTGAGAAAGGAACAACAGTGCTCCTTTCAGCCTTGCAGGATTTCAACTCACAGTAAGTTTATCTGACATCTCTCATGATTAGCTGTGAACTTATCTCGAGCAAGAGAGAGGGGTGGAGAGAGGGCAGGAGTGAAGAAGATAAGCACCAAACAAAAGATGTTTGTCTCTCTCTCTCTGAGCGCTGGCTTGAACCAACCCAGTCTGTCAGGTACTGAAACACGAAGTAGCACATGAGTTTTGCAGCAGGGAGCAGGAGGAGAGCGTGGGATATAAACTCATTTAAGACACCAAATATGTCTTACTGTTATTTTTCTTCCCTGCCAAATTGTATGGCTAACTCCATACACTCAGTGGGGAAAGTGCTGTTAGCAGGTAAGAGCTTGCTTCAAAGTGCAGTAGAAGATTCCCAATGATTACAAGTAAGTGTGGGCCAGAGGAAAACTGATTCCATTTCCAGCTGAGTCCTTAAGCTTGAAGACTTGAGGATGCAAGGCAAAGGTTTTCCTGTAGGGCCTGAGGGAACCTGTGATCAGCTTTAGTCCACAGTCCAAACCCCAGTGAATGTGATGGGAAAGGTGTTGTCCAACTGAGTGGTTTGAGGAGAGATCCAGGCATTTTTGCCCAGTCTCCACCACCTATGAAGCAATGGACAGCAACTGAAGTGATGCCACAAATGCAGCTCTCACCACCACGAGGCGTTATGCCAAAAGTCTAAACTTGTTCAAAAGTGTTTAGACAGAGGTCCAAATGACAATTTCTTCGGGAGCTAGTAAACATACAGATGCAAAAAAGTCTTCAGGAGAGCAGGAAATCCCTGAGCTTCAGGCAAGTGCCACAGGAGGTGTCATGCTCCCCTGCCTCAGGCTGCATCTCTGGGTATCTGCTCCTGAGCACCTCTGAGGGACACCAGGAGAGCTGCCCACTTCTTCTATCTCCATTCTTACAGATAGAGGCAAAAATAGAGGCAGAAAACTTCCTGCAGAATTGCCCATAATTTTTCAATAGAAAAGAAGAATAGCTTTAATGAAAAGGAGCACAATGTTCAGTCCTGGCTTTGTGCCTGAAAGATAGCTGTTTTCTGGATGCTCTGTGCTGTGGTGTCTGACATTACTCAGGGGCTTCTCCCTGCTATAGACAAGAAGCAGTAGTTGTTCCTGAAATAACTGTCCCTGAGTAACTCCATGTTTGGGCATTTTTATTTCCAATTACCAGGATCTTCTGTTGGTGGATTAGCCTAAAATATCTTTCTTTTTACCAAATGAGAGTCTTCATCTATGGATTAGTCAATAACTATTGCTCTCTTGAATTTACCTCACCTTCAACATGACAGACCTGTCAAGTAAAAAGGGGCCCAAGGACACAAGTTTATATGCTAACTGCTGGCACATGCTGATTATTCACAATTTCACAATATTAATAAAGTTTTAGCACACAAATGGCTTTTTCTGGAGTCACTAAAAGTGCTTTGAGAAATCACAGTGGAGTAAGCAGCCTTATTTCCATTGCACAATCAGGAAAAACTGAAGAACAAACACAATGAGGCGTGATATTCTAAAATGATTAGCAATCTGAGATGTTCCATTTTGATCAAAACCTAAGTGAAGAGCAAGAATAGACTGAACTTAAAATAATGGTGAGCATCTAAACTTGGAAACAGACCCTCTTAAAGGTCCCCTGTTGGTACCCAAGATTGGATGCAACAAAACTTTCTTATCAGTCCCGAAGATGTTGTCTCTGATGGTGAAGATGTTAACATTAACATCATTATTGATACATACAAATAGAGATTTGGGGGTTCTCATTCCTTGCACACTTTTCAAACATATAGCAGAGTGGTGCCTGACCCCAAAAGCTTGTTCTTCAGACAGCAACACACCATCACTGGAGAGACACTGGGCAGAAACCGAGGCAAAGGAAAATCAGATTTGTCCATTTCTGAGGTGCTTGGGGCAGTGGCAGAGTGCTGCCTCTCAGCTGCCATTGGGCTGGGCTTTCTCATCTGCTTTAGACAAGAAGAAGGAGCTGGTGGAAAAACGAGGGCAGACTTTACAGTCATTTGGTGGGAACCCTTCATTTTCCCCATTTGGCAGGGAAACTGTCTGAAAAGCATTTCTTGGAAAGTGTGGGTCTGGCCTCATCTCCCCCACCTGCCTAGCAACTCCAGGGAAGGTTTGGGAAGCTACACCGAGCCATTTTTTTTCTCCCTCAGCCATTTCCCCTTCTCCCAGGCCACAGTCAGCACTGAATTTGTCTCTTTCCCCTCTCTTTCTTCTGTTGCAAGGCCAGTGGTGTTTCCTGGCACTTTTTGAGGTGAAGTCAGATTTTGGCACCATCCCTTCAGCTGTGATGAAAGTTACAGCAGGGAGGGTAAGTGGAATTTGATAACAAAAGGCCTCCAGAGGCCTTTTCATCTTTGAACCACTGGCAGTGCCAATAAAGTCCTGTTTCTATCTCAGCATCAACTTCACAATTGTGCAAAATAATAAAATGGAAAATAAATAAATAAGAATTACTGCAGTGAATCTGTTAAATGATTTTTCTTTTACTAGATTCCAACAAATTGCTTAAAACTCTTCTTAAACTGCCTTTATTTTCAGGAATGTAAATACTATGAAGGACACATTGTACAGTGGCTGGCATGTCAGGAGTACCAAAGACAGAGTCATAATCCTCCCCCTCATTCTTCCTGGCTAAATATTCTTATGTGGTCAGAGCAACCTACTGTGCAGTCCTGTCAATTTCTAAGTGGTTTGAGATAAGTGTCCCTTGATCAAAATGGAAGGTTTGTGGAAATTTTCTGAAAAATAAGCATTTTGAAAAACCATCAACAGCTGGCAATGAAGAAAATAGGCTCTCCTCCCCTGCCCATGCTGAAATTCTATGCTCAAATGTAAATATAATTTGAGCATAAAGCAGTAAATTTTTTGAGCAGCAATCTAAATAGTGGCTCAAGAGGGAAAAAAAAATCAGTCTGAACTCTACTGACCTCCGAGTGTATGTATTTGACAATTTAGCATCTCTAGCCAAGGTTTAAAAATGGTGCACTCTTGCATCAGGGGGTAGAATGGACCTTATTTCTAAACTGTGCTGCAGTTTTAGACATGCTCATTTATCTTTTGTTTCTTCAGTTGGGTTTCACAGAAATAAAGGGGATGCCTTTGCCAAAGCACATTTTTCAGAGTGAATAATGATGAAAAAGATGTGGGGGTCTGTTTGCCAAAGTGCAGTATTCTGCACTAATGCACAGAGGCCTCCTGTGGTGGGAATGTCCAAACTGGGATAACCTGGGCCAGGGAAAATAGGTGATGAGGCTGCTTCAGAGGAACTCAAAAGGTTCAGCAGAGCTGAGAGAGAAGAGGCACTGGGCTGGCAGCAGCCCCTCATTTTGCTCTTCAGATGAGGCCTTTTTCTTCTGCCCCTCACTGGGGTGGTAGGGCACAGCCCCCAGTGTCACAGGCTGTGAGGATGGAGGTACAGCTGTGATTGCTGGGAAAGCCTTCTTCAGAAGTCAAATTGAAATGTAACTTTGCTGGATTGGCACATAAATGGTTTTGTTTGATTATATTTTGGTTTTAGTCCATATCCTTCTTAGAATCATAGAATCAGAATGATTTGGGTGTGAAGGGACCTTAAAGATCACTTGGTTCAAATTCCCTCTGCTATGGGCACCTTTCACCAGACCAGGTTGCTCAGGTCCCTGTCCAACCTGGCCTTGAACACTTCCAGAGATGGAGCAGCCCCAGCTTCCCTGGGCAATTTGCCCTAGTGCTTCCTCACACTCTGAAAAAAGAATTTCTTCCTAACATCTAATATTCATCTAATTCTTCAAGAGTGCTATTCTGACAACCTGGGAGAGATTGGAAGTTTCTCCACGTTGAGTTTTCCATTCTGTTCCTGCAAATCCCCCACCTATTTCCAGAGGGAGAATTCAATGTGTCAGATAATTCCTCAGCATGGACATTGCCATGGTGGCCTCTTGGTGATGCCTAAAGCATTTGCCATGGATTTCTAGCAAAATTTGTGATAAATGCTTTCTCAGCCACTTCTGGTGACATGTCACCCTTTTGTGTTTGGGCATTTCCAGAAAAACAGAAGCTTTGCAGGATCATGCCCTGGCCTCCCCTGTGGTGCGTTTACCATCTCAGGAAGAGTGAAGAAAACTTCACAAAGTTACTTCATAATTTGGTTCACAGTTGTTTTGCTGCTGGAGGGTAAGTCATATCTCATCATTATTCCAGATACAGCCAAATTCTGGCATCTGTTAATAGAAATATATTGCATGTGGACTGCATTTGGTCTGGAACATACAGAGCTGCTCTACTGCTAAAGATTATGTTGACTGTTTTTTATTTTGTTTTTTTTAATAATACAAGAATCCAAGAGGAAGCAGAAATTCTGCACTGAGTATAGATTTCCCTGTGGTACTGATAGTGATGATGGTCTCTCCATTTGTCAGCACTCTCCAGAAAAAGGACAGGTTCAGTGGCTGGTATATTTTGCCTTCCAGTCTTCTTGGGCATCTCATTTCTTTGCAGAATTCTCTGACATGAGTAATACACACACAATAGAGTGACATCAGCCCAGGTCTGAGGGGGGGAAAGAAATGCTCTCAGGCCTTCCTTGTTTATAAGACAGGCCATAAGCCAACTTTCACCCTGCTCTACATCAAATTCAAGGTTAGGTGACGTAATGTAGGTCAGGATTCAGCTGTGTAAAATCTGAGAGAGGACAGAAAAGACTGTGCTGGCTTCCAAATGCCTTAATAAGGGCATCTTCCTTTAAAGAGAGGGTTAGCTTGAAGTAACTTCTCTTATGCTAACAGTTATGACTAGGCAACTGTAAGCACTTAAATCAAGTGGGATTTTCTATCCAAGGCACTGCTAAAGTCCACAGTTTTCAACTGCCTAATCTAGTAGCCCATGCCTGTTCAGGAGCACCATTTGTTAGGGGAGGAAGATTTGATGTGGAGAGCTGTATATAAACAGCTTTAGTCAGAAAAGACAGCCCAAATAGTTCATGGCTATCTTAATGTGAAACTATAAACTGCAAACCCAAAACCTGTGCTTTAAAAAAGAGAAAAAAAATTAGAATATTTGATTCATCAAGGACAGCAATATTTCATATTTTCTGCAATTATCTGAGGAGCTTCAGAAAGAAGACTTCATGCATGCAGTGCACACATGCTCATCCACACAAGCACATGGAATATATCTCCAGTTACAGATGTTTCAAACTGGTGCCATGTCACCAAACACCACAGAGCCCTTCAGAGAAGGGGAGCTCGAAATGCTTCTCCTGCATTGCTCTTGCACATCCAGGCATTAAAATATTTCATAGAACTGTCAAGGTTGGAAAAGACTTTTAAAGTCATTGAGTTCAACCATGAACGCAGCACTGTCATGTCCACCCCTAAATCATGTCCCCAGGGTCATATCTGTACATTTTTTGAGCACTTCCAGGAATGGTGTTTCTATCATTTCTGTGGGAAGCCTGCTCCCATGCCTACTCCCATTTCAGTGAATAAATATTTCCTAATATCCAATCTAATCCTGGCAGTGCCAGTCTGATGAGACTGGAAAGCCTGGGGTTGGCATTGTTTAGGATCAACCAAATTTAGAACTTTCACAAAAAAACGTGTTTACACTGCAGCTTTGCTCTGTGGCTGCCAACAGAAGGTAGAATAAATGAAATAAAGGAGTACAGGAAAAGAATCCAGGGAAAGATACTGGCTGGTAGAGCTGGCACTTGCCCTTCATTTTCCCCCTGGGACAGATGTAGGTGTGTTGGCAAATGTTATTTCAATTAACACAAAATGCTCCCAGCCTGGATTTGATGTGTTACACCACAGCCTGCCCACATAAGGAGCATTGATTCAGGGGGCTGGTTTCACAGCCCTGTTGCAGGACAATATTAGTGGGTTTGAGGAGAGATTTGCCCTGACACCTTTTGTCCATAGCTTGGAGACACCATTGTCTGTGGTGCATAATCTGATTTAGCTTAATCCAGCCCTAATGGGAATTCCCACCTAGGAGCTGGGGAAACAGGAGATATTGCAAGATTTCCAACAGGTCATGGTGGTCTTTTTTGTTTTCATTGTTTGCTACTTAAAAAAGAGAAAGAAACCCAACCTGAGCCCCCCCCCCGGAGCAGATGGAGAGAGGAAGGCTTCTCCAGAGGTAGTGAACTGATCTCCCATCTAAAACAGGTCTGAGAATTTAACCCAGTGGCTCCTTGTGTTTTTGTGTGTGCATGTTTGTGTTCTATTCTTTTGGACCACAGAAATGAACACTACAAAAATCTGAACTAAAGGATCTTTGCAAAGACCATTCAACCTCCATGGAAAATCCATTTGTCAGGACACTGAGGTTTATGCCAGACTTGAAACACTGAAATTGTCTCTAAAAATCCAGCACGTACTGCAGTACTTTGCTGAACTGGGACCTTCCAGAGTACAGAGATGAAGGATTTCTTTGCAGTCTTAATTGTTTGTTTCAATCCTATTCAGACTCTCTCCTTGTTTTGTCCTTGACAGAAAATGCAACCCCTAAAGCTCCCTTTCATCTCCTTGCTCTGTAAATGGTTTTGTCCTAAGAGATGCCTCCTTTTAAAATAAATTCTAAAAAATCCAACAGATTGCATTTAGTACTGTTTACTACGTCAGGCTGGTTCTGAGTAAAGTATCGATAAAGAAATTTGTATAAATCCAAACCCTGAATAACACTGGAGATCTTTAACCCAGGACTGCTGACTGTTGTAGTAAATTAAGAAGTGAACACATGTAAGATTAAAACTAATTTCAAAAGCAAAAGTAAAACTTCTCTCTGTGGAAATAAACTATTTTCTTAGATATTTTGTTTATGTGCCCAAATGCTAATAATTTGTTTTGTTCTTATCCCACTCCTCCCCCTGCCCCTGTTAATGTGTCAGGTTTCCCTATCAGTAATAATGTCCCTGTGCCTTTCAGCCACAGTCACACACCCCAGAGGGTGGTCCCAGATGAAGCTGAGACCAGCTGAGGTTGATAAAGGAGTTGAGAAAAATACCACTTTTTCTTCTGAATGTTCATTCCCTGAGAGAGGGTGGGAAGTTTTTTCCCTGGGAGCATCTCAGCTTTGTAGCTGTTCCCTATGTGAGTCTCCCTTCCAAAGAAGGAAAGAAAGTGCTTCTTCAAAAGCATCAGGGGATGATCCAGTTTAGTGATCTCCCCAGCCTCTATCCCCACCAGCTCAGTTTGAACCAAAACAGAAAAGGAGGAAAGTATTTGGCATCCTCGCTTCTCTCCAGGAGCCCCTCTGTTTGGCTCTGTGTCCTTTTGCTCAACACCTAGCAGAAAGTGATAACAACAACAAAACAAACTTTCAGCAGCTCCAATTAAAAGAAAAAAGACTCCACTGTTTCCTCTCTCAGAAGCACAGAGAGCTAGAATGTCAGCCAGCTATCAGCAATACCTGGAAAACATTGTGTTCTCTGCCAGCAAAGCTGATGAGGGTTTTTTAGTTTAATGATTGTGCTCTGAAAGATCTACTTGTTAGGTACATTGTACACCATGGGAATCAGGTGTGGGGTGGTTTTGGCCCTGACACTCTGGTTTTAGTTTTTTGAGGATTTTTTCACGTATCTCCAAGGGGGGAGCGAGGCAGTCTGAGATCTGAAGGGTTTTGTCTGCTGTTCCCATCACTCCTGTGTTACACACATCTGTGCTTCACCATGTGATTAAATCAAGTGCTTGGTGCCAGCACAGTAGCTGCAGCAGAAAGAGGTGCAGAGATTAATACACCAAGTACTCAGAGAGAGATTAACAGCAAAGACTCAAGCAGTAAAGGGCAGCACTGTGTCCTGTGCCCCCTTGGAGTGGGACTTTGGGCTGGGTAAAGTGTCCTGGACTTTTAGAGGAGAGCAGAGCACTGCTGGGGATGAATAGCTATTCTAGAAAATTCAGTCTCCTGCTGTAAACCTGCTCACAGCAGAAGAGCTGGAAGCTGTACAGTGAATCTGGCTGCAGGGCTCCAGGCTCCAAACTTTGATAGTTACTGGAAAAGGATTTTTTCCCCTTGACCTGAAACATGAAAAAAAAAAAAAAACCAACCCACAAAATGCTGCATTATCCACACAGGTACTGTTGAATCATGTCCTTTTGACTTCATTTCAAATACAATGGCTGCCCACCTGCCCAGGTAACTTGGGCAGTGTTGAGCACTTTGAAGAATGTCCTGGGATTAAGATCTTCCTACATCAAAAGGAAATTTTTTTCCAGCAGGGGAAATTTTTTTCCATTTTCTTCCCCTAGAACAATCAGCACCCAACTTGCTGGCTGTGCAAGCCCAGACTTTGGTGCCATAATTTCTATTGTACCCATTTGCTACATCCTGAGTCACAGAGTTGGTAGAAGCACGGACAAACCATCAAAAATTCTCAAATGCACAGGAAACCCTGTATTAAGGGTGAGGAGTGGCCAGGCTGTCATCTGTCCCTTCAGGGAAATGTTTGCCATCTGCCCTGTCCCTTCCTCAGAGGCAACAGGGCAATGTGGGCTGCTGCCCGTGGTGGTTCAGTGCAGAGCCATAAATGCATCTCTACAGGAAAAGCATCTCCATCCATATCTGCTTCTGAACTCTCAGAGCCATGAGCATCGATGGTCCCAAAGCAGATGACACATTATTTAATGAGGAATTGCTGCTCTCCCACACAGTCAAACCTTTGTCCATTAGACTGATGCTCTTGGCAATGGACTTGCACAGTTCAGAGATTGAAGAAGTGCCTATTTCTTGTGGGATGCTTCTGCTAGCAGGACTTTGTGAGACAAAGCTGCTGCTTGACACATAATTTGAAAATTTATTATTTTGACTTACCCAGAAAGAACCCCTTTTCTTTGACCCAATTTGACTTTCTTCAGAAGTTGCTTCTTCAGAAATTTTTCAGAAATGCTTTCTTTTTCCCTTGGGTCTCCTAACAAAAATGAAAGCACTGCTGTTTTCATCAGTATTTTCCAGAGAAAGTTTAGGCTTTTGTCAATAAGGGCGAGTTTTTCTGCTGTTGAAAGCTGGGGGTTTTTATATTTTTTCTTTTTCTTTTCTTTTTAAGTTAGAAATGCTAATGTGCTGCCCTGCAGGAATTGCCATTTAAGTGCCTTATACTTACATTTGCCTCAACTGACCACACTTGCTCAGATCCTCTTTCCTGTGACACACCACAGCCTTCTCTCATGATGTGAAAAACCAATTGTGTTCTGGGAGATAATACTTGGCCAAGCCCATAAAAGAAAATGGGAATGTAAAGGCATCTGAAACTTCCACCATTTGTTGTGGAAAGCAAGCTGAATCTAAGCATTTTGTTTTCAAAGTATTTGAATTATGAAGGAACACTTGCATTTTCCTCAAAAAAGCAGAACTTTCATAAATAAATTATTTCTGAAAGAGAAAAAAAATGATCTCTCACCCCAAAATTCCTGACAGCTAATTTTTCACTGGAAAACATCTTTTGTGGAAAGATTTGATGCTCTCCATATTTGTGTACTTAAAACTACATTTGTGCTAATGTGGCTTTGCTGATCAGAACCTCAAAATTTTGCATGTTTCAGAATTTATTTTATATATTTGTTCCCAGCCAAACCATACCATATAAAAGCTGGCTTATTACTAGTAATATCAAAAAAGCCTGGCTAACAAGAAATCTTGGATACTGCACACATACTGATGGTCTTTATAGAATAAATGCTCTGTGCTCTGATGTGGCAAATGAGGTCATTTGAGTGCACTAACTCTGGTCTCCCTCTCCCTGTTCTGCTTGAAAGAGATTTGAATGTGAAAAGGTTTTGGCACTCCAGGCTCCAGGGTTTGGAACAGCTTTCAAAATTGGAGACTTAAAGGTCACTTTTCTCTGAAGAAGTGAGGGACCCAACCCCAATACCAACCATCAAAGAAACGCTAAAGTAAAAAGTTGTTTTCAAAATCACATTGAAGAGGCCAGAGATGGAGCTGTTCCCCATAAACATGTGAGGCCTCTATGTTGGATATATATTGCTTTAGCCCTGCAGCATGACCCTGTCTCTCAGATAAGGAAAAGCAGCAAAACAGGGAGGATGTGGTTACTGTCGTGGAAGTTGGAAAACAAATTCAAGCTTAGGAGGCTTGTTTTTCCTCCCCTAAAATTAAAACCAGTGCTCCTGTTAGCTTCCTAAACTCCATCCAAATATAGCTGATGTTCTGACAGGGAAAAAACAGGATTTCATAAGTTATTTCACATTTAACATTGGTAACAACTGGCTGGGAGATGTGGGTGAAGGCATAGGAGGGTCAGGCACACTCATACCACCTTTTCCCCTGACCAAGGGATGTGTTTGACCCAGAAAAACTGTAAGGCATTGGTAGCCATGGGCACCTTGAAACAAGGGTCATGGTGAAATTCTGCTGGCCAGGGATCTGCCTGGGCCAGCCAAAAGCTGTGCTGGTGGTCGTGGTGTGATGCCACCTCTGTGCTACTCAGGGAGACAAAGTGCTTAATTCTGGGCTGGAGGGAGATGCCTGGTAGGGGCTGGAATCCACAGCAGATGCTTTTTGAGAGGACTGAGTATGTCCTTTTCCACCCCAGCAGAAGCAGGAGGATGTGTTCCCTACCAGGTGACCTCACCCCTCACTTTACATATAACAGCCTGGTGCTTCCCACAGATTTGGATTCAGATTCAAATCCCTCTTCTGGCAGATGCAGAGCAGGATTTGTGCTGTGCTTTCCTGTCTGTGACCAAGCAAGTTTGGGGCATTCCTGTCTCTCTTCTCTAGCTCCATCAGGTTTAGCAGGCCACATTTAGAAAATAACTCCCAGGTTAGAAGCCCTTGTTCCTCAAGCAGTCTGGGCTTAGCTCTCCAACAGTCCAGCACCAGCAACCATGGCCATGACCCAGAAGTGTTTTTGGAGACTCAGCTCCTACACATCTTCCTTCACTTACCACAGCTCAGCTCTGGGACTCAGCTCCATGGCCCCAACTCTATGACTTGCTGAGACCAACACTTTAAGAGCAACGTGTAGAGCCTGAATAGAGAGGCCTGATCATCACATTAAATGACAAAAGTTTTTTAAAATACCAATCTGTTTGACACATATTGTAAATGTTACTGTTTTCCTATTCAAGTAATCGTGCTGCATTTTACATGCACTTTTTGAGCCTGCAGTAGTATCTCAGTCAAGTTTTTGGGAATGCTGAATTGTTTGACAGGCTGTCAGCCACAGCTAGGGAGAGGTACTTTAGATGACTGCTCTTTGAGAAGGAATCACTGCTATAGTGAGGAAAATGTTTCTGAAGCCCCCAAACTGCCTTTTTCATCACTCAGCAGCCTGCACCCCATTTGGGTGGGCTGACAGCAAATCACTGTGTTCAAGCTGACAGCACATTGAGCTGGTTTTAAATTTCATGCTCTCTAAACCATGCTGCAAACTGAATCAAAACACTTTCATTAGAGGGATGAAAATAAATCCCACCAAAGCTGGATTTTATCATGTGGATCTATCAGAGACGAGCAGACTGGGTTGTGTGGGGTTCAAGGATGTGGCCATCAGTGCCTGGAGCCAAGTGGGAAGCTGTGGAGAATCTCTGCTGCATCCCCCATATGAAACTCAGCAAGCAGTGCCACCACCTAGGAGGACCCAACCTGGCACGCTGTCACTCGTCCTTTGGTTTTTGGGAAGCTTTGATTTCCATCAATGGAATTGGGGCTGGCAGTGTCATAAAACCATCTTTGAATTATGCTGAATTTCCAGAGCTAAAGCAACATTTTGATGGCATTTCTACTTGTGATCAGCATCCAAACACAAGTGTAAGCCTTGCAGCACATGTTTGAGGAGGTGGGTGGGCTCTTCAGGCATGTCCTCACACTGGGGCTAGCACAACCCCAGCTAAGGAGCTGCTCCCAACCTTTTCCTTTTCCCCACTGAGAGCACAATCCTGGTTAGCTGGTGCTGCCAGCTGGGACAAGCTGCCTCAGCAGGATGCATTGCCTAGAGCATTTCTTTTCCTTTCACTTAACAATCTGCCACCAGTCCCCAAGGTTTGGACAGCATTTCTCAGCTCCTAATAACTCTTTCATGCCTTCCCCAGCCTCCATGCCTACCCCCAGGAGAAAGCCTCAGTTTGCTGGAACTAACTCTGCCAGAGCAGTGTGGGCAGGCACTGCAGCATGAGGGCAGCATGTCAGGAGAAAAAATACCATTTAATTTTGGGCTTGTAGCCCTGGGCTAACGTAAGGCCTGATCTGACCAACATCCTAGGTGGAGATGTTCACATCTGGACAATGTTTTCTGTGAGGAAGTTGAAGATGTCTTTAGCAGAACACAGCCCTCTTCACTATGCAAGTACTGTCTGTTTGCAAAAACAATTTCAAGATGCAGCATAATGTACATAAGTCACTGACTGTATTCTTAGCTAGAACAGCAAAAATGCACAAGCATGTAGGCACAAATGCACAGAAATGCATATTATTATGATTTACAGCTGTCAGAGAAGTTCCTGTCACCGAAAGAGCTAAACCTAATTACCAATCTGGAATGAATCTTGATCTTAAAATAAAAAAAAAAGAGCAAGCTGCCTAAGTGTATGCACATTCTTTCAGAGTAAATAGCTTCCCAAGAATAGAGGGCCAAATCCTCAGCTGGTGTATGTTGGTGTTGAATTTTGGCAGCTAAATCCAGAGAAGCTGGCTTTTCTGATGTGTGCTAGCTACAGATCTGATTCTGTACATTTTCTAATCTTTTCATCAGGACACCATTCAAATCCTGTAGGAATATCTTGAGGGTGTTTATTAATGGCCATCTGCATCCTCCAGCACTATTTGCCTTGGCACCTAGATGGGGCTGAGAAGGTTTTATTCCTGCCTGAACCTCTAATTCAGTGTGACCTTGAGCATGTCCTTCATCACCTTTCTCACTGCTGGTCACAGCATTCAGACCAGAGAAACAGAACTTCAGCTCATCAGATAGAGCAGAAAATGCCCTCAATCAAGACAATCCACTGCACAAACACAGGACTGTGTCTAATCTGCCTCTGAGTGCAGACTTCTGGCCAATGCCTCCAAGTGTTTCCCCTGTACATTCCCTCTCACTGGCACCCCCATTTGTCATTGTGGTGGTGATTTTTTGGCTGCACAAGGAAGTGTCTCCTGCAGGCTGCAGAGATGATTCTGTGTGTCTCCTGGAAATGTTCTGTATGCCACTGGCCATACCCCAGAGGCACTTTGCAGCCCCTTTTACAGACTGTGAGCCCTTGGCCAGGGCAGTCCTCCCTGTCTGTTTGTGTAAGACTTTGTGCACGGAGGTTCTGCCTCAGCTGGGGCCTCAAAAACATGGCAATAAAACCAGCTATAAATAACAGCCCAAGACAGGGTGCTAAACTCACTGATGGCATCTGAGTCATCACTTCGGCCTCTTGATGGCATGACCTTGGAGGTAGGCTGTTAAGTCTGTAAAAAATGTTTAGAAAAATAATAAAAAAAAGGTCCCTCAAGTCCAGTGTCTTGCTCCAGTGATAGCAAAAAGGGTAACAGGAGACTGTTGTTCTAGCTCTGCGCTGCCTTTTCAGATCTTGTTTTTGTTTTCCTGCAAGGAGCAGGACTTTATTGGCTTGTTCTGGGTGCACACATGAAGCCTTTCATCAGTGCATGTTTCAGTAACGGGCCCCTGGATATCAGGAACATTGACACATTCATACAATATCCCACCCCGTGATTTGCAGCGCTCCTACGGCTCCACACTATTAATGAATGAGTGACTCTTTTCATTACCTTGCCATAGATCAAGTGTTGGCCTCTGGTTTTGACAGATGATTCAAATACATCTGGTTTTCCTAACTTGAGACCGCTCAGCTCCTCCAGCAAGTGCTAAATGATGTTGTTTGCTAGAGAAGAATAAACTATTTTGGAGGGACGTACAAAAGGCACTTTGACTGCAGCACGGGCTGGGAGAGAACATGGCTGTGCCTGAAAAGTGAGTCTCAATGGGGAAAAAAATCTACTTGAGTGAATTTTTTTCTGGGATTGTTGAGATTTTGTTGGGGAGCAGGCAGCTTTGCATGAAGAAAGTCAACAACGGTCCCATTTATAACCTGTGAGGGCCATGAAAGTTTCATTTTCTGGGCACAGTGAAAGATCCCTCTATCTATAGGGATTCCCCTTGACGTTATGTGACAAATGCATCCCAGTGTGATGCCAGCAGCTGCATTTTTCTTTGGTTTCTGACATGCCACATCCTAAATTTAATTGCTCTAATTTGTTAACATTATTTTATCCTTGACAAGTATCCTTTCTAAGGTTCTCACTGAGCCATGGCAGCTCACTCGCCACCTTAATGCCTTTGCAAAACTGAGAGACCCCTGTTGAGTCTGCTCTGGTGCAGCAGACTGCTGTACCTACTTGGACAAGCATATGTATTTGCTTAAAATAGGAATAGGATAAAATTCAGGAACAAACTCAAAGAGGAAAAAACACCTTTTGCTTCCTCTAGAGGAGCCCCAGCCACAGAGCACAGAGGTGTGGTGCTGCACTGTGTCTGAGTCATTACTGCAATGCAGTTTAAATACTTTGCCCACACTGGAGCAGTTGTATTCAAAAGAGTTGAAAAAGGCCCTTGTCCCTCCACATAGCCTGGGGGAGGCAGGAGTGCCCCCAGAGATGGGAAAAGTTGGCACTCTCTAAGTCAAAGAACTGTGGGTGTCTCCACTGCTGGAAAAGAGTTCAGGTGATGGACAAAGGATGGGCAGCAAAAGGGAAGGGTGGCCATGCAAAGGTTGTGCTCCCAGCTGTGCTTTGTGAGTCTGGCTTAATGGGCACCAGGAGGATGAGGTTCTGCACACCAGGAGACACAGCTCCACCTCCCTGGGGAGCCTCAAGCCAAGAGCCCTTTCCTGAGCTAGTCTGGCACCCAGGGCCAGCTCTGGAATGGGCACAGACCTGAGAAGAGTGCTGAGGTTACCAAACAGTGCCAAACCTTAAAGCTGCACTTGGAGGATTCATAATCTTCTCCTTCCTCCAGCAGCACCCCCAGCTCACTGTTCCAGCACCTCTGGGCCCTGCCAAGGCTCCACCAGTGACACTCCTGTCTGGATACCTCCAGCTGATTTTTGGCTTCAAGGCCTGTGTATTGTGTATCACTGACAAGTACAACCAAAGGACCTTCCAGCTCTTCATTTGCTGCTGGAATAGAGGAGATGTGGTGACTAACACATGAGAACAGTGTGCAACTCTGAGAGACCAAGCCAAAACTGCCCTGGCATCTTTAGATGCCTCAGCCCCTTCAGTGTCCAGAGCAGTGGCCCTTTGCAGCATCTCCTCTGCAGGATGTGAGGGCTGAGCTGTGGTGCTGCTCATTACCAGCTCCCTGCTGGAGAAAGGAGAAAGGAGAAAGGAGAAAGGAGAAAGGAGAAAGGAGAAAGGAGAAAGGAGAAAGGAGAAAGGAGAAAGGAGAAAGGAGAAAGGAGAAAGGAGAAAGGAGAAAGGAGAAAGGAGAGTCACAGAGCCTTGCAGATTTTGCATTTGGTCTCAGTGTGAAGGCACCCTGATAGTCTTGGCTTTTCCAGGAGGGCTTTAGCCTGAGGAAGCAGCAGCTCAGACAAATGTATCTCACAGTAAAGGATATCCTGCTCAGCCAAAAATGAAATCTGCAGGAATTCAAATGAGCAGGAAAGGCTGGGCGTTGCAACACTAGAAACTTCATATGATGAAATCCTTATCCTATCCAGCTCTTACCATTGGCCTGAGAGATAATGCTTCAGCCTGGGACCCTGGCAAGGCTCTTACTTCATGCTGAATGAGCTATAAAGGTTCTTAAACTACAAAAAGATTTACAGGAAAGTCTCTAAGGTTTTTAAGGGATGCAGAGGGGAAATCTTAAGTACTTATGTAGTTACATGCCTGAGTAGCTCTAAAAATCCCCTGTTTAGTCTGCAGCTAGCAGAGAGTAGCCCAGGTCTCCACGTTGCCACCTGGATATTGGCCCCTGGCTGCACCTCAAATTCCATGTCCAGTTTTGTGCCCTGCACAGCAAGAAGGATGTGGAGGTCCTGGAGCATGTCACAAGTAAGGAATGGAGCTGGGGAAGGGTGTGGAGCACAGGTTTTATGAGGAATGGCTGAGGGATCTGGGGGTGTTCAGCCTGGAGAAAAGGAGGCTCATGGGGACCTTCTTGCTCTCTACAACTCCCTGACAGGAGGTTCTAGTGAGGTGGGGGTTGGCCTCTTCCCCCAGGTGACAAGAAATAGGAAAAGAGGAAATGGCCTCAAATTGCAGCAGGAGATGTTTAGATCAGATGTTAGGAAAAGAAGAGGTTCCACTGAAAGGGTGGAACAGGCTCCCCAGGGAAGTGGTGGAATTGCCACCTGTGGAAATGTTCAGAAAGTGTGTATGGATGGGGTGCTAGGGGGGCATGGTTCAGAGGTGAACACCCTGGTGCTCAGTTAATGTTTGGATTGATGATGGTAGAATTCCTTTCCAGCCCTAATGATTCTGTGTTTCTATGATTCTTGCCCTTCACTACCCATGGCACAGCTTCCAACCCTGGTGAGACAAGTACCTGTGCCCAGCTCAGGGCATTGGCTTGAATTGTGGCTGAAAACAAAAAAAATCCCCACATGATAAGGATTTAGGTGTCTCCCTAGAGAAGAACAGTCTTTTCAATATCAAAATGGCATAAAATCCAAAAAGCAATGAAAATATTCACACTTCAGAGCCCAGACCTGCTCCCTCTGAGTGTCCACTAGAGGGTTTCTTGTACTTTCCACCAAAATGCCAGCGCTGCTGGCTCTTGGAAGCAGATGGGGGATTCCAGAGGCAGGATGGCAAGGATGGATGCAGAGGGACAACAGAGTCTGTGCCCACACTGGCACCCCGAGGCAGGACTAGTGTGTGTAGGGGCACATCCATGCAGAACTCCCTGGAAGAGCTGTCCCTGGCAGGAGAAAGTGCAGCCCCATCTCTGGGGTGCCAACTCTAGAAGGACTTTATTAAAACTGACAGGAGAAACATGGCTTTTCCAGAGAAAGTGCCTGTACACATCTCTCTGATTGATTTGCCACCTCATTTAATGGTCAGTACTCACACTCAGGCTATGCAAAACTCACCAGCCCCTTCCTGGCACTGCTTTTGCCCCTGTGTTGTAGCACAATGATGATTCTGCTGCCCTTCTCTGCTTCTCCCTAAAACCTGCCCACACTCATAGCAGGAAGGGGGATGAAACTCATCTCCAGATTTGCCTCTGATGTAGGAGGAAGAGGCAGAGGAAGGAGACAGAAAAATGGTGTTTTTTGAGCTTAGAATGAGTATTTATGAGAGGTCATTACCCAGATTAATTTCCTGCTGCTGCTGTACTCACAGGAACCAGTCATGCACGTTTCAATTACTTCCCCATGGTCATGGAGACTTGGCAGGTAGATGGATTGATATGAGAAACACTGCTTCAAAAAACCATCAGTGTATATTTTCCCAAGTGTTGCAGGTCCAGGGTGGCAGGGTGCAGTACTGAAAGCTTTATTAGTTCCTGTGTACAAACCCATAGACTCTCTCCATCTGTCAGAAGTGTGAGCATTTCAGTCTCCAAGCACTTGTGAAGCACATCAGCATCACTTTCCCTTTTAACCATCAACAGAATAGAGCTGGAGAAAGGTAAAGTGTTTTCCTTCAGGCCATCCAAAGGAATGAGGACAAAGGTGAAGGAGTCACTTGCAAATGAAAAAAATTCTCTAAGTTAAATGACATACTTTGAGTGAGTTTTTTCAAAATTATGATATAAAATTGTAATACAAAAGAAATTAAAAATATAAAATGCAAAATATAATACAAAACAGAAAACCACAAAAGATGGCAGAGGAATTAAAAAAAAAAATCAGCATTTCCTTAAAAAGTTAAGTAAAAGATTTTGATTTTTTAAAAATATAAACAACAAAAGTGAATGCCCATTCTGTCCCAACACAACCCTGAGCTTTCCATGCCAAAGCACTTTTGGTGGTGTGGATCTGGCGCCAGCTGGGGGTCTTTGGCTGGTGGCTGTGGCTGTGCTGCTGAGCCCTGCTGGTCCCCACTGGCTGGAGAGGTGTGATGCCAGCCCAGGGTGCTATGTGTGTGCCAGGAGAGCTGGGCCTGGATGACTCTGCATTATCATCAGGCTGGTTTGGGAAAGGTCTCACTAACACTGAAGGCCAGGGTCAGATTTTCAAAGCACATAGTGCCCATAATTGGAGCCAGATTTCTGGTGGAGCTCTGCTCCCTTTAAACACCTAAAGAAAGTGACTGGATTGTCTCCCCCAGCTGTTCCTGCAGTGGGAAATAAGAGCTGACACAGGCTGACTCCAGCCCTAGATAAATAATAATGAATGAAAGTCATTATAGGGGGTGAATTTGCAAATATTTAAAGTTTCAAAGCATGAATTTTGTTAATTAAATAATGCTAATAATGCAACATTGGTCTGACCTAAAGGTTAATGTAAAATTGCTGTCTTTGGTGAGAATCTCTCTCTTCACCAATTCCCTGAAGTAAATGAAACTTTTTAAGATTTCATCTGGCTTTGAAAGCTGAACTGATTGAACTGAAACTTTTCTATGGGGTTCATTCATCCCTTCTGTATGCTTTCACACAAGCCTGTGGCCATCAAGAAATAATACAGCCTGCACTGATTATGGATTAAAAAGTTTACCTTTCTTAATAACTTTGTTCAATCCTTTTTTTTTTCCCTGTACTAGTTTTACATGTGACTGTATTGTTAAAGAGAGCTATGATTATTTAGAGGGATTTAGAAAACCTGGTTATTTGTGAAAAAAAAAAAAAAGAAATAAATGGAGCAGTCTCTCATTACGCAGTGTAATTGAGTTTAAATAGTTTAGGTACTACCAAATGTGAATCTTGTTTAATTTGTCTGGTTTTCACTATATTCTCCTTTTCCCCCTCCAGACCTTTTCATATGCAATGAGGGACACAAATCACAGTGACATGTGTGCTAAGGAAACCTCAGCTATAATATTAGAAAACTCCATTTAATTTGATTGTGGATGTCTTTGGGTTCAGAAATATTTTTTGATCATGTATATGTTTTGAAGTCTAGGATGGTAATATCCCTAAAATAAAATGCTGTGCCTTTAAAGAGGGTTTTGGGAGCAAAAATCCTTGTTCTATCATAACCTTCTTTGGTAATTTCTGTGGGACAGGATTTTTTAAATGGAGACAAGGTGTCGATCCATTCACAATCTCTTCAAAACCTGACCTGAGACTTTGTGCCTCAATTTCTAACCTCTAACTTCATATCAGAGTGATGTGATGATAAACACATCAAAAGCTGGAAATGATTAGATAGTGCAGTACTGGGTGAGGTATGTTTGGCCCTCCCCACAAGGCACAGGAGAGGTCACAGCACCAGAGGCAGGAGTTAGTGGGACAGCACCTACTCTGAGAGGTTCCTGTTCTGCCCAAGAAGGTCAGTGGTTTGTAAATGTGAATGTGAGCTCCCAGCTCACCTCTCCAGGCTGTGAAATGTTTGCTGTGGGATGTGTACCATGGTGAGCATGGGTTTCAAGTGACTTCTCCTGTGCCCATCAAGAGTGAAGACATTGCAGAATGAAACACAAAAATTGAGTCTCAAATGTGCAAGAGTAATGAGAAAGGGAGCAGGTATTTGCATCTCTTGTTTAAAATTTTTGGCTCCATCTCTAGTCTCTCTACACTGGTTG
Source organism: Serinus canaria (assembly GCF_022539315.1). Taxonomy (NCBI): domain Eukaryota; kingdom Metazoa; phylum Chordata; class Aves; order Passeriformes; family Fringillidae; genus Serinus; species Serinus canaria. Next base: position 63,768,278 of record NC_066317.1, on the reverse strand, counting down.
GAAAGGTTGGAGAGTTTTAAACCTCTCTGTTTTTTGCCTGAGGAGGGTTGCTGGGTGCTGGGCTAACACACATGCACAGCTTTTGACAGCCAACCTGGTGCCTCTGGGCAGAGCTTCCCTGTTTTCAGCAAAGTATGATCACTTCACTTCACTTCACTTCACTTCACTTCACTTCACTTCACTTCACTTCACTTCACTTCACTTCACTTCACTTCACTTCCAGACTTCTCACCCAGGTCTTCTTGTGCATTTATGGGCAGAAATGGATTCTCCTGTCCATTAGAGTTCAAAGTCAGTGAATTCCTCCATCCCTCTCCAAGCCCCTTGAAGACACTCCAGATAAGGAGCAGCTTCTGATAGCCTGCAACCACACAGCACTTACCACTTGCCCCCAAGAGCAGTCAGATTTTCTGCACTGCTTTGGTCTGGCAAGGCTCAGATCTGGATCCAATATTGTAGGTCATGCTGAAAGCTTGATATCACAGGTCTGCAGTGGAATCGAAGACCACACTGTCTAATTGCAACCTTGTCCAACCACTAAATAGCATTCTGTGGAGATAAAGCCTATCTTTAGTCCTTCCCAAAAAACACTGGGCCTTTGCCAGGAAGGGAAAATGCTGGGAACATAAACATAACTGGAGAACAAAAAATAGCAGGATTGAGAGGAGATATTTTCCAATAGACAGCCTGTAATTTGCCATGGATGTGGTAATTTAGCCAAAATCATTGAATTCTATGTGTTTCCAAAGGGTGTCTGTCAGTGTTGACACACTTGGGTTGGGTGGTTGGTAATATGATATGGAATCTTTCATCTTGGATTTGCTTCTCTGAGAACTGCCCCAATCAATTTTGTTGATCATGAACATCACCCAGTCAGAGGCATCATAATTGTTCACCCAGGTGGTTTTTTGGTGGTATCTGTGAAATGCACAAACATTTCTCATTCCCCAAGGAAAGGAGCATGCTCCCCACATCCAGAACACCCCTGCTGGCTGGTAATCTCATGGGACTTTTAGTGACCCATCTCCTCTCTGAGAGTCTTGGTCACAGTGGATGGCAGCCAGCTCATGTGCTCAAGGGTTTGAAAAGCAACTTTCTGCTGAGTGGACAGACAGCTTCCCAACTGCTTCTTGAGGGAACAGAGGAAAGAAAGACATCACAGCTGTTTGAAATTGTTTTGTAGGTGAAAAATGGAAAACAAGGCTGGAAGCAAGCTTTAGAAAGTATTTCATTTTCCCTGGCTCAAGGCAAGATCAGTTAGACCTGGTCAATTTCTTACAGAGATTTCTTTAATCTCTTTTTGAAAAGAGAGATGCAGTGCCTATCTCCTGGGATAGGCACTGCATGCCTTGCCCTAACTCAACCACTGGCCTCTCTCCTAATACCTATCTGGAATCTTTCTACACTCCTCTTCTGGTCTCCAGGGAAACATGGAGAATGGCTTATTGCTTTTTTTAAGGAGTGTTCTCTCAGTCAGAGATTCCCAACCAAAAATGATGGGAAACGACTTGCCACATTCTCCCTGCGAGTAAAACATCTTCCTAGAAAATAGGTACAGTTGGGATACTGTGAGAAAATGTCATCAGAATGGGAGTTCATTTATGTAAACTACAATAACTACTGAGTTGGATACTGAAAATCACAGATTTCATGGGGGTGGAGACTCTTTGATATACTTCACTTTTCCCTACAATTTTTCTCCAGATTATTTTCTTGGATTCACAAGTGGTCTTGTTTGTCTCACAAGGGCTTATGAACTTCCTGCCTCACTTGCTAAAGACCACACCTTTTTCTGTCAAATCCTTTCCTCTAACTAAGCTAAAATGGATGGAAGACAGAAATTGCTCCCAGCCCCTGCTTACTTTTGAAGTGAGCTGCTAAGTTTCCTCAAGACCTGAAAGAGTGCCTCTGTGTCCACCAGTGTACCTGCTTTTCTTAAAAGAATAGTCAGTGAGTAAATTGATCCTCTTCCAAATTCTTATTCCTCACAGAGGAGGCCTCAAGTCCATGGAGCTTCAGTGGGTGGGATGTGCTGATGCCAAAGGTGTACCAGGAATCAAAGTCCAGGTGTGCAAGGCACACCTGCCTATGGCTTGGGCAGGGCCACTGATACTGGAAGCTGCTTCAAGAAGGCAGCAAAGAGTTTGGGCAGAGACTGTGGGCTGCCCTGAGGGCATGCAGATGGATGTGAGGCTGGAGATGGAGATGGATTTGGCAAGAAAGGAAAGGTAGGGTTAACAGAGAAATAAGAAGGCAGCAAGAAAAAAAGTCTTTTTAGAAGAGAATAGTCCCATTCTTCCCTGGGAATGCCTCTTCATGTCCATCTGCTGCTGAACACTTTTTCTTACTCCTGCACAGCCAAGGGCTGGATCCCCATCAAGATTTGGGTGCTTTGTTGCCCTTTCCAGTTCCTGTGCCATGTCTCCCTCCCAACCCAGCATGGTTATGGGTCTTGGCCTGAGAACTTCACAGGTGTTTAAACAAGAAATAAGAACTACCCTGAGGCTGGAAAAGCCCAAACTTGCCCCACTGCTTTCCAGCTTTGCCATGGAGTATTGCCACTCACCTTAAGTGACTTCTGCTCTGTGGGCAGAAGGAGAACCAGGGCCAATCTCTCAGCCCAGTGCCTCTCTCAGAGATGTTATCTGTATTTTTCTTTTCTCGGTTGGCCTGACCAAATGAAGCTCCCTGCATGTGTACAGCAGCGCTGTGGGAGCAGACTGCATTGTTCTCTGGACTGAAACCTGCTGACTATTTAAATAAAACAACTCATTATCTGCCACTACCTCCTCTGTAACCTGAATTGCTGTCAGAACATACTGTCCCCATAATCACTTCCCTCCCACTGGGACATCTTTTCCTGTGTTTACCCATGTCCTTTAAGTAATGCTCTGAGCCAAGTGTCCATGCTGTGAGAGAAACACATATTTTAATGGTTTAGCTTCTGTAAAGCTTGGAGCGTACAGCAGAAAGGAGAGGGATTGTTAAACCTCAGTGAAACGCCTACAGGTCTTGCTTTGAATCTATAAGGATATTAAGCAAAGTGAATTTGGTAAGGGCACTCTCAAACTGAGTAATTTTTCTTCCTTCTGTTTAGAGGAAGAGCTGCATAGGCAGTGAGTAGGACAGTGGCATGCAGGGTATCTGTGCAGCATCGTCTGGATGTGCAGTGAGGCCTTGAAATGCCTCAGAAGACCCTAATGTGACATAGCCACAGACCTAACCATAGATGTGGAAGGCAGATCAGGATAATCAGGATGGTGGAGTCCTGGTGTAGATTCTCACAGTGATGGATTCATTACCTTCATTTTTACAACACCAGAGATCTCCCTGAGCACCACTATGACATTACAATCTCGATGAAGAAAGATAATCTTAATTTCTTTCTAACATCAACCTGTTAAACATATCACAAAAACCTTCTTTCCTCAAAATTTGGCTAGTAGTTTGTCTAAATACAAGGCAATTAGCCATAAAAACCCTGGATCATTAAGGCACATATTTGAGGTCTTCTGTATGGGGACTTCTGCTGAACACTTTGCCTGAGCTCCATCTCTGTTGCTATGCACAGAACAATCTAAAATTAACAGACTTGGAAATTCCCTGCATGGGAGAGCAGTAGCAGGGAGCAGGTGGCTTTGCACAGCCATTGGGTTTATGCAAATGCACTTTGATCCTTATGTGAACACAAAGGAAAGAGTGGCCAAACACTCTGTTTTTATTTCTCCATAGTTAGAAAGGGGTGGGGGGATGCAACAAAAACCTGTTCTTTCAGTGTTGGAAACTGAAACTGCACAAGCTGTACGGTGTATCCTTGCAAAGGTGGGACTTGGCCAGAGCAGTTCCTTGCTTCCCTTAAACTGAACCTGTAAGTGCATAGGAAATTGTCCTTCAAAGCCAGCAGTAATGTAAGGCTCAATAAAAGTTATGCCAGGCAGGGAGCTTAATGTGACACAAATCACACAGTTAAACAGCCATGTGGGGAGGACAAGTGACTACATGAAATTAAAGCTGAAACATAATTTATCCCTTTTCTGGAAAAGTAAGGAACTGCTGACTGTACAAGGAGAAAACTAAACTGCATTGGGCCCTGACTGCATTGAGCACTGTTACAGTTTTTGTCAATGACAGGTTATGATGGGAGCCATATGACAGTCACTACTGTTTGAACAGTTTGTTGAGGCAAACACACACTTCACCACGATGTCTGATAGCCATCATGCTGCCATTCCAAATGGGACTTGCTTTTGTCATTGTGCTTCCCTCCTTTCCAGGAGACTATTTTTGTTTCACTTTCCAATTACAGCGATTGCATTCTGATCTTGGCTCTCCATCAGGCACACTGAAGGCTCTGGGCTTGAGGAATTGTGAAGTAACTCTATATCCTCTGAGGCTTCAGAAAGGAAATAGTCACAGATTTATTGGGCTTTAAGGCAGTTTGGGGAGGAAACCAGATGAAGGCATCCTGTATCCTGGCTTAGATTCATAAGAAAGTCAATATGTGTTATCACACATTAAATATGTCACTTAGAAAAATTATTTGAGAATAAAAGGAGGATGGATACTTAGAAAAAAGCTAATTACAGAATGCACTTTTATGTATACAATTCAGCAGAGAACATATCTAAGCTTCCAGTTATATTTTCATCTCCTGACCACATGCTCTTTTATTATGAAACAACAATTGTGATTTAAAGTTATTTATCAAGTTGTTCAGGCCAACTTTTTATGGAATCTCAAGTAAAGAATAGGTGAACTTTAAATCAAGGAGTATTTCAGCGGGACATGGTTGTGTCCCTGTATTATATTTCCCAGTGATTTGGGCCAGCACAGCAGTGCCTATCCATGGCTGAAGCAAGGGACTGTAAATGCCATGGCAGTGCACCACTGTGCAAGTGTCCAGTGTGAGGTCAGACACCACAGAAGCCAGAAATCCACCTTGCTTGGAGGGAGAGCAATTCCTTCTCATCTGGCTCATGCACTGGTGGCACTGATTTGTTGTGGCTCACCTGGTTTTCTTTAATTTTTCCCAGGTGCCATCACTGATGGCTCTTTAGGAAGAGTGCAAGGAGGTTTCAAGAGACATCCCAAAGGCAGATCTTCAGACCTTCCACCGTGTCACTGCTCACTGCAATGACTTTCACTGCTTGTCTTTTCATGGTTCAACAATAAATTGGGCTGCAGTCTTTGATCCATGTTGGCCCCTGAGGAGAGGGAAATTATCTGCATGTAAGAGGAGCTAAGCCCTTCTATAAAGAGCATTAATCACAGGGTTTTTGGGATGTTTTACCTGTCTTCAGAGCCCCTACTTGCCCAGAACTATCTCACTCTCTCAGCTCCTGAGACAGAGTTTGCTGAATTCATTGAGGATTCAAATGAGGAGTGGAGAAAACCAGTATAAATCTTCTGGAAAGCTGTGCATGAGGCTATTCCTGGCTTAACCAGGATAAGCAATATCACAATCTCTTATTTTTTTAGCAGAAAAAGCAGAAGGGAATGGGAAAAAAGAAGGAATATTTAGGGTTAAAGAGCACAACTGCAGAAAGAGAGAGATATCAAGATATCAAACCACTCATCTGTGCTCACAAGTGTGACTAGGATATCCACATCTCTAGTCAGCAAAAATGGGATGCTCTTTAAGGGAATAAACATGAAATTTAATAACCTCAAACTCAGTCATGCTACTTCTTGAATAAACTGAATTTCACCTAACTTTAGGTGCAGACTACATGGTGAGTTGCCCTTGGTTCTCCTCATTGAAAGAAAAAGACTTTTCTAGGACAAGATTCCTTTTGCTAGAAAACCAGTTGAATTTAGTGACCCAAGCTGCTGAAGCTCCTATTTTTCTCCATGGAGCATAAAACAAGCTGAGGGTGTCTAGCTATACTGGAGTTAAGTCAAAAGGATTTTTGAGATGATTACTGGGGCAGACATACCAATATAATTTACAACTTTAAAGGTTCATAAATTTGTATTTAACTATGAAAAACTCAGAGTAGGGTATCAACTGTTATAAAGTTGGCTTTGAAGAAATTAAAGAATGATTGAAACTGAAGGGTTTGCCTTACACTGCAAAAGTGAGAGGTAGGGTTATACTTTAAAAAGTGATCTCATTACATGTTTCCAAGAGCTGTGGCTCTGAGTTCTGCTGTTTTCTCAAACACTGAGTCATGATTGCATCCTCAGAGGCTGTTATGTTTTGCTGGACTTGTCCAAGCCCATGTGAAGCAATGGAGCTGCAAAAATGTCAGCAAGAACTACATCTGGATGTCATGAGGTTGCACAAAATGAAGAGTGTTTGGCCTCCACCACTGGTGGTGAATGAGGCAAAAGAGGAATAAAACACAGCAGGGAGCTGGGCAAGGCTGCCAGGAGAAGGAAAAAAATGTGTAAATGTAAAGCATTTGCTACAAAATGTAGGGAGAGACCAAGAATATGAAGTCCCAGGAGGTGTGTCCTGACTTATTTGAGGTTTAGGAGAGAGAAGGGTTTTACATCAATGGCTCTTCCCTTCTGCATCTCAGCATGCTTTGCTTTCTTTGAGAAAATGGGTGAGGATTGATCTACATGATAGCCTTGCTCAAATATGAAAATGCCTCTACACATTTTGGAAAAATACCCCTGTCATGCCACAAAAAATGTGGCAGTGCTTATAGCTGAGCAGTGCCTTTCCTGAGGTGCCTTCCAAGATAATCTCATTGCTTCCTGTCCATCTATATCCATGTTGGTTCTTGTCCTGCTTATATTGTAAATATTTTAGAGGTGGGAACATTCTTTTAGCAATATGTTTGCAAAGTATTTTGCACTTCAGGGCTTTCAAGGGGTCACTGCAACAGTAATATTATGTTCTGTTGGGACAACCTGCCACATTCCTGGTACAATCTGATGAGCCTGGAGAACGAGAGGAGATCATTCTGCAGAAAATGTATCATTTTACAGTTCCAGGATCTTGCAGGCCCCAGCATGACATTTCTACACCATTTGGAAATCTGTATGCTGAAGCTGTGCCTGTACCAGTAAAGGAAATGATCCTGGGGATGTCCCTGGCCCCAGGACCAGCTGCCTGCTGGGAATAGCCTCTGGAATGCTCTACTTCCCCTGTCACACTGGAGCATCACCTGGGAAATTTGTAATATGCATAGGGTGAAACTTCACAAATGACCATTTTGGTGATTTCACAGGGCGAAGGATTATATTTCATTTAACTACCAGTATGGGCATAGCCATGGGTCAGAGAGAAAGGTCCTCTCTGCAGGATGGCACACATGGAAAGGCACAGGACCCCACTTGCCACCACTTTTATACCTGTACCAGCAGATATAAAAATGTGATCATGCTGGGCACATCAGGCTTCCTGAGTGGTGAGGAATGTATTCACCTGAACTCAGCTGCTTTCTGGTGCCTCATTGACAGAACAACCACAGGAATTACCTAATCAATTGTGTCCTGTAAAGCTGCATCATGTTTAACCACTGACTTCATTGCTTTTCCAATGCGCCTGAATGATTTTCCAAGTAACAGCTGTGGAGTCAATGCAGTGGGGTATGAACCAATTCAGCAGCTTTATGTGTTACAATTTTCAGCCCTCACAGAGTATACAGCTCTAAATTCAGCTGGTGGCCCATTTTGGTATGTAACTGTTTTTGCAATGCTGCTATAAATTTACAGAAATTTATGATCAGGAGACTAGAGGGAAGTTTTTATAAATATTCATTCACATTAAGTTTTTGAAAGTTTCCTTTTTTTATTTAAAGAGATGGTCTTCTTACAAGCCAGTGATTCAAAATCCAGATCAGTTTCTAGAGCTCTGTCATCATTGGGTATCTCTTGAATTGTGTTCCCTGAGGATTTGTGGTTATGCAGAAACTTTTACCTGTGCTGAAATAATCTGCAGTGCATGAAGGGATTATAACATTGGAGGCAATTAGTTTATTATGTCTACAGAGAATTTTGTTGATAAATTTGCCGTATTCAACAACAAAAACAAGAAGTAGAAAGCATATGCCAGTTTCCATCCATGAGACAGAATTTTGTGGGACACTAATGGTTGGAGTCACTGGCAGCTTATGGGAAGGGATTTGGGATGAACTGGTGTTCTGAAGCTGATCTTTGTGACTGGGAAACACTTTGTGCCATTTATCTGTTGGTTCTGGGCATCTCTCAGTGACTGATATCCATTCACTTGGAAGGTATCTTCAAAAATGTCCTCTGGGATGTGCAATCACAAGATTATTTCTTGACATTATTTCCCACTGTAACTGGCACTGGCTGAGACCTCATGGTATATTGGGAAACTGAGGAAGGAGAAATCAGAATACCAGACAATGCATTATGAGATGTTTATGGCCTGATTCATCTGAGAAATCCATTTTATTAGACAGCATTTTGAGTAACTGTTCAAGCTCAGACGTCTCATTTCATACTTGCTAGAATAAGACACTTTGAAAGGCACTAGTTCCAGAAGACATTTAATTTGTGTGACTGTGCCTTTCAGCCTTTTGAATTGTTTTCAACTTAATTCTCTATTTTGAGATACATTCAGATGTGTCAGCCTGGTTAAAAGCTGAACAGGAGCTTTTTTTCACTGGTGTAAAAATTTTTTCTCTTCGAAAGGTCAGGATTAGATGTGGAAGGTATTTTTCCCTTGGAGTATATATATTTTAGCCTTAAATATGCAGGTTTGGATCACGCAAAATCATTTACATCTTACACATTGGCAAAAAAATCTCCCCAAAAAATAACCTCTGAGAGTACCTGACACAAACCTTTCCACTCAGGATCTTTATTTTGGTCAGCAAACTTGGACTATATTTTAATTAATGTCTTTCTACCGAGCTGCACAAATGTGGCTTCAACAAGTGTCCTATGTTGGTGAAAAAGGCCGTGCTCCAACTTCCATGTTTTTTTGTGTGCTTCCATGCATTCTGGTTCATTCCACGATGTACCTGTCACTGGCCTCATGACTTAGCTGAAAAAAATAAATATCTCTCAAAAAAATCTGTCAGTGCTCTAAAAGAGCAGCTTGTCACAGCAGCACTGTGCTGAGCTGCCAGGCTGAAGCTGTCCTTTGGAAAAATGAGCTTCCCATGGAAAATAAGCATCAACTTCCCATAAAATATACAGTCTTGGGACAAAACACTTCTTGGTTCAGACTTGTTTAGCCTGAAGTTATGGCAGCATGTAGAAACCTCCAAGGACTGGTCTTTGCTGTGAATATCATGGTTGGGTTTAGTTAAATCAATTATTTACAGGGCAGGCATTTTTCACCCATGCTTGGGTAGCTGAGATTGCATCTTCACATACTGCAGTTATTGAAAAAGAAGTGAAAGATGTCCAGACCACATTCAACAGTCCTTTTCTATACAATGTTTCCCAATATCCAGGAGAAAGTGCTGTTTTTCTTATCTGGATCAGCATCCTTTGGGTTTTGTGAGGAAAAGTCCTGGCCTCCCCTTGCCTCAGAACAGGAGCGTTGCTGAGCCTGGCAGCCTAAAGGACATTGTCCAGCATCCACAACACAACTCACAGCTTCTCAGGAGCTCTCTCTGCCTCCAAATTACAAATTTCTGTGGCACTTGCCCCAGTCCATCAGCAGGGCTTTCAAGAAACACAAAGAAACAAAATGGAACAGAAATGAAAAAAAAAAAAACCCAACCAAAAAAGGAACTACTGCATTGAGACAGTGCAAAATGCTGCCTCAGGCTTCATATATCATAGCAACCCCAATACAGTCCTGGCCATGAGCTGCTTTCCACCTAAATGCTGGGCATGTCTTGGCAAATTGTGGGTCAGGAGAGCAGCTCATGAGCTCCAGCAGCCAAGGAAAGCTCTGTTCTCAGACAGAGGCTGGAGCTACTCCAGAGTGAATGCCCACAAACATAGAGCAGCATGGATGTTGAGTCCTTGGCACCAAATGGTCAAATCTACTCCTTGCTGGGGCAAGGAAATTCTTGGAGTGAGCCTTAAAAGGCTCAGGCTCTGCTGCCAGCTGTCACTGGGGGACATCCTTCACATCCTGTCACATCCTTCTCCTCTGCCTTATAAACATGGGTGATGGTGCCAATAGCTCAGGATTTTCTAATAATAGTAACAATTATTACAGCAATGACATTATTTTGATATAATGATTATTGTGCCACCATGGCTAAGAAATTGAAATTATTTTGTCTTAATTTCATTCATTTACACTTTTTGTTACTCCCCAAGCTTATAAGACAGAAAGATGCTTTCTTTGGAATACCAGTCTACATTTAAAAGAGGAAGAAAACACAGCAAACCATAATCCAGCAACAATAGTCTACATCTTGCAAAAGTACAGTTTAAATAAAAACATTTGCACTGGGATCCTGCATCCCATGACAGTGTTCCTATGCCAGGCTAAGGCTTATTCTGCAGCTGAAATGCTGCTTGTAGCTGCTCTGAGTGATCTCTTGTTCATCCTGATGTGGAGCACGTTTTAGTAAATGGCAAAATCTTGCTGGAATATAGAATTATCTCTTGGTCAATGAGTCCCTGTAAGGCATAGAACCATAGAGTCAGAGTATCTTGAGATGGAAGGTCCTGTAAAGATCATTGAGTCCAAACCCCTGGCTCAACATCCAAGATTGTCTTCAAACACCAGTTTGATCTTGGCACCACATTGACTGAGAAGAAACTATGAATGGTGTGTGTTCCCAGGGGATTTCACATATTCTCTACTGAATCAGTACACATATAACACAAACCTTATTTCAAAAACTTGGTCCAGACCCTCATGCTCACACCCCTATGCTAAAGGTCACAACCTGAAAAGCATCAATTTGCTTTTTTCCTAGAGTCCTAAAATGTTTGCTACAAAACATGTCAGAGGGAGTTATAGACAAGTGTCAAAACAGGTTAAAATGAAGTACAGGGTGAGATTTTAATATTTGAACAAACACATATTAAGCAAAAAAAAAAAGTTAACTGCTGTCTAATTTCTCAGGGTAGATATCTGATGGATGAAATATCTGGAAGCTGGAAATGAGAAGAGAAATTTGCTTTACACCATTTGAAGGTGGCTTTGAAATTAATAGGTTTCAGAATCTAACCTGGAAAATGGGGGATGGTGAAATGACTTCAGTCAGGGAAGACAGGATTGGTTGGAGCATGCACCAAACAGCCAAGTCTGTATCTGCAGACAGGGATGTGTTTGGCTTAGCTGGAGGAGTCTGGTGAGAGGGTGTGAATACCTGGGGTGTCACTGCAGAAGAGATAAATTCCCTCTTGCTCCATATCTTGAAGGATCACTGCCACCAGCAAAGATCAGGATGGTGAGAAGATCTTACAGGTCCTGTGTGCTAGTGGTGTGCACCCAGCTGTGCAGAGAGAGAGGTGACAGAGACTTGGGTCTTCTCTGCTTTGGACAAACAGCCACTTCCACTGTCTCCCATCCTTCTCTGGCACAACAGGACAAAGAGGGAGGAGAAGCATTCCTGCACCAGCTGGATCCTGCTGTAGGAGATGGCATAGACTAGTCTATGGTGTTTCCAGGTAGTAGACTTATTATTTTAAAACCCCACACCACCAACAAAAGCAGCTTTACAAACTGAAGTTAAAACTACTTGGTAAGATCTAAAGTAAAGATCTCCCTCTTAAATTCTGGGAAATTTTGCTCTGAGTTCCAGGCACAGTGACTCAGATTCACCTCTAGCAGTAAGATGAACTGTACTGCTATTCTCCAACACTGCTGCACAAATAAATAATCTTGGGCCAACTCTAATTGATTGTATATTTTTCACATTTTCAAAATGGTTCTAGTTTCATTCCGGGCATTTTTTGTTGCAAACTCAGGCTGGTTGTGTATATTAAATTTTATATTAAATACTGAGTTGAACCCTTCTTTGGGCTCACAAAGCAAACCCCAGCATTGTGAGTGGTAGGAAACAGGTTTAGTTCCTACTCCAGGAAAGTTGTCTCTAGGTTGCCATGATGGAAAGCACAGAGAAGATTGCCAGAGTTATTGCAGAGAGGATGTCTTTGTGTTTGTGGACACTGTGATACAAAACAAGGAGGTGAACCAAAGGCTAAGGAGCAGATTTGGCCTTGCAATGGCCTGATCTCTAACCTTGTTTCATCATTCATTTCCCATAGGATAAATCTTCACATCTCATTACTGCTGTGCTGTTAGTGATGAGCAAGGACAGCTGTTCTGGAGATGTGTGAAGTATCTGGAGGTACCCACAAGTGAAATAGTAAAAAAATGCCATCCTCATTGCTTTCATGCTGTATTTTTGTTCTGACTGTGGTGCTGCTTCTTCCATCAGGAGGAAGAAACTCCACTGTAGTAACCCAGTTTTACATAAAAATAATAACAGATCTTTGGGTCTGTGAACACCTGAAGTGTTACACAGATGATCAACAAGGAGCCCTGAGTCCTGTGAGTTATCCAGTGGAGGAGCATCTGCATCCCATAGGAATGAGCCTGGTTCAATCATCCTCGTGCCCACAATGCAATGAGCTTATCCTTGTCCATCACTGCGCTGGGAGCCTACAGCACCAAAGCCATGCTCTGGAGGCATCATGTTCAGTAGGAGCATGTCATCTCTTCTATGGAGCAGAAGCAGCTGGGGATGTGCCACATATTGCCAAGTGACCTAAACACTCTCACACAGCCACTCCTCTTCAGAAAAGATAATCTTATCTTGCCAAATCACAAAAAAAAAAAAAAAAAAAATCTTTGGAGATTTGCTTCTTCATTTGTACTGGCCAGGTCTCAGCAGCTGAGTGTTGGAACCTGATCCAAAGTTTTTTGTGAACTTACCCATCTCTTGTCTCTGTTCCCTGTGGCTTGAGAAATATATCTCAATATTCCCTCTCCTGTTGGCATGTAGGGAACATAGGGAAGAGGGTCAGAGAGGGAAACCTTAATTAGAATTTTTCCAAAAATAATTTTGTGCTTGTGGTAAGAGATCCATTCCTCATTTTTTTGAACTTTACTGACCTAGATTAGATCTTGGATAACAACCAAACAGTCATGAGAGAGAGGATGGCAACTTGTGGTAAGAGGAGAGAGAGGGGATGGGTGGCTGTGCATGGGAGTGGAAAAGCACTTCTGGTACTGGTTCTGCTGCTCAGCAAGTGCTTAATTCCCCAAGGAACTAAGCAGGAGCCTGGGTTTGTGCCAGAGCTGGATGCAGCCCCACTGCAGTGCCAGGACCCCTCAGCTATGTCAGCACCGTGTGCTTTGCTCTGCGGGCAGGACTCCTGACAACGAGCAGAATCACAGTGACCTCTGATATCCCTTCCTTTGCAATTTACTTTTTTTCAGTGTGTTATCTTCTACCTGGGACATTTCTCATTCATTTATTTGCCTTTAAGTGGCTGTTTCCAGCACTCTGTCTGCTCTGCCTGATATATCCCTAATCTTTTTTCCAAGGAGTGGAACTTCCTGGCTTTCTTTAAAAACTAGATATGTGTCTATATGCATAAATCCCTAAGCCACAATAATTTGACTGCTTGGTTATCTTTAGGATTGCTACTTTCATTTTGCTTGGCACAAGAAAGAGCAGAATTACTGAAGCAGACAAGCTTTAGCTCTAGAATCTTGTAATGGCTTTTGTTTCTGATCAACTGGAGAAAAAGCTGGAAGCCTTTTAGCTGTTTGGGTACTGTGTTCACACCTTCCTGGCCCCAGCTGTACCTCTGGAAGAAGTTCCAGTCCCCAGCTGATCATTCCTCTGTCTCTCCTCCATTGCCATGCCCTAGTGTCTTCCAGCAAATCAGAGCATGCAAATTTGGTCTGTGACACTTCAACAAGCTCAGCCCTGTTAGCTGAGCCCAATATTTGAAAAGGGTGAATCAGACACCTCAGCTTATTTTCCTAGAGGTTGTCAACAGGTCATCCATGTGAACTGCTCTGCAAATGGGGCTGGGGGTTACCCCTGACAGCCTGTGTGACAGAGGACATTATCTACCAGCAAGCTCAGTCTGCTGTGCTTGTCAGTAAAAGGCAAAACAAAGCAACCTCTGCTCTTTGGAGGTTAATGATTTCTGGTATTTTCTATTCAGTAAAGGGTGATGAGGTACTCCTCATTCCCGACTGACACAGATGGGCAGTACTGTACACTGGAAAATGTCTTTGCTTTCACTGATTATAGAGACTTTGTTAGACCAAGGATCAAGTCTTTTTTTCATGCTTAGAGCCAGGCCAGATGTTTCCCACTCAGTCACTGCATGAATTGGCATTATAAGACCTCAGATATGTAAGGCAGCACACCTGTGAGCAGCATGAGAGCATGAGAATAGAGTACACTCCAGTATGAATCCTCTGCAACTGCCATGGGACATGGAAGGAACAGTGCCTGGAAGTGCCTTTTCTTGCCTATACACACTCACTAAAAACTATAAAAGACTTGTTATTTCTCCCCTCTCCTTAACAGCACCCTGGGTGATCAGGATGAGCTGAAGAGAAGTGGAAGAGGTATGGAAGGTGCTGCTACTCTTTTCCATAGAGGTGTAATGGGATGAGCCTGTGACCCCACACACACAATGACCAGTACAGCTGAGCAGCTGGGGAGTTCATGCAGGCTATTCTTCCCCAGATCAAGAACCAGAAAAAAGAGCTAAACAAAAAGAAAGTAAAAGAAAAGAAAATACAGAAAAAAAGGAGGAGTCTGCTCCTTCCTGCCCCAGCTCTCTCCCAGGCAGTTCATCTTACACTGCTCCCTCCTGGCCCACAGCTCTCAGGCTTGGGTTGTGCATGGCACAGAGCAGTATGCTGTTCAAACAAACCAATGCACCATTTGAGATGCCTGTGGCCCCTGCTGTGTCCCATCTAGATGTATTAATAGGTCACAAGTTAAACCTGGGTGTCTGCTTGCTCACTTTTTGAAAATAAAGCTTATGTGCCAGGCGTTGTACTTAAGGTCACTCGCACAAGGCGTCTATTTAGTCTCAGAGTCAGCAAAGCCAGATCAGTGGTCTGGGGAAAAGAAAAAGCTACTTGAACTTTATAGGTTAAGAAAATCCCCAGCTAAAGTGGATCATCGTTGTTAAGTTTCCAGTTACATCCAAAGAAATGTCAACACTGATGTTTTGCGATTGGGATGATGAGTAATTTTACCTACACACATTTTTTTAGACTTTGGTTTTACAAGGTGTTCCCAGATTGGAGCTGTATTGTTTCTTCTCAGGTCCAGTTTGCAGATTCCAAGTGCGAAACAAAATTTCTTTTTTCCACTCATTTCTTTTTATATCTAATCTACTCTTTCAAAGGAACCTCAAAGTCTCCTGGTTTGTTTTTTAAGCAGCAAGTCATTGCTGACAAGTGGGAACTGCAAACAGGATCTTTTGGATTCAACTGACTTGTTTTTAAAAGACTCAACTGAACTGTGACTTCACATTAAAAGTGTGTAAAAATCAACCAGTGATTCAGTAATTTTCTATTCTCAAGCTTTCATGTGCAGTAATAAAAGTCAGTCTGGGCGGAGGGGACAGCTTGTATTTCTCTATCATGATTTTACAGAAAATAATTCATTAATTAATTGTGGCTTCCAGTGATGCAGATGAATTATATTATGACAGATGCAATCAAAAGTCTCATTGACGACTGGCCAAAAAAAAAAAAAAAAATCACAGAAAATGAACAGAGCAGTGGCAAACAATTTAAACCACCCAGAGCTCAAACACCATGGATTTATCTGGGATACTTACCACATGGGTTGGCTATTGTCCTTATTCTTTTCCTTATTACTTATTTATGTCCATATATATGCATGATGCTTCATTAAAGAAATCACCCTCACATGCAGGAATATAGACACACTAAGAAGATTTCCTTTTGTTGGTTCATATAGACACTTAGGTCAAAACCAAAAAGTTTATTCACACCAATGAGCCAGTCTCAGCTTCCTGATAGACTCATCAAAGAGCATAATTACTTTCCCTGAGACCTTTCAATCTGCCCCAGCCTTACAGCTGGAGGAGGAAATTGCTTTCCCACCCTGGGAAAATGTAGAAGGTTTTGATTGCTTCCTCCTATTCAGAGGGATCCTTGGGATGTATCATATTACCAGCTTCCAGCACCCACCACAAGGACTCACAGAGAGCAGAGAGTGCTGACCAGAATTTGGCCCAGGTACAGAGTCAGTTCTTCAGCCAGGATCAGTCTCAACAGACTTGAGCTGAATGTAGATGTAGCCTTGTTCAAAACAATGAAGAAAAAGCTGGTGAAGTACTGTGGGCCTAACTACTGGGATTTTTTCCTCCTCATCTCTGAGATGGGAAAAGCCTTTCATCTGCTTCAGGACAGAGAGTGAGTAGAAAGAGTAAGAAGAGAGCAGCAGTCTCCCATGCAGCCCCCAACTTGGGAAAGCAGGTGGAGTGGAGAGGAGAAGCCACCTTTCAATTGTGTTTTAATGAACAAGTTGTTTGTTCTTCTGTGTCCTTTGATGAATGGGTGTTTTCCTTCAAAAGCTGACGTTTGTCTTTCATTATGCCCAGCATATGCTCTACTAGGCAGGACCGTTTTTCTACTCTAGATAAATAAACATGAAAATGAATTTATCTCACAGAAGCATGTTCTCTTTCAAGTCTGGCACAAGCCTGCCCTCCCCCCCAATAAATCTCTGGGTAAATGTGTACTCCTCAGTGATCTCTGCCCCTTACATCAAATGGAGACATTTTGTAAGCTCCCATCTCCACACAGCTCAGGAAAGCTGCCACTGACTCCAGGCACTTAGTGGCAGTGATTTAAATACAACTCACAGCTGAATTTGAGAGCTCTTTATCATCAAAAAGAAACTTTTCCAAACCAGAAAGCATCCAAACCCTTTTCCCAGCTAGTGGTAGATAGCATTTTAACCCTCAAATTATGGGGCTGATGTGAAACAGCACTGCCTGCAGGCTCTGGCATGGGGTCTGCTGTTGCATGGAAGTTGGGTAGTGTAGTATGATGCCAGTTAAAGTCTCCCCTTTGAGAAACAAACTGTTCATTTGGTGCACAGGCCTGTGGATAATGCTGGGTAAATTTTCAAAGGCATTTTGGTTTCCTTCCAAACTTGGTTCTATCTGCTGTTTGCTCTGTATTGGTTCACAACCTGATCCTACACATAGTTCCTTTGGGTTTAGACATGGCAAAACGTGTCCAGAAATGACAATTCCCGAACGTCTCTGTCATTGCATGCCTTAAACCCACTGAAATGTACACTGAAACCAAGGCACAGAAGGGCACTGCAGCTTCTCACCTTCAGCACGTGAGGGACATGTCTCTAGAACCAGTTCAGACAAAGAGAGAAAGCTGGGTGAGTAAGTCCTTCAAATCACTCAGTCTTATGTCAATGAAGCTTTTGCAATCTGTCAGTATTTTCACAAATACTTCAAATAGTTTGGTCAAATAATGGCCCTGATTCATGAAGGTATTTAAGTATGTGCTTGGCTCTGACTGCACATTGGTGTCTCCTTGAATTCAGTGATACTGAAGTGTATCTGTGATTATGTGCATGTTTAAGTGCCTTTGAGTGCTTAACTGATGGCTTCAATAGGGCCAGCATTAGTCATTCAGTAACACCTGTCCTACTACTGGGCAAATAATAAATCAACCTGGTCAAGCTGTCTCTGAGCTCATCTGTGAAGCATGTTGTGATGGCAACCACTGAGAGTGCAATTCCTCAAGCAGGTCCTGACTATTACAGGCACATCCCTGATATGTAGGAGCTGAAGAGCATTCCAGGACTTTCTGAGAAGTTTGACTTTGAAACAGGACATACAACCTTGAGATTAATCAGTTTCTCTCACTCAAGATTTTTTATTCTGAGTCCAACAAGAGAAATTAGTTCAGCATAAATGGGATTGTGCTCCTTGAAGCTTTTGAGCTGCATTGCAAACACATTACAACTATTTTGTAAACCCCTGCTAAGTTTCAACCTCCTTGATTAAAGAATAGCGACTCTGAAAACAGGTTTAGTCATTGCGAAGGTTGTCGTGGTGGCTTGGCCTGGACCATGCCTCAACCTCACCCTCAAATTTGCAGCACCCCCACATCTCTAGCACAGCATCACTGCCTTCAATTTGTTGCTACTGCAAGGGAGGAGAAAAATCACTTTATTTGGCTAGGTTTTACTCCATTCTTCCCCCTTGAAAAGGATGACTTTATCTGGCTTGCTGATGATTTCTTTCCCAGTAATGTTTTTATTGATCATATGCAAGTGTTAAGCTATGTCTCACTTAGGCTGCATTCTGCTCTTAACTGGATTACCATACAGAGAATGTTACAATGAGGCGCCGAGGGCTGCCGGGTCAGCTTGGTAAATGATAGCACCTCTTGAAGCTATAATGGATGAGAGTATCCTTGATAAGATTTGACACTTGTACTATATGTGCTGTCACAGCAGACATTTTGCTTTTTTCTTGATGTTTTTAAGGCCATAAATACTGGTCTCTAATGTTAAGTATGTGAACCTCACATTAATCACACTGCCAGGGAGAGCAAAGCGCTTTGCTCATAAACTGAAATGGAGCACAGTTAATCTATCAATGTTCTGTAATGAGGACTATTATAACAAAGTCTTTAGGCTGATTTACTGATGGGCTACACATCTCTGGTAATGGTCACACATCAGTAAAAGAGCAAAGGGGCCATCTGGATCACCAGGGGTCTGAGATTTATTGAATAATGTGAAGAACCCTCTTTATCTCTACTGTAAAGTTCTTAAGCTCATTCTTAATCAGTTCAGTTTCTCAAGATCACTCTGCTCACTGGGGCATCACTGCCCAGTTACATGTTGGGGTAGTCAGGCCCCTCAATTTCAGTATTTTCAAAAACTTGTTTCAGTTTCAGAGATAGGACGAGAGAAGCAAAGGTACTTCGCTGATTTTAAAACTACCTCAAAATAAAGAAAAGTATTTAAAAGAAAAAAAAAAAAAGCTAAAATCAACTAGCCTGAACAATACTTTGATTTAGTCTTTATACTATGTAATCTGGGTCTAGTATCTTCCCACAGATATTTGATCCCTGTAAGGAGTAGATGTTAAATAGATGCAGAACACATCTGCCACCCCTACCTTGAAAATTTTAAATCTGGATATTATCAGGTATTTAATCGGAGTAACAATTATGGGCTCAGGAGACAGGAATAGTCTCACTTTCCCTTAGACTTCTGCATTAGAAATACCTGCACCAAATTAACACTTACCCATCTTTGGCTTGATATATGGTTTTTGAAGATCTCTGGAGCATTTTTAAAAAATGCTCAGATGACAGCAGTGAACCATGCTCACTGAGGTATCATTTTTCCTTTTCATGAAAGATTTCTGCCATTGGGTCACTATCTCTGTGCAAGAAGCACCAAACAGTATACTGGGAAGTCTAGGAGCTGGCCTTGGGGGGACTGTCTTGGGGCAACACTCCCAGATGTACATAGAGGGAAGGTAGTGAAAAGTGAAGAACCAGGTCTTCTAAACCCCAAACCTGTTTAATTTAAGTGCTCTACAATAGGATCAATATTCAGAGCACCCATAAGACTAGGAATGAAAGCTCCTTCTTTCAGCTCTGCTTTATCTAGGAGAAACTTCAGAATATTAATACAAACATACTTTCTTTAGGATGCTTCTTCTGGTGGGTGTTAAAATGAGAATACCAGGTTTACACACACACTCCTCACCTTTCCCATGTGGGACCATCTGTGCATCATTCACACAAGTGTGAAGATGGCAGTCCCTTTCTAGTATAGAAATAGTGCTTAGAGGCATTTTGCTTGCTGCAGGTGAATTCAGTCTTGATGGGAAATCAGTAGGTCTGATTTTCAGAAACCAGCTGATAAAACTTTGAGTTCATTGAGGGCATCAGGTGAGTAAAGCACACTTTAAAAAAAAAAAAGTAAAAAATATCCCTTCCTTCATTTGCACAGGCAGCATTGGAAAGAAAATGACCTCTCAGGAAAATAAGAAAATTAGTTCTCTAAAAAGAGTATTCAGCTGTGGAGTCAGGCTTCTCTTGCCACTGGATGCAAAGCAATCACCCCAGCTGTACACTCACCAGGCAGGCCAAATTTGGTTGAAGAAATGGGACAGGAGAGGCATTTCTTCTGAAAGGTCATCAGTAGTAAAAACATACTTCTTAAAAGACCTTCTCAGTCCCTGTCTGGCTCCAATTCCACAGGAGAGATGATTGTGTACACCCTTGCCTGCTCTGTCAGCACAGCTCTGCTCTGCACTGAACATGCTGTACCACCACTCACTTGTAATGAAAAGCTGTTGCCTACTCCAACAGAGGCCAGAGGATGAGAAAAGCTGCCAGATCAGAAAACAGAAGTGGCCACAGAGTGTCTGGGACAAGAAGTGCCACTGTATGAGGGCAACCAAAAATACTCTTTTCTCTCACTTGGCACATTCACAGACATCAGCCATGGATGAACACCCAAGAGGAAAACATGCCAACAGGAACCCAGACTGCAGCCGTGGGGAGGGCAAAAAGAGTTGACAGGCATTTCTCACTGTACGTTAGACATAAAGACTATTGTGAAGCTGTATTTCTTTAGCAGACTCTGAGATTGCTAGATTGAGGAAAGGGATATCACAGGAAAAGATGTTAGAAGATAAAGCCAAAAGAAACATTCAACCAAAACTAATGAACCATTAACATTTAATAAAGTGCTTTGCCTTGCCTTCTTCAGGAAGTAGAAAAGACTTTTCCCCCTTTTTTGTCTTCACTTTCCATCGTTTTCCCTCACTCTCTCTGTTTTCTTCTTCCCCTAGTTTCTGCATCTCTTGGATTGGAATACTCTGAGAGTTCTGGATCTGAACCTGAATCAGATCCATATTTCACCACTAGCTTCTGCTTTTCTAGCAGGGGATTCTGAATGACAATGTGCTCAGACTGTGGGAGAGCACAGGCCAGATTTCAACCTGTGTGCTGGGGTTAAATGTCAGATCTGATTCTTGTATTTCTCATCTGACAAGGGCTAAATAATGCTAAAAGTCACTTAATTTGAATTTTTGGAGGGATAGGAGAGGTAGATTGGTAAGGAACAGTGGAGGCATAAATCCCCCCTCCTTCTCTGTGCATCCAGACCCCAGCAGTTCATCATCCACTGCAAGCCTCATCTATGAAAGCAGCCCTAGGAGTTCTATATATTTTAAACATGCTTCTGTTTGTTGGCTAGTGATCCTGACAGGAGATTTTTTTGGCCCATTTTGAATGGATGACCAAAATTCTGACTGTCCCCAGAGCACTGGGAAACTGTAAAGCAAACAGCATTTCTCTCTTGCCACGGAACACCTGTGAAGCCTTTGCTTATCTCAAAGGTGCCAGGGAAGTTTAAAGTAATTTGTAAAAATGCCTTGGCCTGATTTATATGTTGCCAATGCTGCTATTTAAACAAGGGACACAATCACTCAAGGTCTTCTCCTTAGATAGCAGAAAGAATGAGGCACCACCAACAGATATGAGGCAGACTGACTCAATGTGGGAAGCCTCTGCACACTGCAGCAGCAGCCTAAACTGAGTAAGTTCAGCTTGGGTATTCCAATGAAATATCTAGGTTTGGAAAGAAATTAATCTGGGTTTGTGAAAGTGCTGTATTCACTTTCTGGTAATGCCACTGCCAATGCAAGAGCTTAAATATGTCATCAAAAACTGCATTTTACGTTGACCTAGTCTGGAAGCTAAAACTGTGATGTGCCAGTGTTTATGATGATTAATGTCTCCTACTGCCTTACCAAGAATAGCTAATTTGCAGGTAGGGATTGATGGGAATTAAGACAATGCTAGAAATATTTTACCTTGTACAAAGCTGGAGTAGGAAAACCCTTGAATGGAAGGCAAGGCATGTCCCAGTTTTGGCAGACAAATAATCCTGGAAATAGATACAATGACATTTAAAATAGCCTTGCTTGAATTAGGTTTATTCAACAAGTCTGGAGGGTCGGGGATAGCTCAGAGGATATATGGCTACATATGGGCTGCCATATATTTTGTTCTTTAGAGAATTATTTCTTCTCTGGAAGCACAGCATGTGTGCTATCCAAAAATCCAGCTCTACCCTCAGCTGCTCTAAATCAAGCAATTACCCTGGGGGTTGGTTTCCTTATGTACTCAGACAGTGAAAAGGGCACTGGTACAGACAACAATATTGGGCCCCGCTTCCCATGAAAATCCCAGCCATGTTTTCCTGCATGTCTGTCCACTGAAGAGGCTGCCCAGCAACCCTGCTTTGTCTAACAGGCTGGTGAAACCCCAAGAGCAGAGAAATATATTTTGGGTCCAAATTTGGAGTTGAAATAGAGCAGAACCATCAGAAAGAGTGTAAATCAGAGATGAAATCCCCACTTAACCCTGACAATGAGGTCTAATGAATAAGTTCCCAGCCATGTCTTGACTTGCAATGCAGTGCTCCCCTGTTTAGCTCCACCAGGACCCCCAGATTCTCACCCTCTCAACTGCAGAGAGACTTTTTTGAAGGGCAATGAAAACTATGATTTATACACCTTAAAATTATTAAATGAGTTGCAGAGTAAGAATAGGAGACGGGGCCCAAGCACCTCTGTTGTCTGACACCTCCTGGATCAGCCTGGCTGATCTCCAGCCCGGGCACTACACGAGTTGTCAGGAGGGAAGGTGTGGGAGAGCAGGGACACTCGTTATCACTGGGAGGGCAGGGAAAGGAGCCAGGCTGGAGCTGAGTGCCTTGGCGAGGCGATAAGTGCCGGGGAGCAAGCCTGGCAGCGAGGGCTGTGTGTCAGCCAGCAGATGACCCTGCTTGCCAAGGATGGAGTGGATGGGGATGGGAGCGCCAGCTCTGT
Organism: Serinus canaria; assembly: GCF_022539315.1. NCBI lineage: Eukaryota > Metazoa > Chordata > Aves > Passeriformes > Fringillidae > Serinus > Serinus canaria. The sequence goes on along the minus strand of NC_066317.1, from coordinate 63,745,520 downwards.
TGTTATTGTCATGTCCTAAGGAGTAAGTGCACTGGATTCTACACGCCTGTGTGTTTGATCAGGAGAGCACCACTGACAGACAATAAATAAACAGAGATAAAAACAAGATTAAGCAGGTCCTTCTCCTTATCGCTGCTTCTTTATCCCTATTGATCTCTGCCCCGTCCCTTTTCATCCAGCCTGGAATTCCTCACATGCTTGAACCATGAGCTGTCACATCTAATTAAAAATGTGATGAGAGGGTTTGCATGCAGCAGTATTTTCCAGTGATGGGCAGCTGTGTGCCTTTCTCTGTGAAAACTCATCTTGCCATTGTGAAATCCAGCTGGGTTTGTAGCCAAGGGATGGCAGATGTGAACAGGAAAAAAAACAACTTGCTTTTTGGTTCAATCTTCAGGACATGGCCAGCCTCAAGGGTGAAAGTGGTGATCACCTGGTCTAAACCTCTTACCCCAGGAGATGAAAGTTGGCTTTCTACTTTTGTCTGTTTAGTGGTGGCATTTCTCCCTTCCAAAGTCTCTGTGGTAGGTGGGCCGCAGAGACACTTAAACCTTTCTCCCCTCCTTGCTTGCTAGCCAGTTCTTTGATCCATTTGGATGTTTCCAAAGAAAAAGTGATCACTTGTCTGATCACTTCATTTCAACCCCATCCCCACTATTGCATGTTTCCAATTTTCCTCATCTCTCTGGGTTAACTGCTGCCTTCATGCTCATCAGATCACTCTGAACTCATGAAATGAACTTTTTTTTTTTTTGCTTAAAACAATTAAAATATGACAGGTAAATATCATTGGGGCAGTGTGAGCTTCATAGAGAAGATGTTTTTGTACACTGAGCAGTTGTGGGCCCATAAATTCCACAGATGTTTAAGGTCTGCATGGATGTCTAACAACACCCAGGGCATAGCTGTGAGGTGAAAATGAAGTCCCTCATTTTATGCACCTAACAGTGCTGAGACAAACAAGGCTAAATTAGAAGGTTACCAATGTAAGGGTAAACAACACAGAAAAGGAAATACAAATAGCACTGTATTTTCTGCCTGACTTTTTAATCTCTAAATTCTCCCTCTCTTTAATCTCATACATATTCTGTTTGATTTTGTTAAAACATTCAATAAAAAAATCTCTTGAACATGGCTTTTCCTCATGCTTTCATGGTCTCTGGAAACTATTAAAACTCTGGTTTTGGCTTTGGTTTTTAAAAGTGGCTGGTGGCTTTACATGAGGCAAGATTTCTGAAGCTGGGGGCCAATGTTTTTAGGGAGATTGGTGGAGCTAGGAGTAAAACCAGGCATGATTATGGAGACAGAGTCTGATTCCTCCAGCTCTGATCCCCTCTAGCTACCTTCATTTTTCAGGGCTAAAACATGTTTGCAATTTGAGGACTTTGCTGAGCTCTTCCCCCTTCTGAAGTCAGACCTGACTCTGTCTAAGGCTGGGCATCCAAAACTATAGATATTTTGGAGAAGATAGATCAGGTCACTCCTTTGCTTTTGCAATTTTTTGCCTGTCCCTAGGAATAAGACACTTTACCTCAGATTTACCATGTGATCCAACAGGCAATCAGTGTGAGCAGGATTTTTATTCATTCTTTCCTATGCCATCATTCAAGATCCCACATTTTATTGCTCACCACTAAAACAATATCATTAGACATGAAATATATGTTGCCAGGCCCTCCCCATCTCACTTCTCTCCCTCCCTTTTTTTCTGAGGAGAAAGAAAAGAAAACTTCTTTTCAGGATACATTGTAGGGAGTGCTCATGAACTGGCAATTTATTTTCTCCAAGGTTTGACACTGCCAGGCCCTTAGTGCTTTTATTGACTCTGGCTAAACACAGTGACAATTATTTTTGTTGGTTTCAAATCACCTTCTCCAGCAGAGTGTGAAGTCAGCAGGTTTTTTGGTTTTGTTTTTTTTTTTTTTGCATGCTGAGCATGCCCTTTCAGACAACCTAAGAGGAGCAGAGGGAAAGATGATGGAGATGATGGTTTTTTTCATTTTTAGCCACTTGCACTTTGGCATTCTCTGAACAGACCTTTTGTTTTGAGGCAGGGAAAGCAAGGGAGAGGCTCACAGATGAGAAGTGGGTTGATGGTCATGGATGAAAACAGAGCTGGGACATCCTTATCTGAAAGTTCCTACTTGCAGAAACCTGCTTTTTCCTGCACATCCCTTCTGGAAGCCCCACACATTTTCCCCTGTGTGTGCACACACAGCACACCCAGAGAGGGCATAGGTCCTCCCACTCCCCCATGGTTGTGCAAAAACACCCAGCCAAAAATCTCCAGCCCTTGTTTTCCTCTTTCCTCAAGAGCATGGTGCCTTCCAGGTCACCCTAAACCCTCTGCTGGGCTGTGAGGGGCCAGGATGATAGTGAAAAGGAGTTGTTTTTCAGAAAAAAACTTTTAAACAACCCTTGGCAAAGGTTCCCTGGAGCATTTGTGGCTTGTGGGATGTGCATTAGTGCAAGCATTTGTTTAAAGCATTTCATGCTATCCCCTCCATCTCCACTTATCTGTTCCTGGCAAGGCCCAGGAAAAGCAAATGGCCCCAAAATAATGGCAGTGTAGACTCAGCCTGTGGGATGCCTCACAAACTGCATATCAGTTACAGCAATTTTGAACATGATTTGTAAGGGTTTACAGACCAGCAAAACTGCTTGAGAAGGAAATAAAAATATAAGCCAATCTTTCAGTCTACCACTAGGGTGAATAGGACAAGTTTCTTCACTGTCTTACAGCAGTGAAATTTAGATTTCAAACATCATAGATCATTTTTTCTCTTCCTACCCACTCTACAAAAAGGCTTTGAGTATTTTCTCTTCTTTTAGGTGATACAAAGGAACAATCAGTTTCTGACCTGGAAACACAGTGGATAGATCTTCTCTGGTAGAAGAGCTGGAGAATTGTCCAAAAATGATCTTTCATTTAAATTATTTCTTCAAACTTTTTTGCCACTTTAAATAAAATGTCTCTATAAAATTCTGTAAAATGTTAAAAATTAAAATTGCTGAAACTTATCTCCCATGTAAGACATCATAGTGAACATTGCTGCTTACTTGGGAAGAAAAAATTCATGTCAATTAAAAAAGCATTTGTTAATGTCCCACTTTTACAGTTGTGATAACGAGTAAAGTCTGAAATTTCCATTGACTCCCAAGGATGCTCAGCCATAACTATCACCTTGTCCCAAACTGTGAGAAAATGAAGATGTAAATAATCTTTTCCAGATGGTGTTACCTGCCAAGGCAATTGGCTTGATCAGTAGACATCAATACCTCCCTTCAGATAGAATCTGTCAAATGCAGAAGGGTTTAATTTGCACTTTACACAGGAAGTTGGAGAGTCCCCTAAGCTAAAGAATAGCTAAAGGACAGTTTTAAAAAATCCTGGGTGTGTTGGAGAGGTTGGCTTGAGGTGTTCCTGTGTTCCAGAAATCCCACTTGTTCTTGCCCATGTGCTACCATTAGGCATTGCTTCTGGTGTGTCAGGGCAGATGCTTCAGGTCATGCAGGACAGAGATCTGAGCAAAATTCCCTTTCTCCCATACAAAGGACTTGAGGGTTTTGGACTGAAGTCTCCTCGCTGGTTTCGAAAGCAGGATGGATCATGTCTCCAGATGGTTGGTTATTTCAGCAACAAAAAAGGGAAATTTCTATTTGCCTATAAGAACAAACATCCAAATGTACATTTCTGGTTTGGTTGCCTCTCTGCCTCTACACAAAGCCACAGGAAAGACTGTGCTGACTGTGCAGAAGACAGCCCTCCTCATCCCTCCATCTGCACCTTTGTGTCCTACCAACCCTGAGAGGCTTTTCTCCTTGGATTTGAATCTCAGATCTTGGGTTGGTGGAAATGAGGGCTTGGCCCAAGGACAGGGCCCTGGAGCCCCTCATCTTCATCTGCCCTCACGCTGCTGCCTTTCCACAGCAGCTCTCAGGAGATGTCTGTGGTTCTGATCCAGCTGCAGCCTCCTGCAGGAGCCTGCCAAGGGGCTCATCCACATTGCTCCTCATTAGCTGTTGTAGGGCTCCTGACAACAGCTTTTCAACTTGGCTTGAAAACTGTTTCTAGTTGGTGCTTCCCCACAAGGGCTGTGTTATTACCAATAAGAGTCCAGTGTGTTTGAGAGCTGCAGATGAAGGAGGGGAGGGAATATCCCTTTTAAACCATGGGTACTTCACAGCAACAAGCCAGTGTCTACTTACCAGCCTCTCCATGCTTTTTTGCTTTGGCAGGCCCTCCCTTCCACCATGGAAGCACAACTGGCCCCAGCCACTGTGTGCCCCCAGCAGGCAGGGACAGCCAGCCAGGCACCTCAGAGTGCCCATAGCAGCCACCAGCGGGGCGAGACGACCTGCCAGAATTTCCAAAGCTTCTTGAACTGAGCATTAAGTCAATTTGAGAGGGATTACTCTGCCAAACACAGTAATTAATTAGAGAGACATGCTTCAGCACTGAACTTTTCATTATCTAAAGAGCTTGATGGGCCTTTGTGGGGCTGTGCTAGCACTGTCAAGCTCCAGCCCTTCCCACTGTGTGTGCTTTGCCATTTCAGGTACCATTTCCCCCTCACTGGTCTCTTTTCCCTTGCAGTGCCTATGTTCAACATGCTTGCTTGCATGGAGTTCTGAAATGGTTTGGGTTGGAAGGACCTTGAAGATCATTTAATTCCAACAACCCCAGCAAGGACTGGGAAAGATCTTGATCTTTCAAAGAGTATGGCTGAGGCTGCAGTGAATATTTTCCTGATCCACTCTGAACCAAAGCAAACCTAGCTGTGGGAGAAAGGGGAGTCATGCTGCTGTGTTTGATGTGAAGGATGTTCTGAGGAAGGCGAAGGCACTGCAGCCCAGCAGAGTTGTTCTGGCATTGGAGGATGCATCTCCTCTTTCTGTGCTTTCTAGCAGAAATGACAGCCTCATATTTGGAGTCCGGGCATGTTCCCACTTCTGATCTGTAGTTTTGGTGCAGCTCTTAGAGAGTCACTTGAGTTTCCTGAACCCTGATCTGGGATGTTGTGATGCAGTTTTCATCCTCTCTCCTAGCCAAAAATGTACAGTTTTGAATACTTAAATTTGACCTAGTTCAGTCCTGCTTTCAGCATCTATTAAGGCACTTGGCATGCTGGTCTTCTGCAGCACCAAGGAAAGGTCAGTCTCCTTCTGTGTCCTTTTAGCTCAATGACAAATCTTTTTTTATCAATGTGACCAAGACAAGGTGCATTGTTCTTGCTGCTCTGTGAGCACACACTGAGAAGCAGATCCTGATGGAATCAGTGGACAGAATTTTTAACAGCAGGAGTGTTGCTGTTATGGTCTAACAAATAGGGCATGAGGCAAACAGGAGGTCCTTTGCCAAAATCCAGGAAGGAAATTGTCATCACAAGCAGTAAAGAGAACTTAGCTCTTCCATGACATCTCAAAGCGATAGCCATCATCTGGGATACTCCTGCCTAACTTGAGGAAAGCAAAGGCAACAATATTTTGGAATCAAATGCTGTGTAGATCAGCATTTTCAATTCAAACTTTTGAATTTTTGAAAAACAAGTATGGATTGGCAAGTAACTGGAGAAATACCGAGAGTGTTTATTTTACCTAACTCCTGGACATTTTAGTATTAATGGTTGGTATGAGCATTTCCAGCAACTGATCTTTGGGAATTACAATTCTCAGAACAATCCCATTCATTATTTCAGCCCACTTCACTTGAAGCTCCAATTTCCAAATGAAAATTGAAGGAGGGAAAACACACATTAAAAGAAAAAGTAAATACAAGGATTCCAGCAACTGATTTTCATTTGAGCATCTTATATTGATTTTTCTCCTTTATAATTATGCAATGTAGAGTGCATCTTTTCTTAATTCACAGAGTCATAAAATCATTACAGTTGGAAAAGGCCTTCATGATCATTGACTCCAAACATTAACCCAGCACTGCCAAGTTCACTACTAGACCATGTCCTCAAGTACATCTACATTTTTTTAATACCTCCAGGTTTGGTGGCTCCACCTCTGCCCTTGAAAGCCTGTCCCAATGTTAGACAGCCCATTCCACGAGTATTTTTTTTCCTAAAATCCAATCTAAACCTCCCCTGGCGCAGTCTGGGGCTGTTTCCTCTTGTTTTGTCACTTGTTACTTGTGCAAAGAGGCAACTCCCACCTGACTACAACCTCCTCTTAGGGAGCTGTGGAGAATGATAAGGTCCCCCCTGAGCCTCTTTTCCTCCAGGCTAAACAGTCCCAGCTCCCTCAACTGCTCCTCATCTGACTTGTGCTCCAGACCTTTCATCAGCTCCATTGTCTGGATGCACTCCAGCCCCTCAATGTCTTTTTTGGAGTGAGGGGCCCAGAACTGAGCACAGGATTCAAGGTGAGGCCTGTCCAGCGCTGAGTGCAGAGGGTTGATCAGGGTCCTGCTGGCCACACCACTGCTGGTCCAGGCCAGGTGCCATTGGCCTTCTTGGCCACCTGGGCACACCTGGCTCATGTTCAGCCACTCTCACCCAGCACCCCCAGGTCCTTTTCCACGGGGCCCTTTCCAGCCACCCTGCCCCAGCCTGTGGCACTGCAGGGGTTGTTGTGGCCCAGGGCAGGACCCAGCACTTGTTGGCCTTGTTGAACCTCAGAGCCCTGGGCCCACTGATCCAGCCTGTCCAGATCCCTCTAGTATCATCTACAAACTCAGTATGCACTCAATCCCCTTGTCCAGATCATCAATAAGGATATTAAACAGGGCTGGCCCCAGCACCGAGCCCTGGGGGGCATCACTGGTGATGGCCCAGCTGAATGTAACTCCATTCCCCACACTCTCTGGGCTCAGCCATCCCGCCAGTTTCCTGCCCAGCGAGCAGAGCTCCTGTCCAAGCCTTGAGCAGCCAGTTGTCCCCAGGAGAATAATGTGGGAAACAATGTCAAAGGCTTTACCCAGAGAGCAAGAACAGTCTTTGTTTTTGCTGTCTCACTGAGTGTAGGAGTTCCTCCCCCAGGTGTGCCTGCAGTTGCTGGCCAGTGCTGGCCCTCCCTGCAGCCCAGCTCCCTGGTGACAGCGTGTCCCCACCAGAGAGAGCCTGGGCAGCTGCCCCAGTTGTGCTGGTGGGTGCAGTGCTTGCTGCCCGGTGGGTTCCATGGCTCCCTGTGCAGCTGGCAGGGCTCCAGCGCCTTTCCTGCACACCCTCCTGCATGAACTGCCCCACTGTCTACCCATTAAATGGGTAATGACTGGTCTGGTAGCCAGCAGAGAAGGGTCTTCAGAGAAAAGATAGTATTTGAAAGCAGAGGTTACACACAGAGCCCTCTCAAACAGATCTTTGTGCCAGAGGCTTTGTTTTGATACTAGAAACATTTCCACTACAGCAGCCTCTGATGGCAGTCATGTGTGGGATTAGGAACTGACTCCATTCAAATAACAGACAGCTGTTTGGAGTGAAAACTCGTCTCTGTCAATTTGCACTCAAAGAAGGCAGAGGCAAAGGAAAAAAAAGACCCTGGGCCTGGGAATCATTGTAGCTTAATCCCTCCTTTGGCAGGAGATAAAACTAAGGCTTTCCAATGCTCTATAATTTCTTGCATTGACCTGGAAAGAGATTTCTCTATTCACTGGGCTGTAAACCTTCTTTTTTATATTTACTACATGATGTACAAGAACTGAATCTCCAGCAGAGAAAACATGCCATGTTGGGCTAGGAGCCTGGGAAGGAACTTAGTCTCAGGTTAAATAACTCAGTACAGCGGGGACACACAGTAGCTGCTAAAACCACTTATGGATTGTTCTTTTAACTTTCAGCGGAAGGTTTTCTCATTTTGTGAAGAATTGGCTGAGATTTCCAGAAGTGACTAATGATTTGTGGTGGTCTGCTCTTTCAATGCCAAATTTCAAACCCTGGAGGAGGGCCTGATTTTTGAGATCGGGTGCACAGCTCTTGCAAAAAGTCAAATATCTTTTGTGCATCTGAAGACCCTGGTATGCCTAGCCATTCATGCTCTCTGATTCAGAAAAAATAAATGTGGTAGAAAAGCAGAGCAAAACCTTTGACCACGCTCTGCCAAGCACAACTGCAGACACAGCAAAGGGTTGAGGTGCACTGCTCCTGTACAGCACACATGTATTTTTGGTTAACCCGGTGCTTCCTGTCAGCACCATAAACAGGTTCTTGCAAAAGGTTTTTCTGTTGTTTTTAACAGGAAAAATTGGCTGTGCCAAGGGACATTTTCAAGTACAACAGACCAAGAGGCAAAGCTGTTACCAGGATTCAGGCCTGTGTGCACCTGGAGTTGTTCATTTTCCCTAGTTTTCCTCCCATGTTTTAAAAACTGAGAGAATAGTATTTAATCCATTAGAAAATGGATTTCATTAGGAAATAAATCATGACCTCTGTGACTATTTGAAAAATCTTTGAGGGGGTTCTTCTCAGAGATTAAAATGTCAACTTAACTGAAAACTTCTTCTCAACCATATGGAAAAGCAAAGAAAAGTTCTGACAGGGTCAAAATATGCTATTTTGACATATTGAAAATTTTATTTAGCTTTTCTTTTGAATGTAACTTTGGATTTAAATTTTCTCTTCCTGTGCCACACACTTTGTTATCAAGCTGACGTGTGGCATTACCACCACAGGGCTGGTGGGGCCCTGCTGGAGCAGGTGGTGTTGCCCTCCAAGCCCATCACCCACAGCCAGATCCTGTAGAAGCACTCAATATCTAAGAGAAAACAAAAGCCATTTCCTTGAAACAAACCAATTTGGAATGGCCAAAGAAAAAAATATTTATTTAATTAATTCCCTGTTTCTCTCTCTGTCTGTTTTAATGGGTTGGGCAAGCTTCCTTTATGGAACATTTAAGAGAAGGCTTGGTTTTTCACACCCAAGGGAAATTTGGCCAATTTATGAAATGCTGAACCTTTCTATGAAGCAGCACTTCTCCCCCTGGGGGCTGCAGAGTTCCACACAGAGAGTGCAGCAGAAGCCAGGCCACAGCCAGGAGAAACATCCTCTGTCAACAAGATGCAAAGAGAAAGAGTGGGAAGGAAGGGGACAGAGAAGGGATTTTGCATAATGCTTTCCCTGCATTGTTTGGATTGGAAGCCTCTCTCCCTGTGTCCCAGCAGACAGCCTTTGGATCACTTGGAAGTTGTGCCCACTCCATTCTTGTGCAGAGCTGAAGCTGGGGCTGTTTGCAATGGCTGGTGCCAGAGAGCACAGCAACCTACAGGAAGGAAGGTCTTGTTCTTAAAATAAAATTTAAAAAATAAAAGCCAAAACCACCCCCCTTGAGCTTGGTAGTGAGGGCACATGGATCCTCTTCCAAGCTCTGTGCTCGTTCTGGGTGGCCTTGGACATGTCACACTGCTGACTGTTCAGCTCTGTCAGAAAAAGCAGGATGAAGGGCGGCAGGGGGGTATCGTTCCCTGCTCGTGGTGCTAGGAGGAGTGCTGCACACCAGGAGCTGCTGGCACAACTCCTGATGGATGAAATGGGCTTTGTAGCTTTGCTTCAGCTGCCTGCCACTGCATCAGCACCAGTATCTTTGCACTGCTCTTGGATGGAGGTCCTGAGAGGATGGAATAACCTGTCAGGATGCAGCTGGGAGCTGCCACACAGGTAAGCTATTTCCTCTGGGTGGGTTTGGGAGCATCTGTGTGCACCAAAGGCAGGAGCTTGGTGTGGCACAATGGCACAAGGATTGAGGATTTCTGTTTCCACATCTGAATTTTCCAGTACCTGCTGCAACAGATCACAATGATGTATTATCAGGTATTATTGCTCACACCAAAAAAATTACTGGTGATCTGACTGCAGCAAAAGCCCAAGGCAAACTGATCCTGGTAGTAGCTGCTGGATGGAAGCTGGTATCACAAAAATGGCAATTGGAAGCCTCAGTTAAGGAATCTGGATCTTAACCATAATGCTGACATTTTTATATTGATGTTAACCCTCTAATCTCTACAACAAGAAATTGTCCAGCCCCTCTCAAAGTGTCAGTCAGAGCAACTGCCCTTTCATGAAGTTCAAGAAACAGTCATCCATTAAGATGAATCATCTCAGAGGTAGATGAATAATGACAAATTTAAATCCCGCTAATCTGGATTTAGGTCCAAAATGTGGAATGTCCCTTTGGGGTGCACAACCCAGAAAGAAAATATGAAAACCTTTCTTTTCTTTTAGCAAAAGATGAGAAGTTTTCTCTCAGTCATCCCTCTCCTATTAGAAACTTCTCTCCCACTTTTGCAGGCTTTGGCCAACTCAGTCTTCCAGCCACTTTGCAAATGCTCAGGTATTTCCCACTTACCAAAGCAGGATCCACCTGTGAGATGAGGCTTGTCAGTACTGGTACTTTCTTCTTTTTGGTTCTGAGCACTTCAAAACTTAGATGGGGAATTTTTTGTTCCTTTCCTGTACAAGCAAGTCTAAAAAAATGTGGGACCTCTCACTACTCCCCTGTCCTCATTGCCATCCATCTCCAACTCCATCGGCCTCTCCTGCAACATGGGAGACACCTGTGTTTCCATTCCTCCATGAACTCACTACATTTCAGGGATCATTGCAAAGATGTCAATGCTTTCACCTCTCTGAAGAGTGTTAGACCTGTTAGAGAGATAATACAAAAAACTCACAAGAGCAGCTGAATTCCTTTCTGTTTTTTAATTGCTGAAGTTCACTAGTTTTAGAGTCTTGATAAAATCATTACAGTGCCAAAAGGGGAAATGTGTTGTTTCCATGGCTGCAAGCAAACATTAAAGATAGCTAAGTCCAGTGATGGGATGCTTCAGAGAATATGATAACACATTCATGTTCTTTACTTGCATGAAGTATGTTGTGGATATATTTTCCTTGGAAAATGTCTCTTACTAAAAAAATGATATTTATTTTAACAACAAGACTTGTAACACAAAGTTTCAATCTGAAATTAAAACAATAAAATAATTCATTTTCAATTAAACAATTTTTTTGTGTATCATATTGGGAAACATTACTTTTTTAAATTAAAGAATTATTTTTTATTTGTGTACTATTCCTCTCCCTTTCATTACAACTGAAGGAAACACTAAAACTTAGTGATATTTTTTCCTTCCCAAATCTTTCTTCTTTTAGTCTGTGATTTTTGAAATTATCTTTCCACTGAAAAGTTATAAATAAGACTGTGAGATTTCCATTCTGCAAATTCTGTAATATCAAGGAAGCTTTGAGTATTGACAACATGTTCACTTCCTGTTTTTCCTTTTTGTAACTTCTGCCAATGTAAAGGAAATTTTAAGACAAAGTATGAGCATTAATGTATCCACTGCTGCAGATCTGATGGGCAGAGGTGATGGCAGGTGATCTGACTCAGGGATTTCTCTCTTCTGCACTTCTGCCAGGTCCTTCACATTATTTTATTTGCCACATGCTTGCACTGGACAATCTGTATTTTCAAGAAACTCTCCCATCAACTTTTAATTTTGAGAAGAAGCCTAGTCCAGCCAGAGGAGAAGTCAGGCCCACCCTCAGTATACATTGACTGAATAGATTGAATTGAGAGGACTCTGACTTCAAAGAATTATTTATTTACAGATAACTTTTCTAATCCATGTAATGGAGATCAAAACCTCTCTGCAGAATCTTTGAAACCACAAGTCACAACAGAACTTAACCCTCTTCTTAGATTTCAGAACATCATCTTTGGAACATCATTTGGAATAACATGAAGGGGCAATAGTTTTGTAATTTTTTCATTCCCCATGGGACTTGCAGCCACAGTTCTCAGTACTGTAATGGGAGATATGAAGATGTGTACATAGCTCTGAGTTACATGGAGTCATGAATTCCCCTGGAGGAGGAAGAGATGGCTCATATGGCTGTTAGTTCCCCACATTAGGCTGCTCTTGGTGTTAAACCCACATTGCTCCTGCACACACAGTACTTCCACATCTGGAAGTGAAAGCTCAGAACAAGGCAATTTTTCATGCAATGGGGCTGTCAGCACGTGCACAGCTCAATCAGCATGGCCTCGTGAGCTACAATGATCCATGGAGAATGGTGTCAATGAGTGAAAAGCTGCTGCTATCTTGGTCTGCAGACCTTCACCACATGTCTGCTGCCTCTGAAAAATTATGCTGAAGCTCAGCTTTGAAGTGGTGGACTGGCAGTGTTACATTTATAGTTGAACTCTGTGATCTTAAGGGTCTTATCCAACCTTAATGATTCTGTGATTCCAGGACTCAGTGGTTGCAACCATTCTACATGGTCACCATGCTGCCTTTGGACACTGGATTCAACAATTAGGCAGTCTATCCCTTCACCTCATGCATTAGAACATCCCTGAATTATCTTAGTTAACTCTGGCATGCTCCTCTCCCTCTGCACTCAGAGGGCTTGGCCATGTAAACTGCTACAGTCACTTTGACATCACACAGCACCCTGGAAATGTTGTCTCTGCTTCCTTCAGCCCTTAACACACGTAAGACTGAACATGTGCAAACACCAGATCTTCTTCTAGCATAAAAAAGTGCTGCTCCTCTCTGGGATTATCAGCTGGAACAGGACTGCTCTGAGGTGTTCATGCTTTGTGCTTTATACACTCTTATCATTCTAGTGGGGACTTTCCAGCAGCCTTTCATAAGAGTTTTGCTTTTACACTGCTGTTGGTTTCTGCAGGATTACACAAGATAACTGCTGTAGCACTGGGGATGGTGTTTGTTGAATTGAATGCTGTTATCTCCATGCTTCAGTTTCCATGTGCCCAAACCCAAGGGTAGTGATGCTTTCCAGCTCTGTGAATGCCTTTGAACTCTGCTGCCAAGAAGAGCTGATAATGTGGATAGCACAGTTACAATGAGGTTTGTTGCTCAAACACATCCCAGGGGTAAGACAAATAAAACCAGATAAATCCCCTATAAATACACTTCTTACATTGGAGAGAAGCCATGTTCTGGCACCCCCAAGCAGACCACCTGATTGCCCAGCAGCTGGAACCTGTGTCCTCTCCAAGGGAGAGGCAGCTGTGGAGAAGTGCAGAAGTAGTTGCCAGCTGATGGGCTGGTGGGGCACCAACATCAGTGGTGTTGCCTCATGGACAGGGTATGCTGATATCCACAGGACTGTAGTGAGAAGGTCTGAAGATGCATGGCTATGCCTTGTTCCCGCTCAGTGTCAGACACAAAAAGTAAACCCAAATTTGTCTTCAGCTCCCCATGACCACAGGATCCTTCATGAAGTTAAGCAAAGTGGATGACAGGAATGAGCAAGAGACAAAGTCCTCTGGAACATCTCCTGAAGCTCATCTCCAGGACACCTCCCTGGCTTGTAGACCCTTGTTCACTGAGATATTGTGTCCTGACAGGAGACATGCTGAAAGACAACTAGGTAGAAAAGGATAGATTCAAACCCAAAGTTTCAAATACCTAAAACTTTGTGAACCCCTGAGCAATGGATGGAAGACCCTGGTGACTTAGTTATTTCTCTCTTACACTCATCTATAGTCTTTGAAAGCTGCAGTAGGTGACTGATACAATGAAATAGAGTATATTTTATTTTTCTTTCATCATCTTTCTTTCACCTTTAACAAGAATATTTAGAATTGGGGGAAGAGACAAAAGGAATTAAATTAAAACCAAAGTAAAATTTGTTTTGGTCCTTTCAATAACCTGATACAACGGTAAATTTGAGAAAACAAAAAAAATCTTAACTTCATTTACCCACTTAGTAATTACAGTTCTTAAATAATAAGTCATTTTGTAGCCTGAAGTTCTTGTTCTGAGTATGTATTTATATTAGCAGTTAAATATACTTTTCATGGGCAATTAAGACATTATTCCTTCCTAGCTATTCACAGGCATATCAGGAGGGAATGGGGAAAGACACAATTGTAAAGCCATGAATATAATAAGAGCCAAAGTCCCTTTCCTCGTCTTGTGATATTGATTTTCATAATATAAACAGAGGCACAGAATGCTGAATCTTGGTCATATACCTATTTTAAATGCCAGTTGTTGAGCAAATAGACCTCTGTGGGGATATGTTTGTTTGAAAAGTCCTTTGGGATTAGGGAATATTAGCCCGGCTTTCAGCCTGAGACCTATTTTGTGAGGAGTCTTTGTTACTTTGTCAGCTTTCTAAAGCCTTTTATGATAGGTCTTGGCCCTGGTGATATTTATTCAAGTAAACCTAAGAATAAGAGTTAAGATGCAGCTGTTCCAACATTGTGGACATGTTTTGGTCTCCATGTGTTTCGACTCGACCCTGAAGTGCAGGACACCTTAGAGTGACTAACAAAGTATTCACACTCAGGCCTTCAGTTTAACTCTTTGCCATTTTCCACAGACAGTACCTGCTTCTAATTAATTCTGGCTCGGAATAATTTTTCTTTAGACACAAGAACTGCTTAGTTATTTACTTCCCAGCAGTTTGCACATAAGGCCCAGGGTTTGAAAAGGGCTGTTCCTGGCACCTCCTTGCAGCCCTGCATTCTGCCCTTCCTCCAAGGTTTATACTTTTGTATTTGCCAGCCAAAGAAAATCAAACTAATCTCTGTCAAACAGGGCATCCTCTAGCTCCTTGACTCGGGTTTGCCACATGGGAAGAGCATTCCCAGGCTAGACTGATCTTCCCTTGCTTGCTATTACATCAGGGTAGGGAAGCCACTTTTATTATCAGAAGTTAATGAAAGGCAGTTTTGGGGTTTTGCTGTGGTTCCCATTAAGTCTTGGGGTTTTCCAGCTAACCTGAATCAAAATGATTTCATCCTGCATCATTTAATTCAGACCATACGATACCTGATGTAAAATTGCAAGGTGAGTGTGGGTGTTTGATGCTCAGAGTGAGTCATCATCAAGAAGAATCTTTTCATCAGATCAAATATTTCATCAGGCCCTTGACTGTTGCATACGGAAGAATTTGACTTTTATTTTTAATTTGAATGTGCTAATGGTATCCAACGAGGAAAAAGCAAAATACATAAATACATTATTAAAACCTTTAGTAAACCCAACTGGATGACAGTAGCTCTTCTCCACATAGTGTATCTACCCTTTTATATACCACACATTAGATAAATATAAAAATGGAAAAAATACAACATTGATTTTCATAAGAAAGGTCATTACCTGGACTTTACTACTATGCTGTGTCATATGGGGAAAAATAAAATATACTCTATTTCATTGTATCAGTCACCTACTGCAGCTTTCAAAGACTATAGATGAGTGTAAGAGAGAAATAACTAAGTCACCAGGGTCTTCCATCCATTGCTCAGGGGTTCACAAAATCACAGGACCACAGATGCCAGAGGAAAACCAGAAAATGAGGACTCCTATAACAATCTATGTTGCAATTCCCTAAATTGTTCCTGTCCATCTTTCTCCATTTTTTTAGAAAAAGAAAAAAAGGAATCTTAAAATTCCTGAGAGCCTGGGGAATGGCCTACTGAGGCCACAACACTATTGCACTGTGATCACGGTGAAATCACATGTATAAAGACAAAATTAGGGAGACATCATTGCAGAAACAAGTAAGCTAGCCATGGCTCTCAGTTCCTGGGGCAAGGTGTGGATTTGACCTAATGTTCTCAGACTGTAACAAGTAGTAGGCATTAAGAAACACTGCATCCACAATCAGAAAACATTAAGGAAATGTGAAAAATAAAGGTCTAGGCCTGAGCAAAAGGTACTTAATTGAGGACACATGGGTAGCTTTAGGTGGTAATTAATCCTATAAAAGGGATGTAAATTATAGTAGATTAAATCAAAATCAGGTGTCTAACTTTAGACATCTACACCTATATTAGAGGGATCTAAGCTTAAGCATCCAAATAAAACCTCTGATTTTCCTACACCCCACCTCTGTAACAGGAGGCTCAGGATATCTCTCCCTGTGTATGTCCTGGGGGTGTTTTCAGTACATGGGTACTTGGAAAGAGTTTTGAAGTCCCTCTGCACAGGAAACTACCTTCCCCAAATGTTATCATGAATGCCCAGCCCCCCCAGTGCATTTGGAGAGGATGGTGTTCCATTTCCATGGCAAACCCACAGCTGCAGCCTTGTTTGTTTCCACAGGTGGATTTGAAGTAGATGCCATCTTAATCACTGACCGTGAGAAATCACGGACCCCTTTTCCAGAGGCAAGATCTTCCACAAACACAGGGCTTGCTCTGGGAAGGTATTTCTCTGAGCAGAACACAGAGGGATTGTAGGATCAGACAGAAACCCACTGTTAGGGGAGTCAAAAAGAAAAACCTGGGCAGAATCCAGAACTTAACTCAGGTAAATAAAATAGTACATTTCTATGAAAAGATTCACAAATAAGCAAAGATTTTTAAAATAAACCCTTTCTGGAAGCTGCAGCATACAGTATTCTCTTCCACGAATGACAGTATAAGATATAACCCTTACAGCTTTTATATTTACTCACTAAGTACAGAAAAAATAGAGTTGGAACACAAACTAGGATGGAATTGAAATCATGCTTACAGTCTATTGTGCTCAGAGTGCTTAGAAAGCATGTGTTAGGGTTCTTCCCCCTAACCCAAGTCTTCTCTAAATTCAGATACCAACTCCCAGCTGGTTCCTTCAGCTCCCATTGTAGACACAGCAAGAGGCAAAAGGTGCTCTGCCCTCTGAGGTCTTTGGGGAATTCATCTCTTTCCATTGGTACTACAGGGAGTTCAGCCCTGACTTTCCACTGAATTTGAAGGCAGCAAAACTTTGGGAATTCCACCCAGACTGCACCCCCCCTGGCTGTGAGGCCAAGGATCTGCTCCCTTGTTCAAGAAAAACGTATGAAAGTAGTTGCTCAACATGAGCACATACCTGAAATTCAGTGGAAATTAGGTGGATGAGGAAGTGTGTTGCTTAAAGCACAGCACATAAACATGCAGGGCAGGGGAGGGCAGGAAAATAATCTTTTACATTCATTTAGGTTAAGGAATTAATTTGGACTCGACCACAGTCACTTTCTGTGACTATTCCACAGCTGAATAAGTGAGCATGGAAGTTTGTCGGCAGAAAATGTTCAGCTATTTTGTGAAAGCAAATGTGGAAGTTTAAAATGTGGGCTGTGTTTAAAATTTAAGTTACTTTCACCAACCAGAACTGCTTGTTGCTTCTTCTATGTACAGGACTGGCAGTGTTGCCAGAATGAAGGAACAATAATTCTTTCATGAGATCACCAAATAAATATAAGTATCATGTTCATGGACTACTCATACAGCAAAAAATAACAATAATCCAGGCAAAGATCATCTCTAATATAATTACAGCAGTGCACCTCCCAACCACTGTGTGCTAACACTGGTCATGTTGACCATTTATGTGCAGAACATTTTACTGGTGTCTCCATAAAAGAGAGAATATTTTCCTTGTAGGCCTGCAGGGAGAACTAATTAACAAAAATAAATCTAACCCTTATAACCTAAGTATGTCTGCCAGTAAATTATTAAATTCAACCATCAAAATGATGAAAAGAGCTCTCAATGGACCTCAGCAGACAATTCTGACAATCCCCTTCATCCAAAGGCACACGATGCTGCCATCCTCAGTATCTCTGTGTCGCGCAGGCATGGGGCTCTCACCCTGTATCTGATAGGATTTTTGAAGACTTTTCCAGAGACAGTATCTCTGACCCATCCCTCAACTCCAAGGATGGGAAGATAACACTTTAACAGTAAGGTATTCTTGGGGATGTGGTTGCTGCCAGTCATTTTCTGGCTCCTGAGAAGGATCATTGTCAAGAAAGGTTTCCAAATACATCCTATAAAACTTCAGTCACTCTCACACCGCTCAGCTGTCTGCCTGTTTCGTTGGGGTTTCTTTACCACTTTCCTAGGATTGAGGCTTTTTCTTTTTTTTTTTTTTTTTTTTGTTTGTTTGTTTGTTTGATTGTTTGTTGTTGTTGTTTTTGTTTTTGTTTTGTGGGTTTTTTTGTTACTAACAGAGTGCATAAAATACCAGTTTCTGTCATGAGGCTGAGGGAGTCCTGTGTCATCCCAGAGCAACTTCACCAAACTCAAGTCAGAGACAGCATCAAGTATAATTCGATTTGGCAGAGTCTTTGAAATACAGAAACAAAAGTTATTTTCACAAACATTAAATAACATTTTCCCCTTTACTTCCCTCCTTTTCCCCAATTTTCCTTTTTTTCCTTTTTTGCCAAACCATTATAAAAATTGTGTCGGGTTTTTAGCAAAACCATTATAAAGATTTCACTGAATTAAATTTCAAAGACAGGAAAACACCATTCCCAAAACTGCACTTAGAAGTGAAACATACAGAAGTCCCAGACTGATGCCCAAGGCTCCATACATGACAGGAAGGAAGCTTTGGGTATAATGACTCTGAAGAAAATATTAAATAATCAGACAAGGATTTTGCTCTCTTGTCCACAGAGAAATTGTACTGCATACCTTTACAGCAGAAAATGCATCAACAAAATATATAATGTGTATCTACTTCTCCATTCAAAAATAAATCCTTATGGTTTTATAAAATCCTCTCTGTGTTCAGTCATCTGTCACAGCACTACCTTGACCCACAGAAATTCTGTAGGAATCACAGTTTTGTGTACAAAGGACAGATATACAGAGCACTCACACCCTGCTGTAAACTTCCTCAAAAGGGAGAATCTCTTGCCATGTGTGTTTTTACTGTTAAAAGTAGAAAGTCAGTTCTCTTCTAATTGGAACAAATATACCTGTAAAGCACTGTTACCCTGAATCCAGCCAAATCTCAGCACCCATAAACTTTGGTGTCTTTGCAAATGCTTTGTTAGCTTAGAGGGCTAAGGATGCCCATTTACTGCAGCAATTCATTGAGCTGTGCTGTCCTTTTTGCTTGCAACTGTGTGAACACAGTGCCAGAAGCATTTTGCTCCTGCACCTTATTTCAGGAGCCTTCTGCACACATTTCCTCTTGCACTGTACCCAGTCTTTATTGAGCCTTCCCTGGTTGGAGCTGAACCCATTTAGCTCGATGGGGTCAGCCCAATAAATTAGAGGGCTGTTTCTGACAGCTCGGAAGAAGGCATGTGGGAAATGTTCCTTTTGGAAGCCATCAGTAGGAAGTACCCCAGACACACAGATGGAGAGCATGTGTCCACAGAAATTAAATGGGGCTGGGGTAACACACCCAGAATAAAACACTAAAAAAGCCTTTTAGTAGTGGAAAGCCATTAAAAGAGCTTGGTGATGACACTTGTGCAACCCAATATCTCCATTGATGATATACATTTATTTCAACCACCTAATGAAATTGGGTGGGTTTATTGCTTTATTGCTTTCTTGAATTCAAAAGCATATGAAGGAAAAATTAAATGACCATTTTCTCCATGGCTGAACCTCTGTTTTCAATTGGTATCTTGTTTCATTAATTTTCTTCATGTTTAAATGCTGTTCTACCTCCCTACACTGGCAAAGTTTGAACAAATATACAACAATATACAACAAAAAAGGGTTTCTGCTTTCCAGTCTAATCTTATTGATCCCAGTGAAAAGCCATCTTATGGAAATCTCTTAAGAATGGTCATATATCTGTCCTTACTCAGAAGTCCTTATAGAATGTGCTTAGCTCCACTTCACTGGGAATTAAGCAGATGTTAAAATTCTTCCCTTTAGGAGGTTCCCCTTGGTCAACGACCTGCTTGCACATGATTGGTGTCTTCATCCCTCAGCCACGTAGAACCAAGTTTTGCTATGGCAGATGCCAAACCACTAATTCAGCAGTGGTGGAGGGCTCAGTGACAGGAGCCTGGGCACCTATTTTTTTTAAAAATTCAGACTCTCTGAATGTCAGGGGACTGCGGGTTTACTTGAAAATCACATATTGGCAAAAGCAAAAAAACCAAAAATACTTCAAATATTGAATAGGTCCCTTCCAACCCCTATTCTGTGATTCTGTAAATATCAAGGAGACAGTAGAGGATGGGAAAACTGATGTTTTTCTTGTTTGTCATCTTTGGTATTCATAAATGGGGAGTGCTCTGGAAAAAAAGCACACTTAGGCTTTGCCACAGCCATAGATCTCTGCTCTATCATTATAATGATTCAAATTCTCACCATGTTCCAATTGCTCAGTAGAAGGAAACTGAGGAATTGTGTGGATCATCTTCTGCTGTGCATTTTATCTTGCCTGAGGAGCTAGAAATGTTTAAGCCCATGAGAAGATAAACGACTCAAAACTCATGTTATCCTGAGCTGACACACCATGCCCCTACTCACCCTGCTCTCTTACACCTTCATTTTCAGAGCTACCTGCCCCTCTTCATTTCCTGTTGTACCTGTAGTACCTCAGACTGATATTTTGGGCCATTCTTGCACTCAGAGGTGCAAATCTGAAATTGACGGTTCCTGGACAAAACATTCATGTGCCCAGATACAAGGGAGATGCTGAATTTTTACAGCCAAGCAAGGCTTGGGTATTTCTCCCCACCTACACACCTCAGAGGAACAATAAATCCATCATTAGTGTTGTTGCACATATTTCAGCAATAAAGTACTTAATGCACTGCTGCAGAAACGAGATTCTTATGGTGTAAAAATCAGTTTGTCACAGAAGGATCTGGCAGGCTGCCCTGCCCATTGAAACAACAAATTGACACCAGTTATACCCTCAAACTAATGAATCAGCCAAGGGATCCCAGAGGCCTGAGTGTAAGCTGAAGCTGTGAAATGGCATGTGGAAAGGTTACCAATTAATTTATACTGAAAAATAATGAAAACTATCAACTTCTTGTAGCCTTTAGCTATATTTTGAAAAAATATGATTCTTGTCCACCTATGAACTTTATGGAGACTTTTTCAGAAGCTGAAGACAAACTTATTAATGGAATTTGATGGCCCATAGGGCTCCTGTTCTGCAGACAGGAAGCACTTATTTTTATAAAATACACTGAATTAAACCCATATAGGAGAAATGTCAAGTCTCCATTCTTGGGTGCCTGTCTCTGGAATCTCCAAATTAGGACTCTACAGGTGACAGAGGTTAGCAAGTCTGCAACACAGAGAAAAGACAAAAAATTAGTAAAATAAGCAGAATAAGCAATGACCTCAAATCCAGACCAATTCTATTGATTATTCACATGAATAGGATTTAAATTGTCCTTCCCAATGTCAGTGGTAATTCAGTTTGGAAAAATAATAGACAGTCCTAGGCAAAGAGCCAAATGTCCCAAGACTGTTCCTTGTGAGACCTTAGTCTTCACTTTTCTCACTTCACATCTCTGGCTTCTCCTACTTCATGGTCTCCATGGGCAGAGCCTCACTTGGTCCTTTGGATGTGAGAATCTGGCACCATCAAGGCTCTTGATGAGATCAAAAGAGGGAAAGTTTAATTAACACAGCCAAGCCTGCAAGTTCATGCCCAGTCCTTCCTAGGATGTGACCTGTGCATCCTCCCAGCGGAAAGGAGATGCTGAAGATCTCAAAGAGGAATGTCTTCTGCATATGATTGATTTTAAATGCTTTTCAAGGTTCAGATGTGAAATTGTCTCCCTGGGCACCAGCTGAACCATGGTAATGTGTCTTGTGTGCTTTCTGAGGTTGCTGCAGATGACAGCTTAAATACCATCCTCCAGAGCTCTTGCTGAGGTTTAAGCTGGGTTTTATTTCTCCTTCACTGAAGGTTAACAGGGTACTCAGGGCTGTCCTCTTTGCTTCAGATGACTTGCTGTCACTTTGGGAGATGCAGCTGCTCCACTGCTTGTTACTACTGGACATGACCATTTGATTTCACTGGACCTTGACTTCAGGGACAGACACCAGTTCCTGGAAACAAAGGAAGTCTTTCAAAGCTGAGAAACTACTTCCAGCCCTCCACAAGCCCAGTTTGGGGAGGTTCAAGCTCAGCTTTCAAACCTTCCATGAGCTGCAAGGGAACCTACAGAAATATCTGACAAAGATAGACCTGGCAGATAAAACTTTCAGCTCCAATAACCATAGGCTCCCATCTGGATCCTAGGAGTTACCCACCTTATAATTTCTGTCCCTCTAGCTCCTTCCCTATACATCTTTTCTCTACAAGTGCCTGATACCTTTTTTATCATAATGGCCTATGATATTCTATAAAGTAAGTGATGCCCATTTTTGTTTGGCTTTGAATTGCTGCTTCGATTTCAAAAGTGGGGGACAGGGCTTGTGTACACAAGCACTTGTTTAATTTTTCCAGCTGTACTATATGATCTAACAGAATTGAACACCTCATTCTGCTAATCTCACCTTGTTGTCCTAGGGACAGTCACACAGACAGAGCTGTTGTATGAGGACAGAATGTGCACCTGTAACAAGTAACACTGTCTCTAGGTCTTGGAGCTTCTGTCTCAGTGACTTTTTGCCAAGCTTTTGCAGCAATCAAAAATTAATCCTTTAATGTCTCTATACAATTTTCTAGGTAAACTGATTAGAGAGCCTTTGACTGTTGAACCACAGGTGGGGGAAAGCCCTCAAGAACCCAGTTACTCTTTCTCTGGTTGTCCAGAATCTTTGAATTCCCCACAGGTTTGACTGTCCCATCCTTAAAGACCTTTGGTGGCAGAATATATGCAGCCTGTTCAAAAACTCAGGTAAGTCCATCATTTTTTTCCTTAGAAAGACTATTTTTACCTGAGAAGATGTGTGGACTTCTTTATTGATCTCATTTAAACCACAAGATTGTCACAGTCACCACTAGAGCTCTGAACAAATGTGCCAGTGTCTGGAATGTCTCTACACAGCATTCATTTAATGGACACTTTTTTGCTTCTTTGTACATTAAGGAGTCTTTTTCTTTTTTAATTGGGAGAAAGAAGTGTTACCCATGTGGGAGCTGAACCCATGATCACAGGTTGGGAGATCAGAACCTCGTGCATGAGGCTGCTCATCGACAACGTATGACTTGGATTAGAAAAATCTGTTGAAATTCTCTCTCTGCCAAACTCTCTTCCATGAAAGCCACACTCTTGGACAAATTTTTATATTTAGTAATTGAGGAAAAATTATGTCATCATTGGAGGGAATCATTTTGGTGCATCTTAGCAGAGGGACCAGGATAGCACAATACACTGGAGAGATAGATTGAATGCTGACAACATAAATTGGACATCCATAGGGATATTCTTCTTTTTAAAGCTGCATAACTGAGCAAAGGTGATCTGCACATTTCTGCAATCAGGGAATGTTGTCTGTTTCCCAATTCTGGCGCCAACTCTGCATTTAAATTCCAACCATATTGTTACAGTCCATTAATTTTTGTAGACTGAAGCTGTTGCAGTGCCACACAGGGAAAATATGTAGCACAGATGTGTTTGCTGTTATGAATTTTTCCCTTTTTTAAAAAATGTTTTTAGAAATAGCTGTAAAATAAAATAATAAAAGCACTCCAAACAATTCATACGCGAATTGAAATTAAATCCACATCGCTCTTTGGCTGGTTGCAGAGCTGTAGTGCTAAAGCTGGGAACACTCCTGCCACCTATTTGCAGTGTAATTAGAGTTCATTTGAAGTCTGATGGAATTTGATTCCTATTCTGAAGGACGTCTGTTGCAATAAATTCGTTTCTTGGACCAAAGAAAAGCTATTCAAAAAATTAATAGCAAAGGGCAGCTATGCTGCAAGCATCTGAGAGGGGTCTAGCTTGCTCAGCATTTTATGGATGGAATGCAGCTGCCATTAAAAGCAGCTCTAGAGCATTTGCTCAGAGGAACTTGTCCTATAGCGTGTTTAGCTTGTTGCAGTTATTCTTTCACCCTGTGTCACTAATTTTGAACAGCAGGATAAAGGCACTTGGAGGACACCACCACAGCAGGCACAGAGATACTCGTTGTCAGAATAATTCCCTGCATTAGGAGGGTGAGCTAAAAAGGCACATGGCCAAACCTGGCTTGCATTAATGCCCCTCTTAGCACATGACTTATAGAAAAATACCAATAATGCTTGAATGTGGTCCCTCCTGTGGTCCTCCTGTGCCCTGTGTACCAGCAAACCCATAAGAGTTTGCAGAAATGTCACTGCAAATTAGGCACTCCTTGCAATGCTTTTTCCACTTGAGTTTGTTGCATGATGTAGGACGGATGTGAATTCCTTTAGGTTCCCTCCAGATCTGGGGTGTCACAGTTGTTTTATGTGACTATAGTATGTATATCAGGTTTTGCCTTTTTTTTTTTTTAATGAGAGAAAGATTATGACCTAATGAAAAACTCATTGTAATTTTCCATTTATCCCTTCATCCAAAAGGGTATTTTTATACCCTCAAGAGGTAAATTAAACATTCCTCACAGATATACATGATATCTTCTATATACACCATACAGACACCTATCTACATGCTTACAGCAAACATATACCTACATGTACATAATTGCCAATTAGTATTGAATTAGCACAGGAAACAGAAAATTAGTAGATTTTAATTTTAAGTAGATTTTAATGTCTGTGCTAGTGTATCTTGACAGCTATACAAGTTTAATATTGTATTACATCTCACCACAGACAGCAGGAGTAACTTTATTGCACCAAAAGAAACCGATACACACTTTGCAGGTTCCATGGTGTTTATAACATCCCTTCCATACAGTTTCATGTTTTTTTTTTTCTTAAGGCTTTATTCAACTCATCTTGGCAAGTGCAATCGTCATGGTCCTGTTGACTTAATAGGGTGATGACAATTTGCATCTGCAGAGGAGGAATCCCAGGAGAAAGAGAAACTTCCTTCAGAGAAAAGTGCTAGCATGGCCAGAGTTTATCAGGAAAACCTGCACAAGCAAGTGTAGGCCCTAACAAAATGCACATATTGCATTGATTTTCTGCTTCACTGAGAGAAGGGAGTGACTACACTAAATACAATTTCTTCCACAGTATCTGGAACATACTTAGCTGTGTCATCAGAGTAATTTTTAACAAAATGAAGACTTTACCATAGCTATTAAAAATGTAGCAATAAAGCAAAAAGTCTTATGAGGTGGTGACATAAGCGGTCATGATTAATTTTTATGAGAATACAATATAGTGAAGACTGAGCCAGACTCTTCCTAGAGGTGCACAATGGGCAAGAGGCCATGGAGACAACTCAAAAGAGGAGAACATCCAGCTAGGTATTAGAAAAAAGTCTCCCAGTAAGGGTAGTCAGATATTTGAGCAATTTTCCCAGTGAGGTTATGCAATGTCTGTCCCTGAGGATATTCAGAACTCAGCTGGAATAAGTCCTGAGTAACCTGATCTAAACTGGCTCTGTTTTGAGCAAGTGGTCAGACCATGTGATTTTCAAAAGTCTCTTCCAAACATTCATTGTTCTTCCATGACTCTGTGATGAGATTTGGTTAATTCACAGGAGTAAAACAGCTTTGCTGTACTCCCAGTTCTTGAACAGGCTTCTCTGACAGAGACAGGAAAGCCACAGAAATTCTCAGTTTTAGTTTTCCTATATGAAAAATGGAAACTGAAGTATTTGTCTAATGACAGTGGCATTTGTGTAGTGTAGACCATCATTGTCTACCAAATGCTTCAGGTAGGTAGAGGGCTGATATCATACACACATTTAAACACATTATGAATAGCCATTAAATAGTAAGAGCAACACTTGAACTTGTTTTTAGAAATCATATATATCCTGTTCATTGGCAAGTGGATTATAATTCAAGATGATGTCCTTTCAAGTATTGCCTGGAGAGCTGGGACAAGCTCTGTGCTGCCTATGACTCATCTGTGAAGTTTGTGCTCTCCAAAATAGGTGATTTTCATGCCTTCACCTGCCCCATTACACCAAGCCCGCTTGAAACCTGGTCTGAAAGTTTTCAGGTGCCAAATGAAGGTGAAATAGGTCCTTAGACAAATAAGGGAATTCCCATTATTTGGAGTACATGACTGGTATCTAAGTAGGCTTATTTTATTTTTGGTCATTGACTAAAGAGATACCTTTAAATCTGATGATTAGTAGATGACCAATGAAACCCAAGAGTGAAGAAAGACTGAGTTAGACATAACTACCCTGTCTCACTTCTACAGGACAGGTATTTGCAAAGGCTGAAGTTTACCTCACTCCAGAAGAGGCTGGAGAGCACTTGAGAACCACTTAGATCCTTAAAATAGGACTTTAGTGGGACTTAAGGGCTGTTCCAGCCATCTGTGTGGATGACAATACCACCTACAAAGAGCAGCAGGGCCCAGACAAAGACCTGTTCATGGGAGAGCTCACAGATAATGAGTAACAAGAGGTTTAAATGCAGCTGAGATGGATAACTGACCAGAACAGGAAAGTGATGCTCAATGCTTGAGCATGGCTGTTGTAAGTGTGTGGGAGGGGGTGTTTGCATGTATACAAGCAGAAGAAAACACTTATAAAACATGAACACACACACAAAGTTATAATTGTGATGTCCTTAACATGCTTGGGAAGGTTGAATGAAAAATAATGTCAGACTTGTTCAGTATTCAGCTATGGAGAAGAAGAAATGCTGCTGCTAATAAAGGCAGATTTGGCAGCTGCCGAGCCTTGGCAAGGGTACAGAGTTCCTTCGTGTGCTACTGAATAGCTCCAGCTGTGCACAGCTTGAAATGTATCTTGAAAGCACTGAAAGACAGCTGTCCTGCTCACTGCCCTGCTTGCCTGGCTGAGAGAGGATGAGGACGCTTTTAATTGTAAGTTTATGCTGTACTTTGGGTTCTTCCCCTGCTCGTTCTCCCTTTTCCTCCTGCAATAGCATAAAAAGAAGATGTGCCCACGGGACAGCCAGCAGGTAGGGATGACACAAGTCAGCCCAGTATAGGATAATGGCACTGCAGATTTGATCCAGGCCCTGCTGTCGGCAGAGAGAGAGAGATGACTGTCAGAGGCATGCTGTGCATTATGGCAGGGTTTTGATATTCACCCAGCTCAGTCAATTATTGGGATTCTCTGTTGTTCTGCTCCTCTGGGGGGATAAGATGAATGGGCTTTTTTTTGTAGTCTGTTTACAATGAAGTGAGCAAGGTGGGAGATAAAAAGCACTACAGTGCTTTATGTCCTAGTGGAGGACAGTCTTCTGCCTCCTGCAAAAATGTCAGCAATGTAACAAGGAAGAGATCTTAGGCCACGTCCTCCTCTCTAGCAGAAAAGCCCAGACCATGTCTGCCATGCCTTTCAGAGTGTGTTCATCTCTACATGAAATTGAGTCAGCAGGATTAACCATAGAGTTACATTAAATATAAACGGAGTTGTCAAGAGGATAAATTAGGGCTTAACACTTCCTGTGTCAAGTGGTAAATATATTGGGTTTTTTCTCATCACTGCAGCTTCTTCTGACCATCAGAGTGGGCACAGTTAAATTTCTTATTGCCATCCCATCATCCACCCCCACAGGGCAACAAGATGTTTTCCCCTCTTCTCTCCATGGAGATGCTGCTGAGAAACCTCAGTGTTCTCATGGCTAGAAGTCTTCTTGTTTCCAGGTGCAACTTTATTTACAACCATTTCCTACTCTTTTCTTCTTATGCCAGTGTTGTTTGAAACAGCTCTTCTTCCTTCAGGTGTTTCCCTGAAACCTTTTGTCCAGGTGAGTAAATATGTGGGCACATGGGTATGTGCACACATGCTGTGAAAATTCTACAGAGAGTTATAAACACCTTCACTTCTCCACATGAAGCAAAACTGAGGAATGTCTGCCCAGTTAGGCATTCTCCTCCTGTTTTTGAAGTCCATTAAAAGTTTTCCATAGGGAAAACCCATGTTCTGGTGCCTTGGAGAGTTCTTGTTTAAGCACTGCAGCTACTTCACCTTTGGAGTCACCATCTCAGTGCCATAAGCCAAGCAGGATGTTCTGGACAGCTCTAAAGGAGGGCCAGGGGACTCTGGATTGACTAGACTGACTCAAATGCCTTGTTTTACCCAGATCAAGGTGGGAAATTTTGGTCATGTTTTTCATTACCATCAAAATAGATTTTTCCAACAAAGAAAAATGTGACAGTGTCAACAAGCTGAAAAAAAAAAAAAAAAAGAGAGCTATTTTTTCCAAATGTACAATAAAAGGATTTTTCTTTCTTTTCTTCTTGCTCACTGAACACCGGCATAAAGGCAAATGTGTTGTTGTTGCATCCAGGGCTATCCTTTCAGGTGACCTGTAGGGTCAAAAGTAGAGCTTGGTTTGGGGTAGCAGGTAGATGGAGAAGTCATGGGACTGGGCAGGAGATGCACTGCCTAGAAGTGGAGTTGCTGGAATATAAAATAGGGAGTTAAAAGAAATCCTGGGGAATGGGCCAGTTTAATTAGAATTCTGGTGGGGTTATAAAAAAATGCATTAACATGCTGTTCCTTAAGCATTGGGACTTAGGGAATATTTCTTGGGCTTCCTGTGGATTCCTTCCATGTGGATTCTCTCACGTTGAATAACTGTGCTGAACTCATATTGTGACCTTTTCCATTGGTTTAGTCTCTGTCCTGTACCCCACTGCTAATTTTCCTAAATATTTTAAAACATGATACTGTGATGCCTTTTCCCTTCCTTCAAACTGCACTGGAACCAGCCAACAGACTCAATAATTATTAAATGGGGGTAAACCTGACAGACAAACAAACAACCAGAGCACAGCTGCATAATACTCATTTCCTCAGGAAATGAAGGAAAATATTACAAACAAAGTCCATTTATTAAAGCTATGTAATAATTTAATAAAAGAATGTCAACGTTCCCCCATTGAGACCTTACTTGGCTTTTAGGCTGCCCTTTTTGTCTTTCTTTCACCTTCCTCTGAAGATTAAAAGCTTGATTGCAGCTGGAGATGGGACATAAAGATTGTCTGGAAGTGTCAGGCCATACCAATCCAAGCCTGAGGATCACATGCACCTGGTTAAACTCACTGCCAGGTGCTGGGTCTGGGAGGAATTGCTTCCCTTCCTCTGCAGAGTGGGGGATTGTCCCCTTCCCAGCCTCATCTGTGAGTTTTTATTTAGGGAATTCCCTGCCAGAGCAAAACACATCTCTCTTGTTCCCCTGTGGATGTCACTGCTCCAGAGACTGGGGAAACCCAACATTGAAGCTCTGGCATATTTTAGTAGTATGGGCTTGATGGACCTACTGTGTCTGGCAAGATCACCTGCAGTGGCAGAAAGGGGGACCTGGTGACTCAGATGGGACCTTCAGGACACAGTTCTTATGAGTTTTGATGGGGGCTTACAGTGATGCCCATGGCTTGTCCCTTTATCTCTCAATGATGTTAAACCACACGTTCAGACACTCTCCACCAGCAACTGCCAGGGACTTTTCTCACCTAGGAATTTAAACCAGGTGACTGAGTTTTGGAGAGAAGAGATTTTAGCCTCATAAATTTATTTTGAGGATTAAATTAGTGAAATTTAAATTTTTAAAATGAATTATATTTTGTTACCTCATTATATCAGCTCCACATCTTTTGAGATGCATTTAATTGTATGCTTCTATTTACTAATTCTCTTCTTAATGATTTTAATTGCAGCTATACTTGAGATGCGTGAGATGCTTTCCAGTAATGGAAACAGGTTCTGCATTAAAAAGCTTCTGAAATATTCTGAAATAGATGAGGCATATAAGCATCTTGTTATATGATCTATATATATAATCTATATATATATAAATAGCACTATTAGTAGTGATTCATAATATGCTGCAGGAGCTATAACAGCATCAACAAACACAGGCAATGCTTTTAATCCATTTGGTGCTTTAGCAGGAGCCAGACCATCATTTAACAATTTTGGTATTTATTGTTTGATGGGGCACATGAACCTTTTTCTGCACAGAAGTCCAACTTGATGGTAGGGGAACCTCCAACAAGAATGGAGGATGGGCATGGTTGTTTATCTCCAGTTGCTGATGTATGAGAAGTATGTTACTCACACAGCTGGTCACTTTTTGTGGGTCACCTGTCTTACAGGAGCTGCCAAGGTGGTGATGTTGCATAAACATAAGACTGGGGTGTCCCTGGCAGCCTGCAGAAACCTCATTTGCTGAGCAAACTTAAAATCTACCTACTTTAGCACAAAAATGGCATTTGAAACTCTCAGCAAGTTATCTAAAACCTCTATTTTATGGTAACATTTCCCAATTCCAGTCTGTGAAAGCTGTAAACTGAAATTTTCATGAAGTACAACATTCATTGGAGTTGCTGAAAGGGCTGAATAGCATTTTCCAGCATCAGATGATGAGCAACCAGAAAATATAGTGACTTGCTGAGCAGTCATAACTTTGAAATGAGCTCCAGCTGAGCTGAGGGAGGTGATGTGTTATCTGGGACACTCAGAGCAGATGTCCACACTGCACAGTAATGTGCCAGTGTGCACTCACAGCCTCTTCCTGTCCCTTAAGGAGCATTGTACACACTATAAGTATCCCTGTAGCATCTCTAAAACAGAGAGGAGAGGATTTAACTTATCTGCTTTAGTGATCAAACTTTAAACTTCTCCATCCCGCTTGTGACGTGGTGGTAGCACCTTGGCAGTCATCTTCTCTGGCTTATAGACACACAGAAGGATCAGAGGATCACACAGAAGGATGTTTAGAGGAATGGGGGACATGGGTACATCACACAGGAGACTAAAGTTTGGTGGGGTGCAGCTGAGACTGGTTTTCCTGAAGCTCTCTAAAAGAGGTGGAGAGATATTTGTTTCTCCAGACCTTCCTTTAGGGGTGTAGTCTAAATCAGATGCTCTGAAGGACTCTGGAAGACTCTTCCCTCTCTGGTGGCTGCAGATGGAGTCTAAGGAGCTCAGCCTATTCATCCAAATGTAGAGGAGAGCAGGTACCATGAACATCCCCCAGATGGAGGAACCTGGAACGTGTCCAGAGTCCCAAAGCGGTTTGTGGCTGGGTTCCATGGCAGCCTTGACCCTCTCCCATGGTGTCAGGTCATTACAGACAGCAACCTATGCAAAAATGTTTTAGTGGAGACAACTGGACACTTAGTGGGGTCAAACTGGAGAAATTAATAACCTCACCATAGAGACAAATGTCTACATTCAGGGGAGGACAGTAAAAAGAGAACTTTCACCTCATTTATAAACTCCAATTAGTGTCAGAGTTACAAATACTAAGAAACTGTGAAGGAGTCCAAATAAAAGATAAATGCCTTCAATCTTTAAATTCATTCATAGTCTGTGTCTCAACATTTTTCTTCAGGTCTCACATACTTGAAAGCTTGCCAGCTCTTTTCCAAGCCTCTTAGTCATTTGGACTAATAAAAATATTATCTCTTTCTATAAACCATGGTTTTCTTGTATACTGAGGCCATCACAGCTACAACATCCATCTGTACAACTCTGCTCACTGAGTAACCAGTGACTGGGTTTTTGTCCTCTACAAAAGCTCTTTCCAGCCTCTGGGGTTGTAACCCGTCAACCACAGAGGAAGGACTGGCAGGAGCCAAACACCACACCTGTGTAAAGGCAGAACAAGCCTTTGTCACTGTGCTCACTCCTTTCAGTGCACAAGCAGGAGGTTCAGGATGTAAAGACACGTGTCATCAGCACAGCTTAAACACATGGAGGTGCAGAAACAAGCTCTAACAGAGATGAAAGGTATTAGCAAATTCAAGTGAATTGGCACTACTCATTTCCAGCTCCCTGGAGCTTCCTGAACTAAGCCAGTAGAAAATGTGTAATTCCACACCATTCAGCACAGACATGAAGCAAAGAAGAAGATCTAGGTCTGTAACTGGCTTATTACTAAGACCCAAGGTTCTGGCAAGAATGGCCCTGCTTTGGAATTTGAAGGCCAAACATAAACTTCTCAAATATGGAAGCTTCATGTCTGATGATTTGTGTCTGTGCAAAACAAAGCATAGGGTGGACTTGGGAGTTTGGTTTGGTTTGTTTTTTTTAAATGTCAGGCAACAATGAAGTTACCAATGACCTGATTTGCCTTGTTAAGTTTGGAACATCCTGGAGATCCAGCCTGATCCAGAGCTCTAAGCACTTTACAAACCAGCATGAAAACACTGTCCCTATCCTAAAACCCAAGGGAAGCAGTACTGCCAAAAGCCTGGGAGATGGAGGAGACAAGGAAATGCACCCCACATCGATGTCCAGATGTGAAGATAACCAGAGTGACTGGCAGGTCTGTGGTGGAGAACCTCTGACTGGGCAAACAAGAGCCTACTCCCCTCTGTACCCATGAGCTCTTTGAAACCTCACAAGTCTGAGCAGCTTTTCTGGCCTTTCCATCTCTCAGTCCACCGGCTTCCTCTTCAGAGCAGGGGGACCTCAGCTTCACCTAACCCAGGGAAATAAACCTGTTCCTGGACAAGAAAACTGCTAACATAATTATACAGATGGGAACCAAAGCTAAGACAGGCTGAAGGCGAGACCCAGACAAAGAACCGTTGTCAGTGTAAGATGATTCTGCATTTTGGGTTCTTCACTGTTCCACTTGCTTAGGTGTCTTTATCAGGTAGTTTCACACTGAATTTATTTGGAAGAAACACAGGAAAGCTGGAACACATGTTCTGAGATGGCAACAAGCTCTCTGTGCATTTACTGCACAGCCACCTCTTTCATGATGCCAGAAAATCATGACCTCATGACAAACTTTGTCAAGTATGCAGCCAGCCAGGAGCCAGTAATAGCAGTGGTGTCTAAACCACCAAAAAAAGGACAATTCAAGACAGAGAGAACTGATATTGCTTGTAAAGAAGTCAAATTAAGCCAATTCATAAACACAGACATTCTTATTAAAGTGCCTAAACGAACACATCTTGCTATTTCCAGCATTCCAGTACAGCACATATATCCTAAACCACAAGGCAGAGAGGATGGGATTTCTAACCTCATTGGCAGCATGTTTTTTATAACACCATACAGTTCATGAAAATCTTGGCATGCACTGCTGCATTCATTCATATCCATTAGAGAAGACCAGATGAGCTTGACAGTTTTATTTTCACTTGAAGGTCTCTCAGTACAGCTGGCTGTATTGATGGCATCAGGCCCCCATGACAACTGAAGTATTGCTCACAGAGAGGAATCAGAAGGACCACTGACCACAATGGACTGAAAAGAGTGTTGTAAAATTGCACAGAATTTGCACAGAAAGAATGTGCAACCTAAAGCTACAACTTATCTCTTGGCCCAGAGGGGACAGAAGAAGATACTTCACAAACTTCCAGCTACCTTTAGATTGAGCTTTGAAAACAAGGATCCTGCTTGTGTTTCCAGGATTTCTAGTGAAACTTTTTTTCAGAGCCCCGTGGTGGTCCTGATTTGCACCAGGAAAAGCAAATCCTCTTTATTATTTTCCTTCTGACTGCAGCCTCCTATGATTTCATATAGAAAGGGCGTTCAGTGCTGGATTGCTCAGTTCTGTGACTTCATTGCTCCTATCTGTAATTTAATTCTGAGACATTCAGAAATCTTTTAAGTGCCTGCTGATATGCTAGAATAGAGAGAAGAATGCAAAATCAACGTTCTTGGTTCCTGCAGTTTCCATGGGAGGAGGGTACTATATTTCTGGGAAGAATACAGCCAATTTAAAGGGATGCATTGAGAAAGTGACTCTAAAGATATTTGTAAAGAGACAAGATCTTGGTGCTGTACTTCCACTGGTCCTGCCTTGCATTTCTCCAGGCATCCCCACAGATTCCAGTGGGAGTCTGTGGAGTTATGTCTCTTTAATTAAAGTATCAGAACCTGGTAGTTTAGGCTTAGTCTGTGGATGTTAGATTTGTTATTAAAATCATGAAGACTCTTTGCTAGATTGGGACCTTTATTAAGTATGGAGTTAAGTTTTCTCTCTAATTTTAGAGTCTTCTGTTCTCCATTCTCATTCCAAGAGAACAGTGTTGAATATTTTTCATGACAGAGCTGATGAACAGGCCCTTCAGTCAGGCTAGAAACAGAAAATTAATCAGATTCTGATACACAGGCCCTTCACTGAAACGAAGTTGAGGGAGATATATCAATTTCTGTTCACTGCAGTTCTGTCCCCCTTGATTGCAATTTTCTTAGAGTAAGTGCTTTCCTATGTTCACAGTAATGAACTATCTGTCTATTGACTCCAGCAGTTTGATTCTGTCTTTTAACTTTAAAAAATACACATTTTAGGTAGACTTTAACACTTTGGATGTGATAGGATCGCTGCAATTGTGGTCATATAGTCCATTGCCAGGAAAGGATCAATCCTATGTAAAAGAGGCCTAATTTTTTATCAAATCAAATTTTAAAGACTTCTGTTGCTGCTTCTGACTTCTGTTGTTATTCCACAACAATTCTGAGACAAATGTTAATAAATCTAATTGCCTTGTAGAAGTGGAGTGATGCAGGGTTATGCCTTCGAAAGTCATGAATCTTCCTGGGATTTTGTCCACTTTTAAATGTTCTCATCAATTTTCAAGTTTCAATCTGGCTTTCCCAAAAGCATTGTGCATCCTCTACTCATATTCACTTTCTTGAAAATTTTGCTATCGCTCTCCTAGAGGTTTTCTCCCATAAAACCACAGACAAATTCAAAGCTCCTTTTCACCTTTGAGAGAGTATGTTGATTAGCAGGCAGGACAGGGACTATGATCTTTTTAGCAATGAGTTAAAAACAAAACAACACAAAACAAAATAAAATGAGTCCAGAAAAACTCATTCCAGAATGGCTGCACAGGCTACAGTGACTACCAACAAGTGTATGAAGTCCAGTGGACAGTGGATTGGGAGAAAAAGTTAATATTTTCTCCTTTTTTCCCCCCACTCCTGCTTTTTCATTCATTCTGTATAAAGTTTTTTGTGCACTGGGAAGCTCAGTTGCCATAGGGGTTAGCTCAGCTAAGTGGCTAAAAACTACACTCTAAACTACACCTTGAGTCATTCACAGACAAAATTAAACTGGGAGGTAAGGACTGAGATTATACCAGCAAAACCAAGACTGAACCAGCATCTCTGTTGATTCAAATTTTGGGCAGTTCCAGCAGCCCAGAAGGAGCCCCATGACTGCCAATATCTCTGGTCTAGCCAGGGCATACTGAAACGTTGGCAGGGAAGATCCAGTCTGTGCCTTACTGGTAGAGTTTGACATTTCAGAGGATCAGCATCAAAGACATATCTTCCCATGCTTTTCTTTTGCATCAAGAACTGTGAAAGTTCTCTTTGTAATCTGTGTTTTTACCAAGTTGCCTCTCCCCAAAGAACCCTAAAATACTTTGCAAGCCAAAGGCCTTTTTTGGATCTGCCTTATATTGGTATAAATGAAAATTGCCCTGATGGTAGATCAGAATCAGCCTTTTGTGTAAACAGCATTCTTGAAACTCAGCCTTCTCTTGGGCAGAAATCAATCAAGCTGCTTGTTTAGCCTTAACCCTCCTGTCATAAGCAATAAACTTATTGCAGTGGGAATTGAGAGGGTGCATCCAGAAACCACTTCATGTTTGATGCTCTTGGGTTGATGAGGTAAAATTCCTCAGGACAGGAATGGCCTCTTAGAGGAGGTCAGAAATTGCAAATATCACAAATGCAGTACAGCAAGGGGATGTCAATGCCAGGGTCTCTCCTTGGTTTTAGTGCAGATGACCTTGTGAAGTCACACCTTGCTAACCAAGTAGTTAACCAAGGTAACCAAGTAGTTGGGCACTTTCTTACAGAGGTGCAGACTCCAGTATCAAAGACTTGTGTCTCCTGACCAGACTTACATTCTCCATTTACATTCTTTTTAGAGCAGCTGACATGCCCTCAGGGATGCATTGACATGCAGTTTGAAAACCCTTGGCTGAAATCACCAGCTTGTAGCACAGCTGGTGCCTCTAAACACTGCTGTGATGAAGAACAAAGAAATCATTTCTAGAGAAGAAAGAAGAAGAAATATTGATAACAAAATGACATGGCTTCTATTGAACTTTCAAGCATTAGTTTTCACTAGTGCATGCATTTGCCTTCATGGTTTCAGCATCCTTCCTCTTTAAGAGCTATCTGGTGGCAGGGACAGTCATCCACTGACATATGTCTACAGATAACTGCAAATAAAAAAGGGGGTAAGGAGGAAACAGAAACAGGTACCAACTTTTTTCCTCTCTCCCTCCTTATTTCATTCTCCGCAAGTCTTAAATTGCTCAGTAGAAAACTCTTCCCATGGGATACTCTGGGGCATCAAAATGTCTCATTTAAATTCATTGGCATTTGTTAGCCAAGGAAGAAAAAAATCTGGAGTGCACATGCATGTGTAGGGGGATATGAAAACAAAATAAACAAATAAGGCAACTCTAGGGAACAAAAGAAATAAATAAATATTTACCTGGGTTTGCCTTCAAAGCAGGAACATTAATAAGGAGTTTGCTCTCTCTTTCTTGTGGGGTGTTTCTGGATTTTGCACTATAAAAACATCACGTGGAAAGCATAGAGAAAAACAGGTTCCTGACCTGGGTTCACATTCTTCTTCCCCTTTAAACCCTTCAAGTAAAATGCCCCTACCTTGAAAGCACAGAGCACATTCTGAGGTCCTTATTGGAGAGCTCAGGTCTCTCCTTGCCTTCTCCCCAAAAGGGTTGCTAAAACAAACACTGATGTGCTGTAAATAAATCCAGGATTGTTTTCCCTGGAAAGACATCTGAGGATCATGGGCAAGAGCAGAATGAATGTGGAGGAGTGTTTCAAACCAGAAGGAAAAGATAGGCAGAGTTTTAGCTAACTTGCACCACTAAATCAAAGGGGCAGATCCAAAAGGCCCAGCGGGAGCGGAGCAAACAGCAAGAACTCTGCTGGTAGGAGAGTGTCATTCCCACCAGCTCCTCCATTAGTGATGAATGAACACTCCTGATGCCTGAGTGTCTTGGTACAGGAGAATTCAGCCAGAGCTGTGGGGCTTGCTGTTGCTGAGCAGCAGGGATGGGTTTAGATTATGTGGCTGCAGGCAGCAGCTCTGCTGCGGTGTCAGACGGCCCCTGGAGAGGCTGGGCTGACGCCTCGCAGCCCGCTCAGACGGAGCCACATTCCCCCGTGCTGGTGGCAGTGACACAGCCACCACAGCAGCTCATACCCAGCAGCATCTGAAAGCAATAAAGCAAAGGAAAACTGCGGGGAAGTGTGAGCTGCAGGAGCCTGGGTGGGAGCAGCCAAGGCGTTTGGTTGTATGGAGAGAATTCATTAGCAGTTGTTTTTGTATTGAGAGACATTCCAGTCTTGGAGATAAGGTTCCTGTTGAGATATTTCCTTGTCATTCATAGCTTTTAATCCCTAATTTTCATTTCTATTCGATTGCTCTCAGACACCAGACTCATCTCTTCCCTCTCTTACCAAATGATTTTGTAATAAAAACTTGTTGGGGATTAAGAGTTTGTACCACTACAATGAACATTCACAGCCCCTCCAAATATCTCCATTCCTGCAGCAAAAGGACATGTATTTCGTTCCACCAGCAGAGCCAGTGCTCAGAACAGTTTGGCAGGACAGAGGCTCATAACACACCCTGGAAATGTCCATCCTGTGTGTGCAGCAGGACTGGTACCCATTCCTATGGTAAAACAGCCTGGAAAGCAGACCCTGGAAATGTACTTAAGCCCAGATTGCTTAAACTTAACTCAGTAAAGTATCTTTAGCTAGTTTTTAGTTCATGAATGCATCATACTTTTGATTGCACTGAAAGCACTCTGCAAGCCTTCCTTGGAGTCTGATTCACAGGAGAATTGCAACCTGAAATATTTAATACAACCAGACACGTGGCCTTCTGAAACACGAGGGGATTGGAGCATGAAATTCATTATTTCCAAAAAGCCCATCTAATCATGGGAGGGAGATGATGCAGCAGCAACAAAAAAAAACTGGGAATTTTTTCCAGAGGAAAAAAATGGAAGTTCAAGTCTTGTGAGTGCTGCTGGGATAGCCAGTAGTCCTGAAGACATTCGTCTCCCTAATATTTGGCCAAGGGTGTCAAAGGTAGGTGCCTATTTTGCTATACCACTTTGCTGCATAGAGCCTCAGACAGGCCCATGTGAGCCTAACCCAGGAGATCCTCCAAGGGAATTGGTATTCAAGGGAGTTTGAAGCCTTGGGAAGGATACCAAACTCCTCTATTTGGAACAGGATTTAACACAGATTGAAAATCTACCATACACTTCAAGGTTTTCTGCTTCATTCCCAGAGATGCTTTGCAGGCCTGTCAACCCTGATTAAATCATTCCAAATAATTAAATTGTTTTTGAAAGTGATTTGTCAAATATATACATATATATATAATCTGTAGCTTTCATGATCACAGTAATACATCAAGTTCCTGAAAGTCATTGAGTCCTGCATCAAATTGCTTTCAGTCTAAATGGTTTTATTCTGTTCAATTGGGTTATAAAACCTTGGCCACCTAGTGAATCTGGTAGTGGCTATAAATCTCTGCAGCTGGGAAACTGGAAGGCAGCCCTGCCTACCTTACAATGAGAAGAAACCCTGCTTCCCATTCCAATTCAGCAGTGCCTGCAGAGTATAAAGACCTTTCTGAGCAAAATCCTTCAAAATTAGTAATAAAGAACCGAGGGGAGCTCGGGGAAGAACACGTAATTATAGACGTTGTTTGGAGGGCTCTGCTGTGCTTTGAAGGACATTTTGAAAGGCACAGCAGTGATGGGATGGGATTTTTGCTCTGCAAGAGCAGGGTGTACTGACAGCACCCATGAGCACCACCGCACCACCAAGATGTATCACTCTGTTGTAGCCACTGCCTGTAAGGCCCTTAGAAACCCAGCGAGCTACAGTGAATGTTGCTGAACATCCATTTCCCAAGGCTATTGAAATAGGATTTTTTTTTATTTTTGGTGAATGGCCAATGAATAAAACAATCCCGACGGAAGAAAATGAGCCAATTCCTGGCTTCTGTGTTAGGATTGAATAAAGAGGATCAGCTCACACAGTAGGTGAAAAGGATACAATATACTTGTGATTAACTGGTTGCCTTTTATCCCATTTTCTTTTAATTTCCATGAGGTCAGGTTTTTTCCCTTCAAAAAATTATTATACAACCTTGTATAACTTTGAGGTCAAATTAATGGCTCTATAGTTACCCAAAACATCTCATTCTCTTCCTGCTTTTCTTATTTAGCCATAGGGCCCAGATCCTATTTGCCAGTTTCATGAACTACCCATGACTGAATGAATGCATCATTGCTACTGAGCTAGCCAATTCACACTCTTCTCCTTCCAGAATTTGGGGACAGAGTCTATCTGTCCCCAACTCTCCTTTCTTCCTTCTATGTGGTCATTCCCATTCTTATAGCCTCATCCTCATTTCCTTTCATTTGCAAATTCACCCAAGTCCTTAACCAAAAGGAAAGTGGTGCTGTCATAGGCAGCTGAGCCAGGCTGATAGAGGAAGGAGCTGCTTCTCTCCTCCTTCACCTCTCCATGGCCTCACTCATCCCTGGCACCAACCTGGGTACTTGTGGATCAGTTTTCCAAGCTGATTCAACTTACTAAAACAGCAGAAAAACTCTAGCCACATGTTTTTCTGGGGTGATTTACAAAGGGGTTAAGGAGCTGGCACAAGACATGGGGTGAGGCTTTGTCACCGTGGTGGGGAGATGGGAAAGCACAGCAGAGCCTCTGCTTGCTGGCAGAGATCAGTAATCTTCTAAGCTATCTCACCCTATCTCACAGAACTGCATCCTGAGGCAAAGCATTTATCCAGTTTTGATGCCATATATTTAATCTCCATGTTCTTTCTCTCTGATTCCTCCTCCAGCTGAAAACCCGTCTGGTTTTGATTTAAATTTCCTTTGCAAGGTTCAGCTCAGCTTGACAGTTGGCAATTCTCACAAGCTGTCTATGCTTTCTGATCTCTAAGATGTGCCTTTTTGCTGGTCAGATATGGTTTTAGTCCTTGTAACCCTTTGTTCTGCCCAGTCCAAACGTTCTGTTTGAAGGGGACCTTGCATTTGATTCAGTCTGGAGCCTTCCTCTGTAATATTGGTCCCCCTCCTGAGCAAGACACAACAGCAGAGTTTTTTTCACCCTTGCCTGTAAAGTACCCTGCACAAAACAGTCCTAGAGCTCTTCAACAAATTTGCCCCTTTGGACCTAAGTTGCAGATCCCTCTTTTAACACTTTTATTATATTTACATGGATTCATCTCATGATCACAGGTCCAAAGTCATTATGTTCTCAAGAGGTGTTACCATCTACAAAATCAAACATAAAATCTCATAATCTTGTGTTTGTTGCATAACTGAGTGAATGAATGAGTCAGCCCACACTCAGGCTCCATGGGCCTCGATAGCATTTATTTTCCAGTGCATGTGAGCAGAATTAAAGCTTCCATAATGATACAATTCTCACTTGCATACCTATTGATCTCTCTCTGTCTGTCTCCCTCTCTACCTCTCCCTCCATATAGGAAGGTAGTCTAAGCTTACACTCCAATCTAGGAACCTGTAGGAAATTCCTGGAATAACTCAGTCTCAACGTCTCTAGCCATCTTACCCTGTATCAGTTTGACCCAAATGGGTTTTGCTCTGCCCATGCAATTCTTGTGCCCTGGCAGTCTCTCCTACCATTATTGTACAGCATTACTTCTCCCTCTAGTCATTGCTTCTGCCTCTCCTGACCAGAACCTATCCCTCACTACCTGCATTCCAAAACCAGTGCTGTTCGAAGATCCTTCTATTATCCTCACAACATCCAGTGCTACATCTTGCTTTGGTAGTTAAATCCCTCCATTTTATTGCTAATGCTTCTTTAATCAATAGAAAAGTATTTCAATGCTTTTTCTGGCCAGTATAGTTTTTCTACCTGCATCAGACAAAATCTTTTTATTATGAAATTATTTGTTTGATAATACCTTGCAGTAATAATTTTTCCTTTCCACAAAAGTCATTTTCCTGTCCTACATCCCAGCACACACCATTTTTCCATTATGCACTGAATCTTCTTTTCCTCTGTGTTGAATCCAGGTGTAAGAATTTCATAGCTATCTCCCCAGCTCTCTCACTCATTTCTCATGAGGTCTTCATACATGCTAATTTTATTCCTACAATACCACTCTCTCTACTGAGGTGAGAGATGAATTTCTCTGGATATTCCACTGAATATCCTTTTCCTTAGTAATGCCCCATAATCAACTGTCTCAAACCATCCTTGATGAATATTTGAGGCAATTACTGGCATCCATGTAGAGATGGAAACCCTTTCCAAATGCTCATCCAAGGTTTACTTTGTATGTCTCTCCTAAGTGGGCATAAATATCCTTGACTCCCCCTCACATCCTTTTGGGACTTGCTTTAGCTTCTAAATCCACATTGTAGTTCCCACTGTCCTCTGAATATGTCTGGCAATAAGGGAATTAACCGGCCAAAGTTCCCCTTTCTGGTCGCTGAGGGAACCAGGGACCACACTGTGGCTTTTGGAACTAAATTTGGTTTTCACCCATGTCTCTTGAGCAGCAAAGTAAGCTCATACACCTCAGGCTGGAGCCACAGTATGGTGCTCTGAGAAAGGTTTACTCTGAAGAGCAGAGGTCTGGTCTCTGGGTAGCCTGAGCCTGGGGCTTGGATTTGGTAACTGCAGGATGAGTTACTGTGCAGAGTTTCTGCAGTGCTTCATAAGGGCTCTACTCGTGGGCATCTTCTGTCAATGCTGTTTCTTCTCCTCAAACAAGTTTGTAAAAAACTTGTAGGTGGTTAATATCCCCAAGAATCCTTGAAAACTTTGCTGAAAGCAACTATGTGGCTGAACAGTTTTTTGGGAAAATGAGCAAATACGCACACACCACACATAAACCCCAAGTATGTTACAAAACCAGGCAAAAAAAGGTGCTAATATGTATTCATCTTTAGCTAAGCACTGACAGCAGGGCAATGCATTGTCTTTGCCGATCTTATTTTCACTTGAATGGTTTTCCTTTTATTCCCTGTGGTGTTTAAGGTCTTCCAAAAGAAATACAAATGATCATTGGAAATGAATAGCTGGTTGTGCACGGGTGTTGGGAGAGTGCTGAAAATGGGCTTTCACTCTGCATTCAGTGGGAAAGTGAATCACTCTCACACAAAGCTAGAGCCTCGAATGTGAGGAGGGGAGAGAATGAAAGCAGGATGTGATTCTCAAATGACATTTGGTGCTGTTTATCTAATGGAACAGTGCATAGATTCGGTGTAGAGGAAACACAGCATCTCACTGCTGGGAAGCAATTGCATTCATTTTGAAGTGATCTATTAGCTCTCAGGTCCTTTAAGAAAATGGAGAATAACATGAAAAGAGACAGAAAAGCAGAGGAAAAAGCAGAAGCAGGTCCAGTCTGAAGGCTCTGAGAGACTGTGGAGGGGCAGAAGTCGGGATATAGTAGTCTGTTGTCTGCCCCAGATATGCCTGTAAAAATGATTTATTCCATTCTTGAATTTTGCATAAAATCTCAGTCTTGCATAAAGCAGAGTCCCAAAGCTGAAGATAAGGTATCAAAGAACTAACTGGATGTTCTGGAGTTGTATAGGCTTAAAACTTACATCATTACACCATTTAAAGCAAGGATGGGCTTAATGCACAGTCATTGTATGAGGTGGGTGTGTGCAAATTCAGCCTGTTTGAAAAACAGAAGTGAAGTACAGATGAGTGTAACAGATGTGCTGGAGTTTATCTCTTCCTTTCCTTGCACCCTGCTCTGCCCAGCTTCCCTGCTTCCTGCCCACACCTCTGACATTCACCAACTGGCCATGAAGGCCTGATCCCCTCCATGTAACCCACTCATCATTAATTTGGAGTTAACACCATGTGTAAAGTCTGGTTGCTCTTGGATTCAACCCCCAGTTGATGTAGGTCAATGAAACTTCATTGATTTAATTTCCACCAGCTTAGGCAAGCCAGTTCTGAGAGGCATGAACATCATTAGCCCCATTTATCTCTTAATTTCTTCTCAAAACCCAGTGTTCCAGCACTGCAGGAGCATTGGAAAACTAATGACTCAAAAGCAAGAAAAACTTGTCCTTGAGTTTCTATATTTTAGCAGCTGGAAAAAGGAGAAGATCTCCAGTTGGTATGAGCATGTGGAGCTGAAGAGCTGCAGAATTCATGTCTACCTTTACCTGCAGAACTCCCTGTGCATCCTGCCCAAGGTGACATTTGTACCAATAATGTGAGTTCTGAGATGGTGCTCACGGAGGGGACAGGGGAGAAATAGGATGGATTGTTCAGAAAAGGAATAACTCTCCAATTCAGCTTTAGTGGGGAATAATCATCACTGTTTAACTCTTCCAGGCAGTGTGACCCTGTCCAGAAATGAGGTTCTGCTGATCTGTTGTACCTTTTCTCCAGGGAAGTGGTGAGTGGTGAGAAAGAATTACTTTCTACATGTTCCCAAGTTGTAGACACTCCCCTATAACCACGCTGATGAGCACAGAAAAGTGGAAGATGGTGCCACCCCAAGGTTTGCCACCTACCCAGTTAGGTGGGAAAGTCCAGAGGGAGACCTGCAGTCCATAACTTTCCTTCTGCCAACCCCTGCCCTGTCTTTACCACACCAGATGGTCAATGGGTCTGTCTCATTGAGGGAAAACTGGTTTCTGAAAATCAGATTTCCTCATTCCAGTACTAAGCCGTAGCTGAGCTTGCACTGGCTGGGCCCTCACTGGCAGATGCTGGGCTTGGGTGCACTCTGGGAGAGGGTTCCCAATGCCATTCCCCCCACCCAGGCCGGGGAACATGCCAGTGCACTCTCTCCAGGTCTGAATTTTCTCCTAGCAATAATGAGCTGTCCATGCTGCCTGTCTTGTCACATAAAACACCTCCATCTCCACAGAAAGCAGAATACTGCAGTGAGCCTGGCTCCAGCACTCCTGCAAGCCCTACTTGAATTAAGCACCTATTTTAATTTGTAGATTTGTTAGGCTTTGACTACCACTGGAGTGTCATAGAGCATAATTACTCTTTTTTCATTCTCTTTTTTATGGGTGCAACAAACACTTATTTGTAGTTTGTCAAAGTTACATGCAGCATCTATCTTGCATAGTGAGAAAAAAACCCAAGCAGCTTGCTTAAAAAAGCAATTTAAAATTATCTGCAAAGGTGCTTCTGCAGGGTCAGGTAGAACAGGCACAGAGGCATCTCACTTTCCCATTTTTATTTTTTTTTTAGTCTGGATGCTGGCTCATTATCAGTTGTAAATTACAGGGGGTGGGGAAAGGGACATGAATGACAAAGTTCAGAAACAGCATCTGCTGAAGAAAAACAAATTAGGTGGGGGGCAAAGCAGGAAAAAACAGACGAAACACTGTAATTTCTTGGCAACAAGTTGCTATTGTAATTTAGAAAATTGGAAGCATCCGTTCTCAAACAGTTCTAGCTTTATTTTGTTTCTCCTTTCCTTTTGAGTGCAGCCCTTGTTCAGGATCAGCTGTGTCCTCCTGCAGGATTACTGGCTCTCCCTGCACAGAGCAGTAATGGACCCCTCGTGTTTGGTTATGGGCCATCGAAGAAAAGCATTTTGTGATTGTTTCTCAGTGCAGTCATT
The DNA here is from genome assembly GCF_022539315.1 of Serinus canaria. Classification (NCBI taxonomy): domain Eukaryota; kingdom Metazoa; phylum Chordata; class Aves; order Passeriformes; family Fringillidae; genus Serinus; species Serinus canaria. The sequence goes on along the minus strand of NC_066317.1, from coordinate 63,701,198 downwards.
TAACAAGATTAGAGATAATTTGCCCCTTGGAATGCAAAACTGTTTCTACAGGTGCTTAAGCTTCCTGGCTTTTGGATTAGAGGCCTCATTTTGTTTTGTGCCATTGCATTCAGGAGGTCTCCAAGGACTGTAAATAAATGAACAGCCACCCTCCGCAGCTGGGAAACTAATTTTCCAGCCCAAGCTGAAAGAGTTGCAGCTCACAAAGCTCAGTGGATGCAGATAAATATGTGCACACTAATGTATTAAACGTGCTGATTAACTAACACTGGCTGTGCCTGAAAGCCAGCCATTTGCCAACTGGGAGACTCCCAGAGAAACAGGCCTGGCCAGAGAGGGAGCAGGTTGCAAGCAGGAGGTGCAGGAGTGTCAGAGGTGGTAAAAGAGATGATGGCCATTCCCAGTGATGCTGGCAGAGCTCCTTCACACCTCCCTGTTTCCTTCTCCCACAGGGGAGAGAACAATCCCCAGCCTTTGGCCACATCCAGGAGGACGGGAAGTCTTGTAGACGTCCACAGAGATGTGGAACCTCAGGGATGTAGGGATTTCATGGACTCCTTCCAAAGGAAAGGAGAGACCATGAACACTTCCCCAGGGACACACAGTTCTAGTCCTGCCAAATAGATGTGGTCTCTGGAACAATTCTCCAAGAAGGATCATTGGATGGAGAAGGATTCCTGGATGGACCTGGATCATGGTTACTGGGGATCAGAGAAAGCTTCATTTATTTAACTTCCCTATTATTTTTCTATGTCTTTTCCTTTCCTTGTAGTGTTTCCCTTCCTTCTAGTTTGTAATTTGTTTATTTGAGCCATGGGGGAAATTGGATTCATTCAACTCTTATTCCTTTTTTAAATTCAGATGTGGGATGAAAATCAAGACTGCTGAAATTCCTCAGATGATGAAGTTACTATTCTCTGCTCAGCCCTGCAACAACTCTCAGTTTGGGGAAGGTCTGAGCAAGTCTAGCTGAGATTCCCCTGCCTCAGACACCCCTGCAGGACCGTGTCAGGCTGGCTCCCTGGGATGCCCAGGGACACTGTGCTTCTGTAATTCCCAGACCTGTGAGGCCCAGAGCACCAAGGACTCTGCCAAACTAGCCATGTTCAGTGGTTTGGGGGCCAATCCAAGGTTCAGAAGTTTGTTGTTTGAGATCTTTCTGTGCCATGGGTCATCTGCTACTTTGAACAAAATGCTGAAACATTTCAGTGTATTCATGCATCAGGGGACAGAAAACCTGAGGCTCTCCAGGTCTACAGGCTCACTAGTAAAGTATTTCAAAAGGAATTTAGGTGAGGTTGTGGGGTTTTTTATACAGATTTTTACAGTCTTCCAATATGTAAAAATGAAAAAGAAAAATTTTTCCAGAGGAGGCAAAGGTATGTTCAACTACAAGATGCCACCAAGAGTATGTAATGCTCACTCCCATGTAACCCTCACTGCTTGTGCCCACCTGCCCCAAACCATCTACTGGTGGTGAAGCTTTGGTAACATTAGTATTTTGTGGGATTAAAGTGTACAGGAAGCTCAAATGAGCACTGCAATCAGGTGAGGGAAGCAACAAGATTCAGCAAGTACAGGTGAACATGATGATTCCTTCTGGCACCAGGTACTCCTATTAACTTAGCTGAAAGGTGATAAAACTCCTAACACTGTCCTTTTTTCCCCCTTTTTTTTTTCTTAATAAGGTTAGCTGACCCTTTCAAAGTTATCTACAATTTTAATGAAGGTTAAACTCTTCTCAGAAATGTTGATTTTTTTTTTTTGGTTTTGGGATTTTTTTTCTTTTTGGCTCGAAACATTTTTCACCTCTACTCCAAGAGATTTAAAGAGCACAGACAGCTTCAGTGATCAGAAATGCTTTTTTGGCAAACAAAATATTTGTGGAGAAAATTTTGCCCAGATGCACTCATAGGAATTATTGAAAGCTTTTCTCACTGTTCTTCTTCAGGTAAAATGGCAAAATAGAATGTTCTTCTCCGACACAGAGATTACAAGAATAAATGTTTAAGAAATGTGACTCGCACAGTAGGAGCCAAAAAGACAGGTGCTGTAAATTGTGTCCCCTGAGGAAATAATAATAATAAACATCCTTACAGACTGACAGGGTATCACATGAAAAGAGCAAATTCCCTCTACTTCATCTGTTTCAGCCATCTGAGCCCTGGACTCACCGGTGCACAGTTTGGTACCTGCCTTTTCTCTGATGAGTGGGAGCAGATTTTGCAGAGGAGGCATTTCTGCACAAGGAGTGACATTGAAGTTTCCTTCAAATTTGCTACAAGCCACCAGGCAGCCACTTAACAAGCAGCAAAGTTCAAGCAGTAGCAAGCAAAAAAAAAGAAGGAGAAAAAACAGAGGTAATACTAAGAAGCTCATCCAGAAAGCACAACTCAAATAACCAGACCTACTAACTAGACAGCCACATGAAGAGCACGTACACATTCAGAGCAAGGTGATGCCAGTGGGGATTGGACTCAAACAGACTTTCCAGATGGCTGCATATATTGCTCAAACTTCATGCAAATACTATTTGCATGGGCTTAACTGGTTGTGTACAGAAAATCCCACTCATCCCCCAAATGAATGGAAAGCAATGGAAAGTAAGAATAAAAATATGACTGGCGGCACACAAGTAAATATGCAAGTTTTATATGATGCAGTGTTTGTGAATATCTGATTGCAACCCCTTCACAGCCAGCCCCTTGCACCCAAGGTCCATCACTAATGCTCAGCCACTATCCAGAGATTTATTCTGCAATAATGTCCCATTCAAGACAATAATGTCCCATTCCCGTTCACCCCATTTGTTTAGGTGCTGTAAGCTGCCATAGACCCCCCCACAGTTCCTGAAATTCAGGGCACAGGCAGATGAAATGTAAGAGAGCAGAGAAACAAGGGCACAGGCAGTTAGGGAGGTTTGTTCCCAGAGGCAAAGGTTTCTCTGTTGTTGGGAGCTCTTTGCAAGGACCTTGACAGAGAGGGACCTTAAAAGCAAAAAGAAAGGAATTCTAAAGGCTGCTCTCTTGGGAAAGACTAATACTTCAGGTGGGTCATCTCTCCTGAAGGAATTCTACTTTTAATTCTGTGGTGGGTCCAATCATCTTGTTGTATTCTATTTGCTGTACATTTGTCTTTATGGAAGAGACAGAGGCTGCTTGCAGTATGTGTGCAAGACCTGTCCTCCATGGAGACACCCTGGGGCCTTCTCACTGAGCTTTCCCCAAGTAAATCTGCAGGTGGAGGTAGCTTGGCCAAGCCCAGCTTCACTGCTCCTGATTTTAAACATGCAACAAGGGGTCTGTGTTAGAATTCCTAGCCCTGGCCTTGCTGTCAGTGCTGGAAGGGTATCCATCCTCCAAAGAGCAGATGGGATCACCCCAGTCCGGACTTGGGTTTCTCCCTTTCCCTTCTGGGAACAAGAGAAGGCACTTCAGGCAATTTTCGTGGGGGACCAGACTCCCTTGGGTAGCACTCACCAGCTTCCCTGGGGCAAGGGGCTTCCTTCCGCTGAGCATCACCACCGAGTGTTTTAGGGCAGGTTATTTTTCCTGGGAGTTGCATGCAGCCCTGATTGCCCAGAAGAGCATAAGTGAGCATTGTTTCCCCCACATTGTTCCCTGGCCCTCCACTTTTCCCAACTCCTTCTTACCTCATCCTCCCCTTGCTGGCTAGAGAGCTGTAAGCCGCTGATTAGCACTTCATTTGACAAACAGGAAGTGGGCAAGAAAAGCATCATTTTCAGAATTAGAGCCTCGGAATGAATTGAAGAAAGAAAGGGGGAAGAAGGAAAAAAAAGAGAGCGAGCCTTGCACACTTTCCTAATTGCTCGTTAGAACCAATGGCCTTTGTGGTTCCTTCCCCCTGTGTCTTCTTTATAAAAACGTTTGCACAAGACATTGCTATTGTCTGCCAGACAGCCTCAGGGTAGGACAAAATGAACTAATTGATTTGCAGTTATGTCGTGGTGAATAGTGCTAAACATCCATCTGCGGATTCCTTGTGAGGAGTGATTAATAATTTGTACTCCTGGGCCCAGAAGCCTGAATACCCTTTTTTCATGTAAAACTGAAGCGTTTCATTCTCTCAGCAGCACAGATATCTCCTCTGCATTGTGGGTTACAAGGACGAGGTCAGGAGAGCCGCGCTGGCGATGCTGCTCGGGCGGGTTGTCTATGTGTGGGTAAAGCCCAGCACGGAGGTGGGATTTATGGGAATTTGTCAGGCTGACACACAGTACTGTACAGCACTCCTGCCAGTGCAGATGTTCCCAATCCCTTGTCATTGCTCCAGGGGCAGAGGATTTTACGTGTGTTTTCAAAGACAGAGCTAGGAGACTTAAAATTTATTTCAAACACAGAACCAAAACCTAAACTGGGACAATTTAAGGAATTGGATTCAAATTTCAGGGCTTTTCTGGCTTCTACAACCACCGGAGGGGAAATCCCAGCAACAAACACACCCAAGTGATGAAGAGTTTCAAAGGCCAATCCATACAAATTTACTCAAATACCACCTACATGTTGAAAGATTCATGCAAAATACCTTAAACTGTCAAGTATAGGGGAGTCTGCAAGACCCCTCTACAGGAGCTCCTGCTTGTGGACTTGCTTTGCCAGGATATTCCTCCTGTGCAGTCAGAGCTGCACACTTCCATAATTTAAATGGTGAGCCCGAGGCCGTGGGCACTTTGAGCTCAGTCAGCTGCGACAGCCTGTGATCCTCTCTCCCAGCTGTGTCTTAGGGTCTTCGTGGTTGTGTCCCCCAACTCCACCACTCACTCTTGGTGCTTTCCACCTCCACCTGGAATTAAAAGCTTGTAGCTGCTCTCTGAGACATTTCCTGCTTCCTAATGAAATCTATTGGCCTCCCGGGGGGAAAAAAAACATTGACTCAGCCAACTCTTAATGAAGTCATCTGTTTTCATGGTGTTACTGGTGCCCTCTACTTTCCCAGCTCATTAAAAAAATTAACAACCTTTAGATACATCCAGAGATCCAGAGATGAGATCTACTTCGTCAGAGAAAATCAATTTCAGTGGGAAAAAACACTTGTCTTTCCCTTGTGACCTATTTTTACATCTTCCTAGATTATCTACATTTTATCCCATGCTTTGAACATTTTGGCTGAGTGCTTCTACATTGATAAACAGATGCCTGTGAGGCCTTGCCTTGCTGTCAGCTTTCTCCCTGACTGGTTTGGGCTGCTGCTGCTCTCTGAAATCAAACCAAGGCACAGTTCTGGGAATGGCTCTCTCCAGGAACTGATCTGATATCACAGGTTTGGCTCCCTTTGTGATTCACAGTCTTACAAACCCACCTCAAACATACCTCAGGAGGTTTTGCATTTTTAAATGTGCCCTGATGCTCTGCTGTGTATTCACCACCCATCTCAGTCATGTCCCATGCCATAAAAACCAGACTGTCAGACTGCCCATGCCCCTGGCTCTGATGGATGAGGACTGACTGACTGCTGTCCTTTGGTAGAAGCATGGACACAGTTTATCCCTCTGAGACAAACAGGCATAAGGTGCAAGATAGATTTGTTTGGTGATGCCATATCTGGGTCAGGTTTCCTTCTTGGAAGCCTGGGATGAAGCCCTTCCAAGCACTTCTCCCCTGGCAGTAACCAGTAGGGCAAAAAGAGACAAAGTTTTTTTTAAAAGAGTGCACAAACCCAAAGCATTTACATGGTAGAAAAGGACTAGAAGATTCAATAATTCAATGTTCTCAGACTCAGTCAGCCTGGTGATACCTGGTTGTTTTCCTCTCCTGACAGGTAAGAGCTTCTGGGGAAATTATCTCTTCTGAGTAAAAGTAATTACTGTAAGTGCTTTGCAAGAGTATCTTTGGGTACTGTATTTAATATAGTTCTGATAATTATTTTGTGAGAAAATAATGAGCTAGGAGAATACAAAGTGCCTATTTCAGAGAATTTTCCTATTACCTTTCAGGGGTGATAGGCTCTGGCCACTCATTAAATATAATGCAAAAGCTTTATAAATATGTGGTGCTGTAAGAAGAATGGGACTAGATTGGATGGGGCTTTGAAAAAAGTATCCATCTAGAAGAGTGTTTGCAAGATAGATGATCTCAGGGAGTTCTGCAGACCAAGGGAAGGAGCAAGGCTATGGGTATGCTGTCATGTTCTTTCTTTTATTTTTCATTTGGGGCATCTTGGGCTGATTTAGCACACTCTTACACAATGACCTGAGCTTAAACAGATTAAAAAGACAGGTTTGGATGCTTTATGGTGACACACTGTTTATAATCCATGTTCTCGAATGACAGTATGAGTCCTCCTTGTTCTGAGAGTAATAACAGAGAGTCAGCATTTCCACACTGCTGAGCTCACTTGTGAAACTTATTCTACAGTAGATTACTGAGGTCAAGAGTATAATCCAATTCAGAAAAATCAGTGGGAACATAACAGGAAACATCATTATGACTAATGATGCTTTCTGTCATGTTCCTACTGATTTTTCTGAATTTGACATTAATTTGTCCAAATCCATACAGTTCCACATCTTGAATACTGGAAGCAGTTTGTATCTGTTCACCTCCAAAAAGACACAGCAGAAATATGGACAAAGATAAATAATTGTTCAGATCAGAATAAGCTAAAGGAGACAGCTCCTTGCACCATGTGTGATTCAGTTGAGGAACCCTTTGCTGCAGAAGTGGTGGGTGCAGTAAGTCAGTTTAAAAAGCATTTAGATATGATGGGGGAAAAAAATCACTGGGGACTATTAAAAAAATAATATACCACCATTAAAATAAAAATCTCCCAAAGTCCCATACTGCTGGAGTGAGAGGAGGATGTTCTGGAGTGGCATCACTGCATGTTATCCTAAAGCATTGCTCCTCTCTGTGCACCCTCTTCAGCTGTGGAAAACCAATGGCTCTGTGGCAGTAGCAAAGCTAAAACCCCCATCTCATGAGTCCTTTCCTTGATGACTGTGGGCAGCTGACAAATTGAACCCAGCAAACCTAGCTTTATCCCTGGCAGGAACACAAAGTCAAAAATCTGGGCTTTGCTTAGTGAGACAGAAGTCACTGAAAAAGGTTCAACTTCAGCTTTTCGTGCAGAACTGCAACATCTGGCAGGCAGGTAAAATGAGCCAGCCAAATCGAGAGGTGTAGCACTTGTCAGAGCAGAAAGGCAGTCTTGGGAATGGGGACCCTTGATGTCAAGGTGCTGGGTGTGCCATCCCTGTGCCCGGCCAGGGAGGAGGAGAGCGCTGGGGACATCCCGGCGGGGCTGTCCCCGGCTCCGAGCAGCGCTCAGCTTCTGCACCAAAACCCATGCAAGAGTCAGCGCTGGGGCAGCCCGGACAGCACCCAGCTGCAAAATTCCTCCCGTTTCTCCCAGCTTTGGCCGCGCAGGACTCGGTGGCAGCGGGGAGAGAGAGGACGGACGTGCCGAGGAGCGCTGGCGTCTCCGGCCACTTCAGACGGGGCCATTGAGCGGGCGGAGAGCTGCGCTTTGTGCCCCTTCCCAGAGCGCTGCCTCCTCTCCATTTGTTTACCACACATCCTGTCTTCCTTTCTGTTTGCTTCACACATCATCGCCTTCATTAATCGTCCTCCCCGCTCCCCATTTGGGCCTTTGGATTTTCGGCTCGCCATGGGTAATTCTAATTACCTCAGACATAAAAAAAAATAAAATAAAATAGGAGCTTAAGTAGGTGCACTTCATTCTTTAACTGCCTTTTACAAGCAGTTCAGTGCCGGCTACCAAGGGAATCTGATTAAACTAATTACCCTGATTGGCTTGTTTAATCAACTGCTTGGTTTAATTGGGCCTCGCTAATGCGGAGTGGTGGAGTCCGTGGTGCGTAATGTGAGAACCAGGAGACCCGTAACACCGGCGGTGACACGGCCACAGAAACCAGCCCGCATTCCCAGCCGAACGGGGCGGCTCTAATAAATGCAGACCTCAGCTGAGAGCCCAACTGTATTCTCAAGAGCCTGAATGGGCTGGAGGTTTTAGTGATAATTAAAATTGCTAGGAAAAAAAAAAAAAAAAAAGGAAAAAAACCCGCTCAACCCTTTCTCATTAAAGGATTTGTCCTTTCCCCTTCCCCCCTTCCAGCCTCCAAACTCGAAGCAATATCGGGAATCCTGTCTGCCTCTTTCAAACAACACTTCAATTCATCAGGGCAAAGAATCCTTCCTCCTTCATCTCCCCCCATCCCTGAGATTTTTCACTCCCATTTACAGCGTGCATGGCCCAAAGTAAATACACAGACAACAGGATTACAAATTACCTTGCGCAAGGTAAACCCACCCTGAGTACCTAGGGAGTTTGTGGAGTACAAACAGCTTCTGTGTAAGCATCCTAACAATAATGGGCATTCCTATAGCTCTAATTACTAGAACAATAATAACCTGCCGAGCATCCTTTTCCTCCTCCCATCTCAGGGCTGACTCCCCACTCCCTTCCCTGCCCTCCACTTGCTCTCACAGTGGGGAGGATGAGGACCAAGAGCCAAACGCACGGCTGGCTTAGCAAAGCTCTGCTCATCTGGGTCCAATATGTTTTATGGTGACATGCAGGCTGAATTTGCTACTTCCCTAGGATTTTTTCAGAGCCAATGATGTCCTGCAGGCCGGTGGCATGAGTGTGACACCCCTGCAATCAGCACTGTAATCCAGCACAGGTATTCCCTGTGCCACAGTGCAAGCCAGTTGGACAAAAATCAATGGCATGCTCAGTTGTCATAAATGTCCAAAAAACCATCTGTAAAATGGAGAATATAGCAGCAAAATGCACCTACCTCTAGCCATGGAAAATATAAATGTATATCCATGATTTAGCAACTTTAGCCCACTTTTGTACTTGATGAAGAGAAATGGGCATTTTTGTCTAATTCAGATGTCCACTTCACCTTACCCTAGGAATACCTTTTATTCTGCTTTGGGAAGGGAACTTCAGGTGATCTTGGAGTTACACCATGGCCAAATGACTCCTGCTGTGGCTGTTGCAATGAGGACTTTAGGGAAGGCACTGGAGCTCCTTGCAGAGTCCATCCTATGCTTGTGAGGGTGTTGGGGACCTAACCTCTTACCAGCAGAGAAGAGTGGTCCTGCTTCCCCTGTGGTCACTGCCTTCTCTCTGAGCTCTTCTCACATGCTGGCCCAACCTCCCCACTGGTGATGGGCCAGGGGCTACCCACAGGTGTGAACAGACTTACAGAAGGGGTCTGGTCTTCTTTATGTTCACCAACTGTGAGGGGAAGAAAAAACAGCTCCTCCAGAAGTGGCTGGGTGGATTCCTGTGTTGGCCCACATATCGCCTGGGTGCTGCCGCCTCATACCTCAGCACTATACACAGTGGATTGCTTTCAAATTGTCTCCAGTTGTCACATATTTTTCCTGAACAAAACACTGAAAGATTGCTAAAATATGTGTTTGAATTCTGTAAAAATTCAAATGTGTAGGGATTTTTTTGTATATATGTTTTTTTCATATACTGTGGAAGTGTCCTTTGCACTGTCTGCCCTGTAACCCACAGCAAATGAACCCCACGGTTCTCAAACCTGGCTTCAATTGCTCTAGAGAGGTCCCTCCTTTAAATTTTGTGGTTTGCTCTGGGCTGAAAAATGTCCATATAAGTGAGTAGGTGAAAGCATTTTAAAACCACAGGGAACCCCAGTGCTGAGCTGAAAATAAAATGAAAAATTTTCTTTGTGGCTGGGGTGTGTTTTATATCCCAACTGATCATGATGGGAAGGTCATTAGACCCTGATCAGCTGTGGTTATCTCATTGACCATCCCAAAAGTACTAGCTGCAGGATGCTCAAGTTAAAGTCACAGCAAAAATCATTACCATTTTTATGAGAGACAGTATGTCATTTTTCACTGAAATATACCCAGTCAGATATGCTGCAAAGTGGGGAAAAGAAGCAATAACCATTTGTTAATATTTCAGCTCTTTTAGGGTCTCTGGGGGTAGTGCTGTGATGGTCCCTCCCCATCCTCCTGCCCGGCGGCATCCATCTGGGACACCTAATGAATGATTGGTAAACATAACTTCTCCCAGCAAGACAAAATCTGTTTCTAACTCGTGACCTGCTGACACTCGTTCATTATGTGGCCTTCTCCTGCCAGACAGTCTGTTTAGGAAAACCATTGACCAGCTGCATGCCCTGTGCAGCCATCCCTTAATGACAGGACAGGCTCTCTCCTAACGGGGTGATGCTGAAGGGCTGCTGAGCGGATGTTGCGGAGAGGGGATGGCGGCTCTGAGTGCTCCGGCGGCGCGGGGCCGTGGGACCCTCTGCAGAGCCCGTGGGGCTGGAGGAGACGGCCTGGCTGGGCCTCAGTGCTGCTGGAGCAGGGCCATGTTTCACCAACACTCTCCCACAGCCGCCCCTCACCTCGTGTGGGGGTTTCACCTAACGCCTGTGGAGATCAGTGCACGGTTTTTTGCTGCTTTTCATCAGCTTTGAGTGAGGCATTATTTGAAATTTTGGGTATGGATTTGTTCTTGTGAAATCCTCCACGTTCACAGACTCTGCACTGTCCTTCATCCAGAGGCATGGGTTTGTCAGGGACCTCTCTCTCCTGTAGGCAATGTCCCAGCCTCAGCTAAACACGGCATGCAGCAGTCTGTGGTGTTGCTCTCCTATTCCTCAGGGACAAAAAAGATTCATCTAAAGCCAATCACTCCAGCTATTCATTGCTGATGAATAAATTAATGGCATTGCAGGGAGAACTGACACTTAACAAACACTTTCACTTCCCACTCTTCCCACTGACCTCTAGGGAATTGATGTGAGCTAGAGAGAGTGCTGTGTTTTTCCTTCCTCAGAGAGTCTTCAAGTTGTTCACCTGGCAAGGTAAACAACCTCATTGATCTTATGAGGTTCAGATGAAGATCAAAGGAATTTGGGGATGCTCCAAGCTTTAGCTTTTTTAGTTTTTTTTCTAGAGCCACTTATCTACCAGTTTTTAATCTTTTTTTCCAATTCCAAAAAGCTGCATTACAACACCTTATTGCCAACAGGAGGGGAATATCTCCATTCCACTGAACGATGCCAAGTTATCACTACATCCAAACTGCTGCATTTTAACAGCTTTCTCATTTTCAGGGCTTTTCACCTTTGCAGTAATAAACACTCGAAATCCAAGAGCTGTTGATCTCATACCTTACCCCATATCCTCTGTGTGTTTCCTAGAGGCATGACAGCAAGAGAGATTTGATCAAGGTCGAATTGAATCAGAACAATGGAGAGCCAGACAGTTGGCTCTGGAGCCTTGGCAGTGCCAGAAGCAAATAAAGCCTCTCTGTGTTTATCACTTCATTTGGTCCAGATGGGCTGTTTTCCCCATCCTGCAGTCATCATCCTGTATCCATACAAAGCTCTGAATGATATTTCTATAGCATGTTGCTTCAATGAAGCTGTCCTTGAGTGGCTGTACCAGTGGTTTTGAAGTTGCCTCTGTGTCTCTCATGTGGTTAGGCTTACAGATGTCTTCTGTGGTCTCTCTTTCTCTATCAGTCATCATTTCATTCTCATGTCTTCCAGATTTCCAGATACCTCCTGCCTGTGTCTGCTTGAAGAAAGGCACCCTGTAAAGCCCTCCCATGTATTACAAAAAGATCTGCTTCTGGTTTTGCTTCGCATAACGCAATGTATGTTTTGCAAAAACCTAGGAACTGACAATCAGATTATTGATCACAGCCAACAATTCTGGCTCCTCGGTGTCTAATCCTACACTCCCCCCTGGAAAGTGGTTTTAGATTTGTTAAATGAATTGGAGGCTGATGAAAAGCTAAGGTCAGACGTATGGGCCTTAAGCAGACAGAGTATGGGGAGAAACTTCTTATGTCATGTGCCCTTCTAATTAGACTCAGTTGCATATTGTACAATTCCACCAGCTCAGGCTATCAGTCTTCCTTGGAAAAAAGCTTTTATCTGCCCAACATTCTGCACCAAATCAGGTCAGATTTGGCTCATTTGCAAACCTGGCCCATATTTTGCACAGAAGAAGTTCAAGGCATTGAGCATTCCTGCCCATCCATTGCTCCCATCTGCCAGCTGGAAAGGGAGTTCATCAGAGCAGCTGCTGTCATTGGGTTGGCTCCCTCTGGAAACAGACTGCAAGAATGGGACAAGAAAGAAAGATCAAGGCAAGGAACTGGGAACTGGATGACTCAAAGTTAAGCTTACATTCAGACATTCAGCCATAGTCCTCCTCGGGATGAAATATCTGGGGCACATGCAAAGCACAGAGTAGAAAATAATATACAGATACCTTGAACCCAGGGGTCAGGACCCACTAGAGTGAATCCCAGCAGCTCAGTTCATGCAGAGAAGATAAGGTGCACCCTTTCAGGAGCTTTCAAGCTCAGCTGTTACTGCTCCTGAGTATTGTATCCCTTCATTAGCAATAAGCCTCCTAACAATTGGATTTGCTGTTTTTAACACAGACATGGCACTGCCCAGGTGGGTCCAGAGAGCAGCTGAAACCAAATAAGAACACGTGTCGGCACTCTGCTCCTGACACAAGCCTTTAGTGTTTTCCTTTCTTTACCCCTGTTACAGCACAGGCTTTGCAGGGACTTTTTAAAGCAGACCTGATTATTTGATCACTCCAGAAATCTAGCAGAAAACAAAACTGCTGGGAAAAATCAGAAAAAAAAAAAAAACCCAGTCGCATCACCATCCTCAAGGCCTTGATACCACAAGGGAACCTATACCACAGGGTGGTTTCAAGGTGTTTCCTGTCCAAAACCCTTTTTAAAGAGCTGAGTAACCTCATGGGCTTTGTATTGGGCTCTGAGCTGGTGTGAGCAGGGCTGCAAAGGTATAACCAAGCACAGAATATGACCCTGGCTTAGCCCAGCCTGGATCTGGCAGGGCTGTGCACAAAGCCACAGAGCCTGTGTGAGAATGCCCTTAGTCAGGCTCATAAAATGTTGTAGTTTGCAGCTGAGAAGGGATAAATTAAACTAACAAGCATGACAGCTATTTAAAAATAAGAAATCATGTTTCATGGGGTAAAACAACATCTGAGGCCCCAGAGAGTCTGTACTTTGTATTTTTAATAGTCCTCTCACTGCAACAACACTCTCCCCTCCACTTAGCCGGGCTGAAGACCCCAAGTTCAAACATTTCCCCACTGCTCTCTCCGTGGCTTACTGCAGCTCTCATCTTTACTATCACTCTGGATAACTCTCTTTTGTGAGGAGAAGGGCTCATTAGCCAGGAACTGATAAACAAAAAGGAGGGTGGAAGCAGAGGTCCCTGCTCCCCAAAGCAGGCTTCCCGGGGTGGTGGTGGCCTCCCACCCAGGAGGCTCCGTGCAGCCCCCAGCTGCAGCCTGTCTGAAACGTGCTGGGGGACAGGCTGTCAGAGGGCTGAGCTGTCCCACGCCAGCCCTCTGGGGGAATCATGTGCTGAGGGTATGAAAAATCTGGGTCTTAAAGGCTCTGCAAAGGCAGAGTGAGGCTGGTAGCCTTGGGCCAGCGTGTGCTGGGTTCTGGCACCCAGTGGGTGAGTGCTGGTGGCTTTGGGTTACAGGGGTAGCAGAAACTGGTGAATCCCCACTGCAGGGGAATTGAGGACTTGCCTTTTTTTATTTGAAAAACCATGACACCCGTACCCATTGGCATTGCCTATGCACTCCTAGCACTCTGCTGCTTTAAGGGGAGCTGAAAACAATTGAATGAGAATGCAAATGCAGTTGAAAGTAGCTTTGAGGCAATTTGGCAATGATTGCTAATGGCTAGCTTCTTCAAAGGAGGATAAATTTCAGGATAAATTCCCTGTGAGAACAGATAATCTGTGACAAGATTACATTAATGAAAAAGATCATCATGTAACCAACCAACTTCTTACTCAAAATCATTCAGTTGCCAGTCCTCCAGATGACAAAATAATGCTGTTCTCTGTGGTCATTGGCATTGGCAAAAGCAAAACAAAAGGTGTTAAAGTTATTTATGGCAAAGCAGTACATTTTTCATCTAAACTTTTCCCTTGGTGACTGCTATCTGAATTGGGAAGATGAGGGAAGGAAGTTCAGGGCTGGCTATAGGTAAGACCAAGGTTTATTCTTACGCATGAAACTCTCAGAGGCTGTTATGATTTAAAACTCTGCAAAGCAGAAGTGGATCATCTTTTATGAAGTTCTAGCAAACCTTCAGAGTACTTCTTTCTGAGACTTTTAACCAGGGCAGATAATTACAGGATAAGGAGGACAGGTTTTTAAGTAAAAGAGGAGAGATTTAGATTAGTTTTTAGTAAAAAGTTCTTTACTGTGAAGGTGGTGAGCCACTGGCACAGGCTACCCAGAGAAGCTGTGTCTGCCCCATCCCTGGAAGTGTCCAAGACCAGGTTGAATGTGGCTCTGGGCAAGCTGGTCTAGGGGAAGGTGTCCTTGCCCATGGCAGTGAATTGAAACAAGATAATGTTTAAGGTCCTTTCCAACCCAAACCATTCTATGAATCTATGATTTTGTGGTCTGCCTTTTGAAAGCAACTCACAGAGAACCAAAGACATGTTAAAATAAAAGTCTGGGTGAGTATACAGCATTTACCTTGCCTGGTTCTCTAAGTGAACCAGGAAGGAAAGATAGGTAGGCAGAACCAAGACAGGAAACAGCGGTGTTTGATTTTATCTAAAGAGGAGTTGAAAATGAGGAGTTCATCACCCTCTGTGATATTGAAGTTGTATCCTCCCAAAGGACAAGAGAAACAGCAGGTTCTGAGTGCCAGAATTGTCAGATTCAGCCTCAATATGGCCAGTTTTTCAGAACTGATCACTTGGTGAAGCTGAGCAGAAACCTATCCACAACCAGTTGCTCTCTGCAAACATCCCTGATCTTCCCACGGCGTAAGAAATCACTTTTTGTGGGCAAAACCTGATTTTTGGGCTGATGACAATCTGCATGTGATCTGCACTGGAGATAAGCTGTGTGCTGCAAGTGTAAGCCAACTACAGAATGCCTTTCTGCAGAACTTGCTGGAACATTTGTCATTAGCAATGTCTGCTTTTGATGAAAAAGAGCCTCACAATTGTGATAGAATTTTTCACAGGAAAAGTATCTCCTTTTTTTTCTATTTCTTGGATAAAAAGACTGAAAATAATGTGAAAGCCAAGGTTTTACTCTGTAGTATTCTCAGAATTTAAATGTTGACTTTCATTTTCCTTTCATTTTTTTTCCCTTTTTTCTTTCTTTCTTGCAAAGAAAATGTACACTTTGTTTTCTTTTCTACCTTTCCATAGCTGTCCTTTTTCTTTCTCTTAGTTGAGAAAAGGTAAAAGAGAGGATAACAGTGGAAAAAAAGAAGACAAACTATATCAAACAAAAGTGTTTTCATTTTCTAAGAAACTGAAATCAAGAAAAATGTTCTATACACAGCATGATAATTGTCAAAGAACTGCCACCACCTCCATTTTATTTAAAGGTTAGAAAACTTTATTTCCTTATGTATGTTGATGACATTTGTTTCTTCTTTTTTTCTTTTCAGAACTGGTCCAACTCCTAACCCTTATCTTTTTCTTCATTTTTCCCACTTTGCACCAGAGGAACATTTTCAGAAGCTTCCATGGGACTTGGAATAGAAAATCCTGTTTTGAAGAGTAACACAGGCTCTGGGGAGCTGCACCAGACCCAGCTGGCCTCTGCCACTCTCAGCTTGTGCCCACGTGCCAGGGCTGTGACCCACTGCCATGTCACTGGGCATTTCCCAGTGGCTTTAATCCAATGAGTTAACAGCAACAGTAAAGTGCAAGAAAAGAGGAATTAGGGGCTGCATCCCTAGGGATGCTCCAATTCAGCAGCTCTCACACCACAGCTCTCCTTTCCCAAGCACATCAGAGGCATCCAGAGGGCCACTTTACCAGGCAGGACCAGCAGCAGTGCAGATGAGGAGTCTGTAAAGGTTTTACCAATCCAGCATTTTGACCCACTGGACCAAAAATGACCTTTGTTCCAAACAGAGAAGTCCATGAAAAACAGTCACAATAAATAATTGGATCTAATGGGAAACAGCTTCATCAGAATCAGCTGTGGAAGCCTGTATGCCACGTGAGGCATGTGCAGCAAGCCAAGCACTTTAGAAGGAAAAAGGAGAAATGCAAATAACCCAAACACTGACAAATACTTTCAGAACAAAGGAATAAAGAAGACAGTGTCTTTCTAATATTTGGACACCCACTTAAATACCCCTTTTTGAAGAAATATTAGGCTTCTTGCTGCTCCTTTAGTGAGTGTGGATAAGGATATTTGTATCCCTGTGGATCCATGGACTATTCCACAGCCTTGTGATGTGATGAGAAACAAAAGGGCCTAAGCTGTGTGGACACTCACACGTCACATTAAACAGTGCTTGCTTTACACCTGCAGCCTTGCTGCCAAGAGGGATCTCTGCCAGGGGCCTGGATGTGCAGGGCTGGCTCAGACTTGTCCCTTTCCCCTCATGGTGCCTTTTCAAAGGGACCCTCAGGGTGTGCAGAAAATTAAGCACACACACGCCTTAAGATACATTTCTGTACATCAATGGTCAAATCTCAAGGAATAAAAATTTTCTAGCTTTACTTCATTCTTGTTGATGAAGTTTATAAAATTGCTTTCCTTCTGTTTTAAGATTTTTCTATGCCTTGGCAGAGTGTATGATTTTCTCTTTGCTTAATAGAAGACTTTTTAAAATTAAGAATAAAGAAACTCCTCCAAAGTTAAAGAAGTTGTAGCTTTCATACTCACATTGACACATGCTGCATTTTATGACTGGAATATTTATTTTAATGCTCATTTTTGTCTCTTCTCCATCTTCCAACCCTTTTTATTAATTTTTCTCTAATCCTTATTTTTAATCCCTTCCAGGTAAAATGCTCTCCAGCTTCTCATCCCATAGTTTTTGGGTGTGTTTAAATTTAATTAAATTAATTCATCCATCCCAGCAAGAGGGAACATGGTCAAGTGGCATTTAGCAATGCCACTGAACACCTAGATTTAGCAATAGTCACTTCCAGTGAAAGAAGCTGTTAGTTTCTTTGGTAAAAGAGGTGTAAACATTATGTGAGTTTGTCAGCCAAAAACCAGCTAAATACCTCAATGAAGCTTCTCATCAAACACACCTGCCCTTTCATTTTTAGTTGCTTCATAAAATGTCACCAGCCAGTCTTTAGCTTTGCCTCCTTTTCCTGCAGACCTCATTGAACACCAGGCATGGAAAACACGAATCCCTCTCTGTATTAGTTACTAATTCATCCATAGGAATGGCAGAGAGGGATACATTTAGTCTGGCTCTGACACTCCTATTCCTGCTCTAATACAGAATTGTACCCCCTTCTCAGAAATACTGTGGTAACCCTTGGTGTGAAAATGAACTGTCTCAGTTGTGCAGACAAGTCCAAAAGCTGCTAAAAATCAGCTGTCAGGAATGTGATCCCCCAGTACTTTCACAATGGGAATTGCTATTCTGTTTGTGAGATAGGGGTGTGGGAATTCTCCTTATCAAAACGAGTTAACACCCTTTCACTGAAAGTTGGCCAGCTTGAACGATAAAAAAAGAAGGAAAAAAAGGCTGATTCCTCTGACATTGAAGATTAAAAAATGAATTCTGACCCAAGGAAAAACCTGATACTCATGTAAGTGAGGGCAATTTTATATTATCCCTGTTTTTATAGTTGGTTTTCTGGAGAATCCATGTTGTACTGATGAAATCTCAATGCTCAGGATTCTCTGAGCCTTT
Organism: Serinus canaria; assembly: GCF_022539315.1. NCBI lineage: Eukaryota > Metazoa > Chordata > Aves > Passeriformes > Fringillidae > Serinus > Serinus canaria. The sequence goes on along the minus strand of NC_066317.1, from coordinate 63,683,492 downwards.
TCCCATCCTACAGGCCAAGGCCAGGGTATCCTTCTGTCTAAGAAAACATTGTGCTTTCATAACTTTTGAAGGCCTTTTGCATTCAGGGCATGTTAGAGCAGCTCTTGGTCTACTCTACTTCATGCCCACAAATTAAAGCATTATGGGAAAAATCCCAGGATCTACAAAAGCATGAGATTGTCTTTTGGCCACTAAGCTGAGTGGTGAATAAGCCTCTGGATCTGGCCCGGAATTTTCAACTTCATCAGTGTTTGGGGTCTCATTTTACATTTCATTTCTAAAACAAGACCTGTCAGAAACATCACAAAATACTCTTTTATTTCTGGAAGTTCCTGGCATCATTTTGTTCACACAGACACTTCACCCTTCAGTGTGTACTCATCCAAGCTCCCAAAATGATGCAGATTGCAGATTCACCAGTGCTGGAGCCGTACAGAAGTCAGGACCCCAAGGAACAAAGCTGAAAGTGGTTTTGGGTTCATATGAGTGCTCCTATGTGTGATGTAACTTCAGCTGAGATGGGGACAGTGAGAGATACACAATGAGCTTACAAAAACCCAGGCTGAGGCGGCCTGTCCCACCTGGTGTGCTGCAGATCCGCCCTTCCTCCTCAGTGGGGTCGCTGAGCAGGCCGTGACTCCTGAGGGCCTTGGCACAGCCACCTCCCCAGGGAATCCTTCGGGAGGGCTCAGCTGGAGCTGCCACCCAAATGGAGCCATGGAGCTGGGAATGAGCAGGGTCTGAGTGTGGGATATAGAGCTTGGAATGAGCGGGGTCTGGATGTGGGATATGGAGCTGGGAATGAGCAGGGTCTGGGACATGGAGCTGGGAATGAGCGGGGTCTGATGATGTGGGACATGGAGCTGGGAATGAGCAGGGTCTGGGACATGGAGCTGGGAATGAGCAGGGTCTGATGGTGTGGGACATGGAGCTGGGAATGAGCAGGGTCTGACGGTGTGGGACATGGGGCTGGGAATGAGTAGGATTTGGGTGTGGGACATGGAGCCATGGAGCCTGGAATGAGCGGGGTCTGGGTGTGGGACATGGAGCATGGAGCCTGGAATGAGTGGGGTCTGGATGTGGGACATGGAGCTGGGAATGAGCAGGTTCTGGGACATGGAGCTGGGAATGAGTAGGATTTGGGTGTGGGACATGGAGCTGGGAATGAGCGGGGTCTGGGTGTGGGATATGGAGCTTGGCAAGAGCAGTGTCTGAGTGTGGGACATGGAGCTGGGAATGAGAGGGGTCTGATGGTGTGGGATGTGGAGCTTGGAAGGAGCGGGGTGTGATGGTGTGGGACATGGAGCTGGGAATGAGCGGGGTCTGGGTGTGGGATGTGGAGCTTGGAAGGAGCTGGGTCTGATGGTGTGGGAGGCAGAGCCATGGAGCCTGGAACGAGCAGGGTCTGACGGCGTGGGAGGCAGAGCCATAGAGCCTGGAACGAGCGGGGTTTCACGTGTGGGACACGTGGGCCCTGGCGCACGCACACCCTGCAGGCGTCTGTGAGTTATGAGGTGATAAACCCCGCACAGCGCCCTGCTGACTTCATAAACCACAAAAACGATGAAATTATTGCCACATTATGAGACATGATCCCATCTTAGTTTTACACCCCATGTGAGGCAGGAGCCCTGATTCTTTCTCATGTGCTCTTTAGAAGTTTCCAGAAGTTTCCCTGGTTTCTGAAGTTCAGGTTATTTCACACCTTCTGCTGGTACTTCCTCCTGTAGCAAGACCCCTCTCTCTCACCAGTACTGTCACATATTCTCTGAACAAGTCCCTGAAGGAAGAAAGTTGCAGCCAAGTCAGAATTTGATTCCCCTATATTGCCTCTGGCATTTCCTCATCTTGTAGTAATATTCATGCAGAGGACTTGCACTTTAAACTGAAGTTAAAACAGAAAAGAGGCAGCACTAACAGTTCAGATATTTATCTTAGTGTGGTTCCTTGCTTAGAGCCAGAAGCTGAGAGCTGGGGCACAGCAGTTCTGGCAGAAAGAGATCCAGTCCTGAGAGGAGAGAGGTTACCTCCATCCTCAAGGACTGTTCCAATATCTAATTATTCTCAACATAATAAATTTACTTTTTATTTCCTATTCAGCTTTTTCCTGACTTCAGCTTGCACCCACTAGACCCTGTCATGCTTATGTCTGTGTAATTAAAGAGGAACCTTCTCCACCCACTGCCTTTACAGGCAGCCATGGCCTGTGACCAAGACACCTCTTAATCTCATCCTGATCAGCTAACTAAAATAATTTAAAATATTCTAGAAATGCATGCTCTAAGTAGAATAAAATCAAACCATAGGGAATTTAGAGGTATATTGCTGAGGCAGCATAACACTGGATGCTCTATGTGTACATAAATATGTAAATTTTAAAGTTTCAGCTATTAAAATACCATGCAGTCAGAAACAGTAGAGTAAATGTAAAAGCAGAAGCTTTTGTTTTGATATGCTGTGACTCATTTCACTCATTTCACTTAGCTAGGTGTCTTTTTTTTTTTTTTATTTGGGTATTTCCTTAAACCTCAAAAATTCCATTTTGGTCAGTGCTATCAAAAAAAACCAGAGCCACGCACAGACTGGTTCTCAGTTAACACCCTGCTCCTGTGGCTCAGGAAAGGGAAAGGACTGCAAAAGGAAAGGACTGCAGAAAAAATACAATATTTCCCTTTCTGTTCGTTACTTCTGAGGGCCATGGTCTGTAACTTGAGCACCAGCACATAAAAGCTGTTAGTGTTCTTCTCCCTCCTTACTGACAATCCATAATGGCTCATGAAATCTTCACAGGAGGTATCAAGAGCTGTCCATAATAAATAACTCTGCTTTCATGTAAGCTACTAAGACAAGATTTCTATGCCAAAATCAACAGATTACACCAAAAAAAAAAAAAAAAAAGCATAGACAGAACATATTGTTTCAAAGAGATAAAGAGCCAGAAGAAACACATATCTTGAAGAACTGAAGCCCATTTAATTTCAGACTGCTCCACAATCATTCTCTTCTCTCTTCTCTACTCTTTGCAAAATCCCTCTGTGATTTTTCAGTTTACAGTTTGCTTTTCCTCTATGCTGGTTCCACCTCAACCCGCCTGTCCCAAAGGTCCCGTTTGAATTGCACAAAGCAAGGAACAGCTTTGAAGGCTGAAGTGCTAAAAGGGCTTCCATCAGCCACAAAACTGACCAGGCTGCACCCTGGCATGAAGTGGTACCCATCCTTTAGCTTTGATGTCCTTCAAAAATTTCATCTTTCAGCCAAAAAAGAGGAAAAGTGAATAGAAATGCAAATATCACAGAAAAGTTCTTGATCTACTGCTTTCAGAACTAGAGATTCCCAGAAGTGAGCATACTGCTCATATATTTCTTCTTAGTATTGTCATGGGGGTTGAGGTTTCTTACTTGATTTGCCATGTGTTCAACCCTCTAATTGGTTAATTGCATTTCTTTATTGGTTATTCCACAAACCACATCTAAAAATCCTAATGCCAGAAGTGGTAAGGTAGTTTCCAAATAAATTCTGGGAAGGAAAAGCTAAAAATCAGATAAAAAATACTAGTACCACTCTAGTCATATGTATTTTCAAGTACTACAACTTCCCCTAATGCAAATGTTGTGTTCTGAAAAATTCATTAGGGCACTGTAACACTTCTCTACGTGGCAAAATTCCTGTTTGTGACAGCATGGAAATATACAAAATGCAGTGAAAGACATTCATATCCAAGTTATGCAATTGTGAACATGTTCATATTTTAGGCAAAATTCACTAAGTGATGGGAATGTGACATCCCTTTGAACTGATTTCCAGTTATTTTTGTTTGCAAATAGTTTGAAGTCATTAATCAACAGAGCTTCCTTGAACCATTAACAGAACTGCTGCTCTGCTTCGTTGTTTCTCTTTGAAGGGGATTACAAAACCATTTGCTGGAGTTTCAATCCACATGGGTTCCTGCTCTGAATTGCATGCTAAGTTTTGGGATGGAGCAAATTCTTCATCTGGTTTCATGTCAAAACCATCTGAAGTCAGAGAGTTTTGCACAGAACTGATGCAGAGCCATAAATTGTCCAAGTTCAGTGTGGATTGGCCCAACTGTGTTTGCTTGAGAAAGGGTGGGAACTGGAGCAAATCCTTGAGGGAAAATGAGCTAAGTTTCAAACAAAACTCAAGACTATGCAAATTTTACATCATTTCAGGTTTCACAGCCAGCATCTTTCCCTATCCTTTTCTCTGGAAAATGGGACTTGGCCTCCAGTATTCTTCAGAAAGGCTAGCAAAAGATCAACCAAAGAAAGAAAATTTGCCAAGTTTCTCTTGCACAAAGTTCCACATATTTTTACTCCAAAGTATTCATACTTCTGGTATGTTCACTTCCCTAAAGAGACACACACGCAAACTGGAGGACCTGACTTGTCATTTCCCACATTTAAATGTACAATCTAGGTTCAGTCACAAGTGGACACAGAAAACTAAGGAGGATGCCATCATTTCTTTGGGCAAATGAAAAGCTAGCCAGTGTGCATTGGGTGAGACTGAGAAAAAAATCCTCTGGTGTTTAACAAAAGTATACTCCTGAGGAAAACAAAGTCTCATTCTGCAGCAGGAAAAATAATTAGAAAGCCTATATGCTTGTTGGATAAATCAGCTTTGCCAGATTCTCCATTAGCAAACCAGAGCACAGCTTGGTTGTACTAAAATTATTTAAAAAAATATGTATTCTCAATAATAATTTATTTGATGTTCTTTATGAATTCCTCCTTCTCTTTCAGATGTTTTATTGCAAAGTAAGAGCTGACAGTTTTAGACAGAATGTTTAAATTCTATCTCATTTTCCTGAGCTGCTTCATGTATGCAAAGTATCAATTTCAACTCAGCACAAGAAGCAAAACAAAGCTTTTAGTAGTATCTCCTGCTAGAATAATTGGTATAACTGGAAAAAATAGATAAGCTTTGGGGTGTGCAAGCAGGACCTTTAAGTGCCAGAAAGCATGTTTAACATTTTCCATTGATAAAAGCCATTACTCATCAAAGTGTGTCCTTCTGCTCCATCAAAGCACCATAAATCTAAAAAAATAAATGCAGCTAGCACTGCCTGTGAACAGATATGTTCAAACACTGTTTGTTGTCCCTTCAATGATGACAGGGTAACCCTGAAAACTGGGTCCATGATTTGATTTTCCAAACATAAGATTCCAGTGCTGTTTGAGAGAGCCTAAGAGCTGTAAAACAGCCACATGGCTGGGGCTGTGTCACACAGAACCTACAAAAGGTCTGATGGGGGCCAGGTGAGCCACAAGAGTGTCTCAAAGGCTCTGAGTTATCACTTTCAGGCAACGGAGTTCCATTGGTGTGTCACAGAAAAAAAGCATTGAAGCTGAAACCAGAATTTATAAGAGAAGAGGCCTGCAGTGGTGGTCATTTACATTTTTTTAACCTAGATTGGTTTCATCTGGAATAAAGTTTTTAAATGGCATGAGAGAATAGATTTAAATCAAACATCTCTCCCTTTTCCACAAGCTTTCAATAAAGGAAGGAGTTATTGAGGTATTGGAAATATGATGGTCAAGTTTCCTAGAGACAGACATGTACAGGGCAGTGAATAAACCTGGCTATTGCTCTACCAAAGAAAGCTGGGAATTGATGTGAAAGAAAACAGATCTCTTCTGAGTGCTGAGATCCAAACCCAATAGAGTTCTTGGGCTCCCAATGCTTATTTGGGCACCTGACTTTGTATTTAGTCCGAGAGGAATGAACTGTTGGTCTTGTGCCTGTGTGCTCTCTGGACAGCACCAGTGCACCTGGATATCTTCACTCACTAGGAATAGCAACACAGCAAGTGTCAGTTCCATTTGGTTTTGGGCTGGTTTTTTTTTTTTGGTTTTTTTTTTTTTTTTTTCAAAACCTCATCCAAGACCTGACACTTCCAGGAATAGAAAATACAATCAATGTTCCCCTGAAGTTTATAACTGCCCCTGTGGTGTGGTCATGTCACCAGTGGTGATCACCCTAAGCTTCTCCAGAGCTGATCCATGGCTCTGGGGACTTCTCCACAGCATGAAATCTCAGGGGTTCTTGTGGATTTGCAAGTGCTAGATCTTGAGGTGGAGAGTTTGATCTGAAGTGAGCTTCTGTCCAGCTTCATCTGCAGCAGCTATGAAAATTGTATAAAAGCCCACAAATGTTTGCATGATATTCATGGGCATGAAAAAGGAACCTGTTACCTGCCTGAGCTTCTGCAATCCTAAGGGATGTTTTGGACTTAGGACAAATTCACTTTTGCAGGGCTTTTCTTTAATATTCTTCTACAACCAAGTCAGAACTCCTTGCACACTTGCAGGTCTCCCACTGAGCCACTGTCAGGACTGCACAGTATTAAAGCAATCTTGGCATTTCACAGTGTCCACTAATTATAAGCTCATCTGTTTAAGAGCAGTTAGAGGAATGAAAATCCCAGCATCAATGTTTGATGCATGTGTTTGCTTCCCCTTAGAGTGAGGGTGGGAAAACACTACTTTAAAAATCTGTAATCTTCATTTCTCTTCCAAATAAATGTAAATGCTCCTGCAGCTCCCTTGGGGAACATCACTGGAATATGGAGGACTCTCAGTGAAGAGGAGCAAGCCTGAGGGTAAACTTTTTTTTTTTTTTTTAAATGGGTTCATGCCTGTTAAAACTGATTTAAGATAAAAATAAAATTTGAAGAAAGCAACTAAACTCAGGTCCAGGCAGAGGTCTTGCATCTGGGATCAGTGGGAAATAGCAGTAACTGCATCAGCAATTTTGGGTCATAGAGTTGTATAATATCCTCAGTTGGAAGGGACTCACAAGGATCACCAAGTCCAACTCCTACCCTGCCTAAGGCCACCCCAAGAATTCACCATGTGCCTGAAACCCTGTGCACATCTGTTGACACTTTGTCCAGTTGAGAACTATATGTGGCTGTAGAAGGCGTCCCCTCTTACCTCTTGAACTCTGACTCAGGTCCAGCCTCATGTTTCTGGCACTGTGAGTGAACTGTCTTGCTCAGAAATAAGGTTGTGAGACTGAAATATTCTGTTGTTTATCTATTTTAGCAAAGAAAGCAGTGAGACCAAAAAGGTTACCATTTCATTTATACAATTTTCCTCATTCACGGTAGATGATCTTGGCAACAAGACCCCTTATGTTATAAGACCGGTTTTCATATTCAAACAAATATCACATTACTACAGACAATAGCACATTACTACTTGGTGGTCTGAAATCCCATGTCCTGAACCTTTTGTATTAATGTGGATAAGGACTAATGATCCTGGAGTCGGTAGTGTCAGTCAGTGTCACAGTCAACTGAGAGGGGGTGCTTTGTCTCTGTTTTTGTTTGAACTTCCAGCTCCCACGGGAACTTTGCTCACACCGGGCCCTTCTTGACCCGAATACTTCTTGTCTCCCTTCGCATGTCCCTTGTTAAAAGTAGCCAGATAGCCAGTTAAAAGCTATCAGCAAAAGAGTGGGTTCTCCAGACACAACGCTGTCTGTCAGCCTTTGGTCCTGTGAGCAACACCAGCCCAAATTTCATCCCACTGACCTGTCCCCTTTTATCTTGCACTTAAATGTATTTAACAAACAACAGAAACTGTGTCAGCCTGTGGTGTCCAGCAGCTGTTTTTTGGGAGAGGATACAGCTGGTGCAGAGCAGGCAGTGGTTTTGCACCATGGATGGGTGAGCTGCAGAGTCACAGCAGCCCATTCATCAGAGACATCAGCCTGCTGATGGCTCCATTCACTTCTCAGCCAGATACTCTGGAGTCATCCTGTCTGCCTCAGGGTCCTGGCAAGCCAGTTTATCTCTTTGCACAGATACTTGCAGACCTGACTGCACTGAAGCTGTGGGGCTCATCAGCACATTAGCAAAGCTGAGAAGGAAATCTTAAATCCTTCATGACCAGGCTCTGGTACTTGAGATGACCTGGGTGGGAGATGGGGGCAGAAGAATCTGACCTTTGTGAGTCACCACCAACATCAGCAGCACACTGCTCAATCCAGGGGATTTTCCCTGGCACCACTCATACCCCCCCAGCTCTGCAGTGCTTTCCTTCCAAGGTGGACTCTGTATTTTGCCATGCCCCTGAATAAAAGCCCTGCACTGTTCAGGGGCACAGCTGAAGTGAAATTCAAGCTGACCCCCACTCTGCCCTGCAGGATAAAAAAACCATGGACTTGGCTATCTGAGAGTGTAGACAGCAAAGGCTGTTTATTTGCAGGGTTTTGATGAGTATGGGGACAATCAGGTTTCCTGGGAGGTGGCACCAAGCCTGCTAGAGTTCAAGAAACATTTGGACAATGCTGTCAGGCACATGGTGTGATTTTTTGGTCTGACCTGGGCAGGGTCAGGAGTTAGACTCAATGATCCTTGTGAGTCTCCTCCAACTCAGGATATTCTGTGATTCTACAAATCAAGGGCAGTCCTTGGCTGCAGCTGGCATGGTGGCAGAGGACAAGAAAAGGAAGAGGCTGCAAAGCTGGCGCTGTTTCATATGCCATGAAACCAGCAGAATATCCTTGCTGGGTCACTGCATTGAAATAAGCAGAGGATCAGACCTGTCCTGCTAATGACTCAGGTGAAGCATCTGAGTTCTGTGCTGCTATGCTGAGACCATGAAGTTGGACATGAACAAAATTCCTGTCTGGTTAAAACAGGGTGAACTAAAGGACAAAGAAACAGCTCTGTTATTGTCTAGACCTCCAGATCATATCCTCGGAGGCTATGATGCAGTTTATTCAGCAGAGGAAATAAAAACTGCTTGGATAAAATCTTCTTACACATTCCCATGCTCTACCCTCTTGTCAAAGTGTTTTTAGTGTAGCACTACACCACTTTAATTTTATGCACTCCTTCAATAAACAAGCATGACTCACACCTCTGCTCTGGAGATAAAAGATGTGTGGAAACCATAAAAACACTAAACCAGCATGTAAAGCCAGAAAAGCCATTTATCTTCATGGAATATTTTAATGTCTGTCTTGTTCTTTCAGGAAAGCTATGGGACAGTATATGCCTTTAAAAGGCCTCAACTTGTAAATATATATACTTAAAATATCTTTTCTAAAGCTGGTTCTGTAAAACAGCTTTTGAAGGACTGATATGGGGTTTAACAGGGCATTCTAGGTTTTAGCACTTTTTGTGTTGTATTAGCCATACCTTCCTCATGTATTAATATAATGGAAAGGAGGCAGAAGAGCATCCAACAGAGATGGCAAGCAGAGAGGTGATGACAGGGTGTGCCTTCCTCAGCATGAATTCTAAATGGTTAGTGGTGCCATAGGCAAAGACCCCAGCTCCCTGCTCCCACTTGCCTTGTCTCACCCTGCATGGAGGTCGTGCCTGTTCCTTTGGGCCACCTTTCCCTCTGGAGTCACTAGCTGCACCCCAGCAAATCTTGTCCCCTACCCCAAGTGCTGTGAAGCCTCATGGTCAGGGCTCAGCTTGGCAAACCCATGTCTCCATCCTCCTGGGATGCCTTTAACCATGAGCCTATCAAGCAAAGTGAGACACTGTCACCACCTGGCTTTGATCTAAACTTAGTGCAAAGTCTGGGGACAATCACAGGCACTTGATCTCATTTTTGGGTTGCTTCCCAAGGTAGATATCCCCTTTCTCATCCTCAAGTCACAGTGAGATGGGATTCCCAGAGCAGACATCTCAGTGGCTTTTGGTACCATTTGACAGGATAAAAAGTACCTGAGAGAGTCATCAGAGTGTGTGGTGGACACAGAGCAGCCTTTGTGGGCTGAGAACACCACAATCAGAGCATTGTGGGCTCTAATTGTCCAAAAGTTTGAGCTTCCTTTCATGTACATGCACACACACACTCACAATAGCTGTTATCTGTTCAGTGATCTGTGGCTGTGCTGAGGGTGACCTCAATTAAAATGTGTCTTTGCAGGCAAAGCATGGTGATGCACAGGGGTCTCCAGGGCAGGGAGAGTTCCTGGATTTCCATGATGTTCATTACAGGCATCCATGCAGCTGACACAGAGTTTGCTATTAATCTTTGGCTGTAGCACTCTTATTGCACATCCCACCAAACTGAGATTCACTAGACATCATATGGTCTAAGTTGAGTCTAATTTAATCTGGTTTAGAAATGCCTGGTGTATTTTACTGGTGTCACCCCAAAGCTGAGCACGCAGCTGAGTCTGCAGACGAGGAGGGGAGGGTGATTTGCTGTGACAGGACTCCTGTCCTGGCCAGCAGCAAATCAGTAGCCTGATCATTTAATGGGGACATCACATATTCCATGAATGTTCTGATGGAATATAAAAATCACAGGCAGCCACCCAGGCTTGTGTGCATAAATATCTTCTAGTTATGGAGCTGCTCCAGATCTGGGATCATGTAAGGAAATGTATGCATCACTGGTCAGAGGTGCCCAAATTAGATGCAAAAATTAGGATTTTATGCCAGTGGTGGAAAGCAAGCTTCTTAAGAAGTAATTTAGGATGCTGAATTAGGAGGCTGAGCAGGACTGTAGCCAGTGTAGAGCAATGAGTCTCCAGACTGAGGTAAGCAGCCCCCATGAGGCCCCTACCCCACTGACAAAACCCCTACAAACCTCAAACCACCAGTTCGAGGTTGATAAGGGCTGTGCAGGGAGGCAAGGTCTAAAGCCACACAATTAAATCACTTTAGGATACCCACAATTTCCATGGTTCATCAGCAATGTAAATCCAAGCTAATTTATATTTTTGTAATGGCTGTAAAGTGGAGGCTAAAAGGCATTTTTAAGATATTAAAGTAATAAATATCTCTTTAGTTTGTAAAATATCCCTCCTTTGCTATTCTCTCTCTAGCTCCAGCCCACCACCCCTTTATGGTGCATAGAAAAGGGAATCCATTGAGATTGTTAAATAATTTTCTGCTTAAAAGTTGCTTCTACCACTTACTGCACTTTTCTGTCTCACTGCCAGGCATGTGACCACTACTTTACACATCCCAAGAGATTCAAGCATGATTCTAACTCCTTTTAAGTAAAGAGAAAGCAATGAACAGCTTCTCCCTGCTTTGAATCATGCCATGGATCACATCAAAGTGACTTCTGTGCATCTAGTGGTATGCTGGAGAAGAACTGAGAGCTGCTTTATGAGATTTTGTAAAGGCAGCACAGAGGGATTAGCATGCCATTAGTAATGCTGTTTGTCACAGTATAATTTATTGAGGCTGATTGGTAATTTCATCAGTCATTGTTATTGTGCAACACTTAAAAATCTGCAGCGTTACATGGAGAAGGCAGTTCAGTGGGCCATAATATTAGCAAGGGTAAAGGCAAGGGTAAACTATGTAAAATTGTGGGGCAGTTCTTGTCAGCATTAGAGAACCAGAGTGATTAAGAGCCATCTCTGCTGATGAGGATGCTGAAACACAGTAAGAAACTTAAGCACACATTTTTTGATGAGCACAATACTGCCCTGTGCAGGAAGAAGGAAAAAAAATCTCATGGGGGGAGTCAGAATGTGCAGGGAGGGGAAGGTTTTTGAAGGCTGCTTCTTGGTACTTGGTTCTCCAGCAGAAAGGCTGCTAGGAAAATCTACCCACAAGAATTGTAATGGCAGCTGTGCTGGGATGCTTCTTGAAATTACCTGCTTATTCTCTGCACCCCCTGCCTCCCCATTACCTGACTGTCATAGCAAACCTCAGCCTCTTTCCAAAAGCATTTTAAGCTGCTTGACCTTCAAGCATTGCAGCAGAGCAGAGGGTTACTAACTCTCCCTCAGAGGTTACACGAGCTAAGGATTTTATACTGGAATACCTCTGAAGAAACTATCCTTCATTCACTGAGGAAATTATTAAACCCTGTCAGGCTGCAGCACACTGAGTTGTTCTTCTGCAAATGGTGTCATTGTGCTCAGAACATGGATACAGGAGAAGGAGGTGAGACCCACAAATAATGGCCTGGGGAATTCTAGGTCTGGCACTTTCTAGAATCTGTCAAAACTTCTAATATCTGGGCAGATTTTTCCCTTTTAACTGACGTCTTTCCATCTTTCTATCTCTCTTCCTTTTATTTTTATCTTTTTCTCTTTTTGCTTTTTCCTTGTTTGTTCCCTTCTTTCTTCCGCCTCAGTACCTTGCCTAGCCACCTTCCTAATTCAAATACACCCAGCTTACAAAGTTTATATCTGTTAAAAAACATCTTCACATGCAGAAATAAAGTCACTTCCAAGCTTTGGCATTTGCAGGAGTTGAGCCTGAAGTGTTAAAGTACAAACACTTTCTGATCAGCCATTCCCTTGATAACAGATGGCCCAATCTATGCTCCAAGATTGTCTTTAACTCTGTCTGACCCAACATAAAACCAAATGTTCATAAACTGCAGTTCTCCATACCCCAAGATGTCCATTTTTGGCTGTAAATCTGGAGCACATGCTGTTATCTGAGATTTGTAAGTCATGTGTGACACAGGGAGGTGCATTATCTTCCTGGGGGTGTCTGATCCACACAGGCAGAGCAGAGCACCCGCCAGCAACCTCGGCTTCTCCAGGGAAACTTTCTCTGCCAGTGTCTGCAATGTGATAAAGTCATTTTCCAATTTCCCTGGATAATACCTCACCTTATACCTTGGGTAAATGCAGCAAGCCCAAGCCATGGGAATCACACACGTGAAAGGCCACAGGAATCACTGTGCTTGGGTGGGAAAGGACCCCCTTGTACAAGATCTGCAAGGATGAAAGCTGCTTCATTCCACTGGCATTTGTGTTGCTTCAAGGGCAGGAGAGCAGAGAAAAAATGCCAGATGTAGAGCCCATGGAGCTGCTGAAATAACACCTTGAAGTTAATGAATTGTGAGGAATCAAACCACAGCTCAGAGGTCTGGCTGAAAAGACTCTTCCCCAGCATTGGTTCAGCTACTAATGGGTTGTGTCACACACTGCTGCTGAGAAAGGAACAGGGAGATATCTCCAACTGGATGCTTGGCACACCCTCATTTAAGGAGGAAAAGGGCTGGATCTGCTCTTTCTGATAAAGCCACAAATCCTGTTAATCAAATGGATGCAAAAACAAAAAAAAAAAAAAACACTATCTTTCTTATAACACATTAAACTTTTGTCTCAGGCTTCAAAATAAGAAAATAAGAGAAAATTTGCTTTTAAGGTGTCCATAATATAGACAAATGTTCAGGTTTCATTGATGTGAAAAGATGTCTTTTCACAGGCATTATTTTTTGCAGAGCAGGGGGAAGGGGAGCTCCTAATCTGTTTATACTAGGATTAATATTAGGAGTGAGTTAGTTTTTCCAAGGTTCAGCAGAGCATGAGGGGGAAAACAAAACAAAACTTATTTTCAGGAATGTTTACCAATGGGTTCTGGTCATGATTTGTGTTTTGAAACTTGGGAGGCCAGTTTTTGAGCTTCACTGTTAGTGTTTAATTTAAGGATTAGGAATTATTGAGTTAGGTTCATTAAAATAGCTGGGTTTTGTCCTTCAAAAATTTAAGAAAACATGGTGTAAGCCTTGGAGAGAAGGTCTCTCTGTGGGTAACAACAGCCTCATTCAGCTCTAAGCATATGGCTCTCTTTGTTTTAGAAACCTGTGTTAAAATAAGGATAAGGCTCCCCATTCCAGCAGAATCATCAGCTCTGTTCTCAGGGATTTACATAGCTCTCAATAATGCTGGTTTAAGCCATGAGAAACCTACTGAGATCCCAACATATTAAAACTACTGTTGAGTGTGATGGGAGTAATTTCTCCCCTAAATTTCATGTTCAGTTCCCAGTTTGAAGAGAAGGGAGTGTGAAGCACCAACAGCAGAGGAGGATAAGGCTGGCAAAAGGCAGCTCTGAACTCTCGGGGTGAGTAGAGGATGAAGATACTGAAATATTAAAAGAAAACTCAAACCAAACCTTGAGGAGGGACCAGTTCCAGATCTCATCATGAGGACATCCTCTTGGAAATGCATGAATAGGACAAAGGTGCTGGTCCTATTGCAATGGGCTAGTCTACAAAAGGCAGAATGAATTCCCATGCCCCGGCAGGAGGAGGACAAGGCTCCTCCAGGGCCAGACCTCACCCCTTGAGCTTCCCAAATGATTTGCAGCAGTCTGTGTGGCCTTTTGCCAAATGCATGGCAGGATCTTTGCACTGTCATTCTCAGCAGGTCCAGTTCTGCCTTCAGCCACTTTAATGCAGCAGAATTCAAAGCAGCTGCCCCCTTACAGTGTGGACTAGGACCAGCCCAAACTTGTCTACGTGTGGTTGTGCTCACAAATGTCCCATTAATTGAGAACAGTCCTTAGTGGATTTTCATTTCAAGAAGAGTTTTAGAAGTTTGGGTCACTGTAAACAAAACTGTGCTCTCCTCTGTTTTGGGTGTTTTACAGCAACTCAACTCTTTTTTTCTGCATCCCAACCAGCTGACTGTAGCTGGCAGGAAGACAGTGAATCCATTTTACTATGACTTTCAAAGTTACAAAATGTGTTTTGGATCTGCCTCGGAGTGAAAACAAAACCTTTTGAACTTTTTTGTACTGTGAAGTCATGTCAAGACTGTTTTTGCCTGGGAAGAGTCTGAGCTTCCCTCTGTGATGCAGACTGTGAAGACAGCCTTGGCATTGCTGCTGGGTGTCAGGTGGCAGCTCAGAGCTCTGGAAACAGCAGCTCAGTGATGTACAGAAGAACCTGGAAACCTTCAGATATGGCTACAAGACAAACTGGTTCCTAGAGCAGAGAAGCTGTGGATGCCCCATCCTTGAAAGGGCTCAAAGCCAGGCTGGATGGGGCTCTGAGCCACCTGATTTAGTGGAAGGTGTCCCTGCCCATGGCATGGAGGCTGGGAGGAGTTAATGTCAATTCTGTGATTCTACTCTGGACAGTTTCTCCTAGGTGGAATAGTTGCTGTGACTTTTCTCAGGAATGCTACAGCTCTTCCTGATGGTGTAAGGTCACAGTGACATTGAATTTCTGTGACAACAAACCAGCCATGGCCAAAGTGGATTTTAATCCTGATTCCCAGTCTCACTTTTCACTTTTAAACATATCACCAGCTTGCTGATGTAGATACCACTCTTCTCATCTTTCTGTGCTTAGCAGGGGGAGATACACTATGCAATAACTAAAAAAAAAAAAAAAAACAAAGAACAAAAAAAAAGCCTCATCAGGCTTGAAACTGCCTTGTTTTCCTTCCTTGTGTTCTTATATTCTTCCAGCATCTCTGTTTCATTTGTTGTTTAAGAGAGATATACTTACTAAAAAGTGCGAGCTCTGGTCCAGAGAATACCAATTCTGAGTTAATTTTTCCAGAAAGAGACCCTGACTGTGCCTTACTTGTACTCAGGGGTGTATGTCAGCTGTCACATATTTTCAGACCTGTGAGGAAATACACCAGCATTGGATTATAATGCACTTGATTTTGAAGAAAGAAGAAGCTGTACTACTGCAATCATTATTTAAACCATATCCTTTTGATTTGTTGGATGCCAGGCTACCATTCACACGTAGCATATCATGCAGTCAAAAATAAGGGGCCTGCCTTTGAGGGAAAAAAATAAACAACACTTTTTTTTTTCAGATGAATTACTCACTTTTTGCATAAAAACACAATTTCAGCTAGAGAGGGGGAGAAAGAAAATTTGAAAATGTGATCTTTGGAACACAGGGGCTTCCTGTGAAAAATGACTCCATGTGTCAGGTGCTGTGATAGCACAAAGCTTCTCCCTGAAGAACTTTCAATCTGAAAAAAAAAAAAAACAGTTAGAAAAACACCATATTTTTAGTATAGATCCTTATATACTCCAAATGGAGAAATAGACCAGTGAGAGAGTGGATATTTTATCAGAAATATGTCATATTGAAAAGGAAACCTCTCTGGGAAGGCAGTCAGATGCACTAACCACAAGATTATCGTTCTTAGTTATTATCTTTTCAAAAGATTTCACATCATAATTTCTGCCATTCTGGTTAATACCACATTAAATGGAAAAAGCAACCTACTTGTCACATAAATCACCAGAGCAGACCTGCCACCAGTCACCCTTAAGGAGGCACTGCCTGTTTTACATCCCTGATGATGCTCTGAGGCTGATGAAGTCCACGTGGTTCACCCAGGCATTACCTCCACACAACCTTTGCTATCACCTTCTGCCTCACATACCAATTATTTCCACACGTTGTAGAGCTCATCTTGCATGCTAGGATTAACCAAGAGTCAGATTCAAACCCAGTACCCAGTCAAGCTGGACATCAAGGAGCTGGCAAACACCAAATGCCCAGCTGCCCTTCCAGATGGAGATTACTTGCCCATCCATCTCCCTGTTTCCCCATCAAACAGAACTGGCACCTATGATTTCTTAGCCACAAAGTTCATGGTTTATATTTGAAGAAAGGCATTTGTAAGGAAGATGACAGATTCACGTAAGCATCCAGTGAACTCATACTGTCTTCTTCAATGTTTATATTAACTTATTATGCTCTACTGTTCTCAAATAATTACATAACTATCCAGAGTCATTTCAAACAGCCCTTCAGCCCACATCAGCCTCATGTATAAACATTGGTGCTTTATACAGTCATTTTGTATGAAATTTGTCTGCAGGGCAACAGTTTGCTGTACTGTATGCCTTTTGTGAGATGACTCAGGCAGCAGTTAAGACTCAAAGTGCTTTTGATTCCCTTGCAAACAGTCTGTCTGCCTTCCCTGCTGTCTGAAGCCCAAGATCTAAGAAGGGGTTGTCCAGTATGGTCTGTGTCCAGAGTCCTGCTAATAAATCACTGAGCTGCAAATAACAGACAAAAACAGATCCCAGGCATCTGGACCCCTCACTCCATAACTGCAGGCACAAAGTCTTCCATAATTTCTTCAAAACAGGTCCAATTTCAACTCAAGCACCCATCGTTAATGGCTCAGATGCTGTCAGGTTGCAAGAATAAGGTTCTGTGCCCAAGCAGCATTAATTTGTGTCTCATTTAGAGTCATTAGCTTGGGTTTAGCCGTGCCCTAACCATAAGTGAAGGAAAACTTCCAGAAAGGCTGCACAGCCTTTCTGGAAAGATTTGGTGGCTTTCTGCCCTTTGAGGGGCAGTCACATGCAGTAAAATAAAAAAGATCTGAAACTCCAGAAAATGATGCAAAACAACTTAACTCTCAAAGAGACAAAGACTGCCTCTTTGGAAAAACTTCAGGCACTCTTAAAAGCAAGAGAGCATAGGATGAGTCACTGTCTGACTTCCCACCCGGCTTTTGGGCAGGGAAGGTGGAGAAACAGTCCAGCAGAAAAAAATGTGTCATCATGACAAGCCTGTTCATCTCACAGTGTAAAAAGTGCCCAGGAGACAGTGAATCCCATCAACCAGGAGCAATTAGGCACTGGGTGTAAGGACTGGCAGAAGGCATAAGCATAATGTAATTCCAGTTTAAGACCTTTTTAAACATATAAGAAACCTGAGCCAGCATCATTGGCCTGGGAACAGCTTCATCTCAGTCCCTCCACCTTCATCTTGAAGTGTTGTGGTTTTAGCTCAAAGGGAAGAGGATTTTGCAAAGCACTAGCCCATATTCTCATTTTAGAGGAAAGCAAGGAAGAAAAAAAATCTCAGGAAATTTTGCTGCTTTCTCTCCAAGTTTGAAGAAAGGGACACTTCTGCCTTTCCTCTCACTAGCAGGAGGGGTTGTGGTCTTTGAAAGGGAGAAAGAAGAAAACCTCTCTGCTGTGTAAAGGTCATTTTTTTAATAGTTGTGTCTTCCTCAGTGACACATCCTCTTGTTGTATATACACACAAACACACACACACACATGAATACACAGACACACATTTTCTATTTCATTAAAAAACATTCTGGTAACAATCAGAGGCAGCTCATAAATGTCATATTTTGAAAAGCATAATGCCTGATTCCCTCCTTAGGGCAGTTTTTATGACAAACAGTATACCAATGTTTGTGTATAATTTCTGAGACTATAAAATAACTTTTTATGGTGCTTGGGCTAATATCTGAAAAGTAGAGTACATTTTTGTATGAAATTCTTTCACAATATTTAAAGCACAATATCCTCTGCCAGTCCACCCTCCCTCTCGCTTTTCTTTCTATGCAAAACCATGTGACAAAAAGTAAAGTGCTTTTAAGAAACATACCTCTGGCTTAGAGCCAATCCCTCTTTTTCTTTTTTCCTTTATTTTTTTTGGTTTTGCCAGTTGAAGCTGACAGATATCTATAGCAAACAGTTAACATATATAAACATGTCAGCTGTAAAACAAATACACTTTGAGAAAAAACAGAGAGCTGGAGTGGTTTATGCTGCAAGACAATGTTGGTGCAATTAGCAGATGCAAGGTGTGGGGTCTTCAGGGCATGTTTGGCAGGTCTATCCAAGGTAGAAGTACCTTTCTTCTTCACTCTGTCAAGTCCTGTGTGGATGGCATGGAAGGGAAGACAGGCCCCTGGTGTCACAGCCACCATCTGGTGCAGATGAAAAGAAGGCATAAGCGGTTTTTGATGCTGAGGAGGTGTGCATGAGAGACAGCTGTAAGCACGAGTTCCAGGGATACATTTCTCAGGTCAAATGAGCTAAATTGTCACTGAATTGCAGCCACTTAGAGGCTTGGATCCTGCAAAGCTTCTGCCAGATGCTGAGCCCTCCTCCCTCTGCTCCAGCGAGGTTTCCTCCGCTGCTCATTATAGCATGCCGCTTAATGTGAGCGTCAACAAGCGGGACCGAATTAATTAGAGATAGGAAAGAAAGCCAGTCAGGAAAAACAATTAGCCCTGTGGGCTGGTGCAGGGCACTGTGGGCAGGCTCACAGCACCCCACTAGGGTGAGTCACCTCAGCACCAGAGTCACTTACAAGGTCATGGGATGTTGACCACAGAGGGGTGGGTGCACAAGGCTGGGACAAAACCCAAAGGGTGATGACCAGAGAGGGAGGGAAGGGTGTCTTGCTTGAGTCTGCTCCCTGCTCTGCTGAAGGGCACATCCCCTCACTGGGCACTGCCTTTTATTGGGACAAAGGCAAAGGTGTTCATGGGTCCAGGCTTGTCACTTATGGCATTGCTGTTATCAGATGGAATGAGGAAAATAACAATTTTAGCCTGCCTATCAAGCCAATGAGTGGGACTGCCATCCTTCAGGGTGGGCTTTGGTGTCCAAGATGCCATGAGATGGATCCAGTCTCTGCTGAGCTTATGTCCAGAGGTTCTCCTTCTTGGTGGGCCCATAAAGCAGTCTAGCACAAACCAGACACTGGGGTGGCTCCAGGCCATCAAACCCTAACAATAGATTAAGAATAGACTAAACAGATAATTAAACAGATTAATTCAATTCTCAAACAGACTAGGAGCGCAATTAAATGGACTCTGATTCCCCAGGCTGGGAAAGACACTACTGAAGGGGTTGTGATAGAGATCTCAAGACCGGAAAATATGAATAGAAGATGACGGTTTGCTGTCTTTTCTAATACAAGAGCCAGAGGACATCAGATGAAACCAGTTAGTAGCAAGTTCAGAGAGAAAAAAAGAAACAAAAGAAGAGCCATTTTCCCCAGCGTGCAGTTAAGAGGGGGAGCTCTTTGCCATAGGGCTACCACATACAATTGTGGAAGGAAAGTCATTTAAAGGCTATTGAAGCCAGAAATGCCTCCCCTGGCTCAGGGCAGAGCTAAGGCTGACAGGGTGTGGAGAGTGCAGGGCAGGACATCACTGGGCACTGGCTCTGCTCACACCTCAGCATCTGTGGGGGGCACAGGCCAGGTCTGCCTTGGAGGGAGGATCAGCTCAGGACCAGGGTCTGTGTCCTGCTGGAACAGCGTGAAATTCACATCTCAAATTGCAGCCCAAAAGGTTATTAGCAGCACAGATGCTGCCTGGAGTTGGAGGGGAAAACACACACCTCAGAGTCCTTTGCACAGTCCAGCCAGCAATACCTGAGCATCCTGGAAGCTGATTCTTCTTGAAAAAATTAAATGTGGGGTGAGGAGGGGCTTCATCTTTCTGATGCCTCCCAGGGACACAGATGAAACCTTTCTTCTTTTGTGACAGGAAGAAAAGAGGGATTAACAGCAGTGATGGGTGAAATTCAAACACTTTGCAGGTTTCGTTCAATTTGGGTAAGTCTAAAACAGATCTGGAATGGAATTTAAGCAATACACACATTTCAGAAAATGTCTTCCATCAAAACAATTTCCCACATCTCAGCTTGCTGTCATTTAATGCAGATATAAATAAGGATGAAAGCAAATGTTTTTGACTGCAAGAATATACTTAAGATGTGATTCATCAATAAGAAAATATTTTGCAGAAAAATAATTTTCAATTGCCTTTTAATTTTTACCAGAAAGGTTAGATTTTTGAAAAGCCAGTTTTAAATGAGTTATATTTTTTAATTCCTTTTCTTCTTTCTTTCCTTCCTTCCTCCCTACCTTCCTTTCTGATTCACATTTTTATGCTCATTATTCCCTCACCCTACTCCATGTACTGCTGAAAAAAAAAAAAAAAAAAGATTTCTGAACCCTTAGAGAAAACTGCTGTTCACTTAAACCTACTGGGAAAAAAACCAGAAGAATTTTGCAATGTGAAACTGCGTGGAAAATAAAGCTTCTTTTTAAATGTCTTTCTACCTGAAATATGGGGGGGGGGGGGGGGAAGCACATGCAGGAATACTTTGAGATGTGTGATGCCTCCACTTTTGCCTTTCCCACTGCAGGCACAGGAGATTTGATAGGTCACACTCATTGAGGGGCAACTGAGACGTCACCTGCTAAAGGATAATATTAGGGATGCCAAGGTTCCTGGTTAGATCTGCTTTTACAGACACACAGGAAGTCTGCAGCAGAAAAGGGATTAAAAACAAGCCTGAAATGAGTGACCTCTCCCACCCTCAAAGCAGCCTCTCTCATTTCTTTCTCCTTCCCAACAGAAAACACATGCTGCTGATGGGGACACAGAGAGGGAAGGTGACCCTGAGACCACTGAGCAGACAATGCCGTGCAAAGCAGAAGCAGTATTGTGATTTTCTTTTCTTTTTCTTTATTTTTTTTCCTTGGCTCCTCAAATATTTTCAGCAATAAAAATGCACCTGATTTCCCCACAGCTCCAGTCTGGCATGGGACCTGCTAATCCCACAGGAGCTCAGAGAGTCCCCATGGCAGCAAGCAGCGTTTTCTTTTCTGGGCCCTTTTCTGGTCCCCTGCTGCACAGCAGTCCCCTGATGATGGGTCCAAATCCTGAGCCAGCACATGCAGAGGTGCTGCTGGCTGGCACTGGCTGAAGATCAATCCCCTGAGATTAACTGCTGACTTTATAGCCCTGGTTCCAGGGGGGATTTTCCAAAGCACCTGGTTGGTACATGTATATGTAACAGAACAGGAGGAATTGCATAGATGGCATTATCCCCCTCCATGATGCAGCATAAACAAGTTCAGTCATTTATTTCAATTAATGAGAAAATCACTCTCCAAATAGCAAAAATATCCAGAGAAGCTTTCTGCCAAGCAGAAAGCTGTTCAGCAAAGCAGTGTGCTACGAGAGCACTAAGCTGCTTGAGAAGAGGCTTCAACCCCAAGGCAAACATCTCTGGAAGCTTTGTGAGAACCTAGACCAAGAGACAAGCCAGCAGTGGATATCTGTGGGCTTCTTTTGGGCCAAGCACAAGAGGTCCCAGTATCTATGTATTGTATGAGGAAGGATTTCTGGAGTTCATGGACTTCACAGCTAGAGGTGAGGAAACCCTCACAATGCCCTTAGCTGGAGCATAACTGCCTGAGGTTTCTGACCCTTTCAGGCTTATTTTCTCATATGAAATCTCCTTCAAGAACAAAATAAAGGGATGGTTGATTTATAGACAGATGAACTCAGCATGATTTCCAATCACCTGCCTGGTTCTTAATGCCTGAAGCCTTAGTAACTCTACACTGGTAATAGCAGTTTGAACCAGCCATTTGATGCCTGCAATAAAACAGGGCATTATTTGGAATTGCATTTCAACTGCTCACAGATGTCCCTGTCTTCATAGAATCATAGAATCACAGACTGGTTTGGGTTGTAAGGAACCTTAAAGGTCATCTTGTTCCAGCTCCCTGTCATAGGCAGGGACATTTTTCCTAGACCACCAATAACTGCAGGAGATCATTCAGCCTCTGGGCCATGGGCAGCCACAGGTCTGCTCCTGATCACACATGGGCTCTTGTTGGATTTTCTTCAGGAAGATATTCGTTTGTCTTTCTCTCAGGGAAAATCCATTGCCTTTTAGGACTGAGTTCTAAGACTCAGCATAATAATTTGTCCATGAGCTTGTGGGTGACACTGACAAGGTGCTCTAAGAGATTGTGATGGTTCAGAAAGCTGAAGGGTGAGTGCAAGAGACAAGAGGGACATGTGGCTGTGTGGGACCTCTGGGACCACTAAGCATGATAGCTTGAGCTGCTGAGGAGCCATCATTCCCAAGAAACCCTGGAGAAACCCAGCTGACATTCTCTCCCCAGTGCCAGTCGCTGTGCCTGGGCCAAAATATAAATTGATCTAGGGCAAGAACACAAACCATGCTGTGCTCTTGCTTACTTTACAAGCATAGGTGTGACCAACAAGTCTCACCAGAGCTCAGCTGAACTGGAGACTGCAGCAGTTGTGGAGAGGAACTGAGCTTGCAGGAGTATTCGGCTGCTGGTGTTCCCTTTCAGCTGAAATTGATGTCAATGGTTGTTAGTGCCACAGGTCATTTCCTGTCTCTCCCATTAAATCTGCACCTTCAGTGAATTTGCCAATGGTAAGGAAAGATCTGGCCAGCTTTCCAGCCAGCTTTTCAGGCTTAGAAGTGTTCTTGTGAGCACTGGTGAGTAATTATGAAGCACACCCAAGTGCCGCAGAAGTTCATAGCAGACATTGACAGAGGTAGGGAAAAGTGCTGCTGTTTGTGGGGGGCTCTTCCTCCATAGCAAGTAGCAAATGTCATCTAGGCAACCAGACATACAGCAAAACTCTCTTACCTGAAAATCTTAATGCCAGAGACCATTATCTCAGATTGCTGCCAAAGTCAGAGTTGTTCCAATGCCATTACCTTAGAGGCTGGGCTTTGTCCTCTGGGTTATCTTCCAAAGTTGTTCAGGCACCATGGACACAGTCACCACAAGGGGAGCCATGCCTTCAGTTTGTGGGTGACAGCTCTGGCCCTGACAAACACATTTTGTGTCAGTGCAAGCAGCAGAACAGTGAGTAACCACGGAAGAATTTATGGGTAACTTGGCTTCTCTTTGTAGTCAAGTACCTATTTTCTGTGATTCCTCATTCACAACACCTGGGCAGCTAAACCAGCACAGCTGGGCAGCTTCAATCCTTTGAAGCATCAGCTGTTGCCCTGGGATCTCCAAATACTGCACTCAGGAGATAATCCAAAATCTCATAGAACAGCTGGGGTGCTGGGTCTGGGAGCTCTCTGCAGGAGTGCCCAGTGTTGCACTGAGGTTTTCTGCTGGTGTGGGACACTAAGTTGAAGTTTTGGGGTAGGAAGACCAAAGGCTGCATCCCAGCCACCATAAATGTGGAGTGGCCGCTCACTGAGCACATGAGCAGCCATGGAGCTACTCACTGCCTGAAGACTTGGCTAGTCCAGCTGGATATTAACCTTCACTCAGTTCAACTTTCATGATTTTGGTCCATGCAATTTTGAGGCATGTTCTCTTCTCACCCCTTTTCTCTTTGTTGCATTCTTCTTTTTTTTCATAAAATTTCCTCTATGCCAGGGGAAACTGCTTGTAGGTATATTTGGAAATATAATCCGAGGCACTTAACTGAGGCAAGATCAACCCTGTGGCTGGGGAGAAGTTTTGTGGGTTTTTTTCATGTTTTTCTAAACATTTTCCCTCATATCTCTAGAGATGCCCATTTCACCCATGTGTCTGTGAAGAAGGCTTCTGAGGGCAGCTGCCAAAGTTTGGTTCCTAAAGCCAGGTGGGGTGAAAACTGCTGCCCCCCAGATGTCACAGGGAGTTCAGTTTGCCTGGGACAGGGAGGCACTTGTGAAAGCGCAACCCTTTTTTCTGAGTTCTTTGTTTGCTGTGCCATGGCCCAACAATGAAGGCTGGGATCTCTCTGTGCCAGGCACCACATAAAAAACAGAGGGAGAAACTTTTCTCACCCCAGAGTTTGCAGTCTAAACAGATGAATGCTGCAGAAGAGTGAGCAGAGTTTGGCTTGCAAATATTGTGTTAGCTCCCTGATTTCTTCATGGATGGCTGGGAGGCAGATGTATTGCTTTCTTTGAATGGTTTGGAGGGGTATCCGTGCAAGCCTGGGAGTGGAACAGGATCTTGTCTTTATGGCAAATTTGGCATGGGGAGATGTTCCCAATTAAATTTGTGCATGATCAGATGAGCACTTGCAATCCTAGCAGAAGGATTTCAAACTCAATTGGTTTAATTTGCTGCATACAAAGAATTGTGTTCATTTGAAAATGCTTTTGTTCCAGAATTAGGGCATCTCTGTGTGGAGCTTTTAAGGGACAACTATTCTTTCTTAAATCTATCCCTTCCCTTAATCTAAATTGACTTCCCTGGATAGAAAAGTGTGTGTGTGTATGTAACACAGAAGGGGCCAGGGGAAAAGCAGGAAGGGATTAGTTGAAAGGAAAAACAAAGGAAGGGGCAGGGATTTAAAGAGGGGGAGATAAACTGACATTGAGAGGGAAGGAAAATGAAGAGCAGCTGGAAGGATGAGCCCATCAGACCAGGACCTGAGCAGGGGGGGATCTCCCAGCGTGTACAGGGCCAGGCAGTCTCCCATGCCAGGCAGGGAGCAAGGGCTGTGGGGTGCCCATCAGGATTTACTTCATGGAGCCCATCAGCTTCTGGAGACACCATTTGCTGCAGAGCTCAGCTCTGGAGTTTTTGTTTGTTGTCTTCAAGAAAAGGAAGTGTTTGTACTGAAGGAAAACATTTTTTTCCATAAAAGTTGCAAGGAACCCCAGCATATTTGATGCACTAATACAAGTTGTTGTTTATTACAAATTGTTGTTCATCACACTTCTGTAATCAAAGGCAGTGAAGCCAAAAAACTTCTTAATATTTAAGTTACTGAAAAATAAAGGAAAATAAAAATATTTTCTTAAAAATAAAAGAAGAAAATAAAGACAGAAAGAAATAAAAAAGGTCCAATATCTTCTTGTTAAGCCATGTTGATCATTACCACTAAATGGGGCAGGGAGAGGAAATTCTCCACATTTTGCCCACAACAAGCTGACAATGCCATCTGCAACCTGTATCCCATGACCAGGAGCTATCCTCCCCCCAGCAATGTTGTGCCACAGGGCTTTCATGGAGGGGTGATTATATCACCTACACACACAGGTTTTTCTGCCTAGTAAACAATACTTCTTGCCAGACTGAATTTCTTATGAGTAGGAATTGTGTTTGGTGTGACACAAAAGCACAGCCAAAGTTCAGTTAAAAAAAAAAGAGAGGGAATGGAATAATAATATTTTACACATGAATTCACTGAGAAATAGAACAAGAGCACCAAGGACATCAGACTTCCCCAAAAGCTTAGCAGCACCTTCTTCTCAATACTAATTATTGTGGCTCCTGGATCCTTCAATTTGTTTATGCTCTAAGCCATTAGGGTAAGTCTGAGCTCATTGATTCACCAATAACCTTAATAAAACCAGACTCAAAAAGGGAGAAACTCATATGGGTGCATGTCATACAGTAAAAGCTGTCATACATAGAACCATAGAAAGCCTTGGGTTGGAAGGGACCATGAAAGTCACCTGGTTACAAGCAGTCTGCTTGGAACCAGGTTGTCCAAGCTCCATCCAACCTGGCCTCAAACATTTCCAGGGATGGGACTTCCACAGCTTCTCTCGTCAACAGTTTCAGTTCCCCACCACCCTTTGAGGAACACATTGCACCCTAACAGCTAATTTAAATCTCTCCTGGTTTAGTTTGAAACCATTTCCCCTTGTCCTATCACTGTCTGCCCATGCAAAGAATCACTCTCCCTCTTTTTTGTAAACCTTCTTCCACTATTGGAATGCCTCAATAGGCAGAGAGATCTCCCAGTACTTAAAGTACATAAAGGGTCTCCATTTCTGTAAGTGTAAAATAGATGAGGAAAATCTCAGAGGCTGATGTGATTCCCTGTACAGTCCGACTGGAGGAAGGGTGACACTTCAGACCTGTTCCAGGCATGCACTTCCTCCTTGTTGGAGCTGCACATCCATGATCAGGACTTGATCCCAGGGCCAGGAAAGCTGTTACAGCTGTTGAACTTTGCTTTCCAGGCACAGAAGGTTTGTATTCCTCCATGGAGTGGTTCCCACTCCTGCACTGTCAGGTAGCACTTGTTCTCCCGGGGCTCCTCATTCATGTTATGTGCAACCATTCAGACGAGGCTCTTTGAACTTGATCTTACACTTGGCAAAGCTGGGGCTGCTCCAGCCCTCCTGCAGGCTTCCTGTGTGGCATTTGGAAATGTGTTTACCCATCCCACACTTCAGTTCTCCTCATTGAAAAAGAAAAAATGGGAATCATGTTCTTATCTCCCAAGGGACTGAGAGGTGAAATTGTTATGGACTGGGAAATGCTGAATCTGAGGCACAGTGAGGTACAAGGATGTCTTCATGGTCTGTATGTGATTAGAGAGAGTCAGATGCTCCTGTCAGCCTTAGATGAAAGCAGATGTGTGAGATGTGCAGCTACATTTTTTAATGTTACTTTTTACCCTGCCTGCATTTTTCTTTTCTTTGTGTAAAATTATGACCTTTTAAATATCAAATGGACTATATATTATTAGAGAACAGTTGCTCGGTTTTGTAAGAGTAACAAATATGTTTTCCATTATATTCTCCAGGTGCATTCTATAAAAGGGGCGTTTATGGTAGAATCATATATATTTCAATAAAGGCTTAGTAGTTTTATGTCAGAAAGAGGTAGCCCTAAAACCAAAACCATACATTCAACTTCACTGAGATTGCATTTTTGTTTGAAATAATGTAAACCCTCAAATGGGGACAAAACATATTGGGTATTACACAGGGTTTAGAGAGAGTCACTTAGGAGCTAGGGCTGAAAAAAAAGTATTGATCATTTATATGGGATTAGGGAAAGCTGGAAAACGTAATCAAACCCCACAAAAGTAGGCAGAGAGGTGCATAATACTACAAAACCTGGTAGTTGATACCCATAGCCTTCACTTTTACTGTTTGGAATCTTACTTTGGGAAAATGGTTAATTAAAGCTAAGCCATTGAAATGGTAATTTACAGCCCCATTTGGAGCAGAAGCCTGGAACAGTGAATTCTGGAGCAAGGCTGTGCATCACAGAGTTTCAGCTCAAAACTGCTGTATAGACATTGCTGCAAAAGCTCTGTTTCTGCTGTCTTGTGTCTATTAATCAGTATCTCTGTGTATACACAGGGGTTTGAACCATTTTACAAATACTTGTAGGAGGAGATGTTGCCAAGATCTATCTTGATATGGCAACTATAAATTGTCTCAACACAGAGTTCTGAATTTAAAATAAACTGCTTGAAGAAGGTAAGGACAAACATTTTTTATGAAATATGAACAAGCCTTCAAACTTAAGCCAAACACAGAAGGAGTCTTTGAAATTGAAAAATCTGAAGAACAAGTGGTGATTTTGGGTTCTATCCATCTTGTGTGACTCCTGTAAGTGTTTTCCACTATCACAGATTTATTCAAGTGTGTTTCATAGTTTTAATAAATCTGCCTCATTCTCGCCATCCCTGAGAATTCCAGGAGAACATTTAAAAAGTGGTCAAGTGTTAAGTTCTGTCAGGGGGTATTTTGTTCTCAGATCGTCTCCCAGGAAGGGAAACAAGTGAAAGTGCCTTTTTTCAGGCAAATTAGAAAAACAAAAAATAAAAAGGAAGTCATATCCATTACTTATTGAGAACATCCCCAGCAAGACCAAAAATATCCCTTTTCAGAGAGAATGCAAACCCCTACAAATCTGAGAAACTCCCACAAGCAAAGAGACTTGAAGCTTTTCCTTATGCATCAATTATTTCAGGTACGTTTGCGGTGTGATCCTTGCCTTTCCCCTGCAGCTCCTGGAAGGGGCTGTTTGCAGACGTGAGAGAACTCCAGAGGTGTGATCAGGCACAATGAAAGTCTCTGGGTCCATTGATAGACAGATTCTCCAGGATGATGAAACCAGTCAGCACACAGCATCAGTCTTGAAATAACTCAAGATACACCCTCAGAATCCTGTCAAGCAGGAGATGAGGTGAGCACAGCAGTCACTACCTCACACAATTTCCTCACCCTGGACAATTAAAACCAGGATTCCTGCTGTTTATAAACCACAGCCAACTCTGGCACATCTGCACTGTCTGTAAGGAGCAGATTCTGAAATAAATTATTCCCTCAGTCACAATGAGCATTTTTTTTTAAATTATTATTATGAAAAGTGCTGAGATCCTCTCCAAACAGGAGCCCAGGAGCAAGCCACAGTGGATTTGGCGACAATGAGAGCAGAGACCTGGAAGCAAACAAAACCAAGGGCATAAATATATATTTTTTTTGTATAATTGGGCTACATATTTCCTTCTGATGCTAGTCTATGCTCATTCTCTCTGCTGATTTCACTCTCAGCTGAACTGAGCATTGGTTTCTGGAATAGTTTGCTATTCCACATCTGCAGCAATATTGCACAACATTAATTTCAGCAGCCTTGAGCCAGCGTGTCCTTTGTGTGCCTGGTGCGTTCTTCTGGCCTTGAACCATGACAGTAAATAATGAAGTTCTGTTGACTCAGTGTTTATTCCTGATAAATCTCAGCCCACCCCCCCACCCCCCCATGCTTTTCTTCATGCCTAATACCTAAATGTGTTCTCAAAACCTTTGGCCAAATCACATCCAAACAAAACATCTCTTTGCTGTTACATTTGCCCCAATTCTCTGTGTATTTCTATGAAAAGAGCCACGAGTTTGTATCATTGCAAAAGGTAGGACAACTGCTCTGTTGGGCATCTTTCAGTGCTGGACACACACCTTTGTGTCTCATCTTTGTCTTTTTCTTGATTTCCTCAAATACCGTTAAAATTGGAAGAACTTTCACTTCAAATCTAGGGACACTACAGCATCTAGTTCCTACTGAATTCACCTTCTGTATAGCTCTGAGTGATGAAAAAGGGCATTTTAGCATAAAAATTGCTAGATGATGAGGGAGGTCTTTGAAAGGGTTAGGCTGGGAGTCCCTGTTCTGCCTGGGGGCAGCTGGGGTGGACTGCACAGCAGCAGGGCTGGAGGGGGGGCACCAGGGAGGAACACCCTGTGCTCACACCAGTGTAACTGGGACCAGTCTGGCCACCAGCAGCCACTGGCCACCAGCAGCCACAGGAACAGGGAAGTTCATATCTTATCTAAAGGATAAAAATAAGGATAAAAGCTTTTCCTGGATTTTAGGCTCAATGCTGGAGGTGCTGCACAAACCTGGTGACTTGGTCTGCTGGGGCTGCTTTGAAACTATAACTTGAATAAGAAGAACAGTCTGACCAGAACTGATTCAAATTTCTGCACTATTTGATCCAGACCAGCATTTTCTTCTGGGATCACCTCAAGTTAGGCAGGAAATAGATTAATTCTGAATCTCCACATTCCTCATCAGCCTTTAGTAGTTGAGTTCCTCTCTGTCAGTCTGCTCCAAGAATTTCCAGCTATGAGCTGACAAACTTCTGCAACTTGTTTCAGCTTTGACCAAGCCTCCTTTCTGTGAGCAGAGGAGAGGGATCATTACAGCCAGCTCTGGCTGCAGTTTTTGACTCCTCACAGGACAAATGCTGATACCCTTTCCCCATGTTCTCTACCACCCTTGCAAAAATCAGGGTATGAATCAAGCCTGTGCTATTTTGGACTCATTTCATTGCCTGAAATAGTCAGAACTATCAAAGATATTTGAGTTATTTTCCTTCCTCTTCTTCCCATGAAAAAGATTGTTCCTCCCTTTAAATATGGGAAAAGATTCTGAGTCCAGCACAGATTTGCCTGGCTGTGATTTATATCAAGTGCTGCACACGCACTTTTTAAAGTATGTTTAAAAATTACTTTCCCTAATAGAGATTAAATATTGATTACTTGAGTGATAGCTCTGTCTGCGATAGGAAATAGATGTGTAGCAACCTCCACACATCAGTCACTCACATTCTGAGGAAATAGCACACCAGACGAAATTTAGGAATTTTGCAAATTCTTTTCTTAAACCATCCTCTTCTTCTATATAGCTGCATATAAATATATGCACATCTATTTTTATATCTGTATATATATGTACATAACTCCTTTGAGTTTCTCTGGCTAGCTCCCCAGTTTTCATTTCACTTCCTCCTGATTACTTTGCATTTCAGTAGTGGTGTTAGTGCACCTTCCCCCATAATTTGTCATTCTATGTGTCCTTATTGATGTTGAAAGTGGGTGAGCCTCTGACATGGAAAAGTGGGGCTTGTCCCTTGGCGTGTTGGTGGCCTGACGTGAGTGTGTCCCCTGCCAGTGGCAGTGCTGCGTCAGTGGTGTGCCAGTGCCATCAGTGCCAGGTCATGCAAGGAAGGGGAGGGACAGAGAGCGTGTGGTGTGATATGACCACTGTGGGTGTGTCTGCTTTGTGGCACTGAGGAGCTGGAAAGAAGAACCTCATCTTGGAGGGGAAGATGAAGACTCTTTTCTTCACCCTCCTTTAACTCTGTTTTTCAGTATGGGCCAACCTGATTCAGTGAGTGGCATCCCTGCCCATGCCAGGGGGTTTGGAACTAGTGGATCTTTGGGGTCCCTCGCAACCTAATTCTGTGTGTGATTCTAGGTATGACAGCTCTTCCTGTGTGACGTACCCTGGGTGAGCTTCTGCCTTGGCTGCCACACTGAGCCTGGAGCCCAAGGTCAATGATCAATCACAGCTGGGATGCCAGTGGCAGAATGGAACCTTTCCCTGTTGTTTGCCACTGAGCTGCCAGGGCCATAGCCTTGGCTGGTGTCAGCTCTGTGGCACCCACAGCTGTTCAGCCCAGAGCTCCTCCTGAGCTCATGTCCTTGCAGCACTGCCAGCGTTGCTGCCTGACTTTAAACAGGAGATTCCTTTGCCAAATTGTATTGCAGCACTTTGGTTATCTACTCAATTTGTTGGGAAAAGATAGCAATTTTCCCTGACCTTCCCCTTCTGAGATAGCATCAAAGCAAGGTTAGATGTTAGATAAGGCCCAGGGACACGTGGGTCCCTGCCTGCAGAGTGCACAGCATCTTTAGAGTGTGTGAACATAGCACAGAAACTGAAGAAATGTCTGTGAGAGCAGCAACTGTCTGATCACTCTGTTCAGATTTCCTGAATCTTGGGAAGATAAGTCCTTCTCATTTCTGTAGGATATCTCCTTTGACTCTTGCTGCAGTCAGAGTGTAACATGAGCTTAAATTGATGAAACCAGATTTTTCTGTTGCAGATGTTTTACTTGACTTTTTCTCATTTAGATGGAGGGGTGCAGAAGACAACGGCCACCCTCATTCCTGCAGAGATCCCATTTTGGGTTTCCAAGGCTTAACATCACTTTTCTGAGGCCAGGGAGTTGTTCATAAGGGAGTTGTCCATTGCTGACTCTCTGCAAGGCCTCTCATGCCCATCTTCCTACCAAAGAGTTGGGGATCCATTTCCAGAAGCTCATTAATAATTAACTCATCTGCATAATTCCCTAAGAGATTACCATTATCATGTTGTCCTGTAGGCAAATAAGCTCTAACAAGAATATCATTCTAAATAAAACAAACACAGCAGGAGGCTTTCAGAGGTAAAACATCTACTTGGTACCTGGCTCCCTTTCACCTTCTGCAGGAATGGAGCCTCCAGCTGGCACAAATCCCCAGGCAGGCAACAGTGTGAGCATCCTGCCAGGAGACACTGAATTGCACTCAAATTGTGCAAGCCAGGCCAGTGGGCTGAAAATCCTTCACTGTGCTGCCAAATGCTTTGGCCTGAGCCAGGGTAGTAACATGGTCCTCTTTAGCACTTGTCAAAAACAATTTATCTGGCAGCAAGGAGCCCAAAGCAGCTCAGAAATAGGAGTTAAGTTTCAGCAAGACCCTCTAAATTTGAGTGAGACCCAGGCTACAGAAGGAGTTTGTCAAGGCCATACAGCAAATACATGTGGTTGCATCAGTGGAGCTCTTTCTTAGCCCTGCCATACTTGGGGGGAAAAGACACAGAGAAAACATGGAATATAGTGAAATATATTATATAGTCAGGGTTAAAATTATCCTCTGCTCTCAGTGCCTGACTGTTCCTACAAAACTTTCAGAGCAGCCAGAACTCCTAAAACATCACGTTGGCCTTTGTTTTGGCTGGCACATTTGAGACAAAAGGTTTTGAGGCTCTTGCTATGAGGATAGAATGGGACTGTGGCAGCATCTACTAATTCAAGGACATTTTATATCACCAAAAGTCATTAATGACATGATGCAAGCTCCCACAAACCAGATGAGAGTGTGCCTCTGTCCTGCAGGCATCCTACAGACCTCATGTGGAGGACTCTGACTGAGGCCATGAATCACTACAGAGGCTGCAAAATAATGCAAAAATCCATGTAAGCACAAAGTTGGACACAATGGGTGTGTTTTCCAAAGCCAGGCACAAGAGTGTGAGCTGGAGATGAAATAACAGCCTTTCAGCTCAGTATGTCTGCACATATGTTGACTTGCTGTGACTGTAGCAGTTTAATGTGGCACTGTTTGTACCAGTGTGCGTTTATGTCTAGGAAATTTTTATTTTTTCACACCCCTCAGAGCCACTGCAGACCCCTCAGGAGAGCTCTGAGTGTGTCAAACAATCACCTTTGGAGCACCCACAGCATGTGCTGAGGTCAGTGTTGTTTGGTGCTCTGCAGGAAAATGTCACTGCACCTAACAGGCACAAGGCAGTAGTGGTTCAAAAAATCCTCCTTTTTGTTATCTGATGCTCTAAAGCATGTGATAAACATCTCCAACTGAACTTTGATCCAAAATAGCAGGAGAAAGGAACTTCTCTCTGGTCAGATGTCTGAAAAGTAATGTTTCATTAACATATTAGCTTTGTCCTACTTCATTAAAAGCACATATTCATCTTCATTTTATTAAACCCCTCTGTGACATTATATCTGGGTTATGAATCAGTCATCTGATCTGCTCATTTCCTTGCTTTTAATATTTTAAAACCACCATTAAAAAGTAATATAAGCAGAAATTTCAATCTCAGATAATTATCAGTATCTATTAATTGCTTTTCAGCTGGCATATTGTGCACCAGGTGAAACATTAATATAAGAGACATTTCTTGAACTGTCCTAAAAAAGTACACTTACTGGGGAAAATCTTGATATTTTCAACAGGACTCAAACATCAGGTTTGTTGGCTGTTTCAAGTACTAGTTATAACACTGAGATTTAAATTTTATTTATATTTTTAATTTAAAAAGACAGTTCTGTGGAAAGCATGGATTATTGTGACAAGGTTTTTAGTAAAAAAGCACATATTCTATTAAGGGAAATAGAATAATTGCAATGTTTTTAATATATCCCTTTATCTTTGCAAAAACTACTACATGCTGTTGGAACTGATTTTTTTTTTTAAAGAGTTGTATTGTTCATATTTTTAATTTAAATCTAGTCAGAATGAAAACATTAGTGGAAAAAGAAGTTCAGCATGAGAAAGAAACTGAGTTTTCTTTGTATTCCAAAGTGCACTCAGACAGCATCAAACATAAGCAAGCAGAAACCATAAGGAGTGAACAGAAGTTTGACTTTTTAAAAGTATGGAAATTAATCAGGAGAAGGAAAACTGAAATTGTGACCAATCTGCAATTGCTGAAAATGCTTTTTATTCTGATGTGTGTGTATCAGATGCCCTGATTCTCCTCTCCTTGACACAGTTGTAAATTGGAAGTGGGTTTTGTGGGAGTTCGCCTGTTACAGCCTGAGAACGAGACTCAGAGACCCGAACAGATTGCAACAAATAGATCCTCTCACATGTACATTGGTAGGAATTTTCTAAATGTGCTTCGTTTTGAAGCAATCTGTATTACCAGAAGCCTAGATTTGTGTTGTCTACTTAGGTCCTATCACACACTGAGGACCTGCTCAGCCCTGGGCACCTCTCTGAGGCTCACCCAGTGACAATTGCCCAAACTGGGAGAGGGCCAGAGCAACAAATCACTGCAAGAAGACAGTGAGGGTTCAGCTGAAAACAGCAAAATGAAAGATGGATCAGGGATCAATTCCACAAAGAGAGGGTTTAGCCTCAAGGAAATATTGTGAGATAGATCCCGTCCAAAGGCAGCAATCCCATCTTCATTTACGTCTACTGAGAATTTGGCCATTCTACATGTTGATTTTGGGGCCAGAACTCTGATGGCAATGCTCTACTCCTTAAATCATGGCAGTGACGAGTAGGAGCAGATTAAAGGCGTCAGGATTTGGCCCTTTGTAGATTAATAAAGGCATGCTGAATGGGAATTTTGTCTTTGTGATTTTCTTGGAAGGGGACGAATAAAGTGCTTTGATCTAGAAAGGGGAGTGTGAAAGGTCACTGGCTAAGCATGTGTGCTGAAGTGCCCTGAGCCATCCAACATGATTAGCATAAATTAGAATCTGACTGCCCAGCTTTATTCATCTTTATTGATGTCTATATAGCTGCAAAGGCAGAGGGACTCTAACAATCCCAGCCAGCACAGAGAACCAACTGGGGCATGTGAAAATCCATAAAATGTTTAGTATTTCCAAGTGGAAGCAAATATATGAGTGTTGTTAATGCACAAGCCTCATAATTTTAAAACCTGGTTTTGTTTGGACCTGGATCCAGACCTTTGGAAGCCTGTCTGAAGTTCCAAAACTACTTGTGCTTGCAAAATTGCAGCCAAGTTTTGTGAGTTTATCATGAGATATTTTTTCCCATTGATTCTGGCCCTGGCTGAACCAGTGACAGTTATTATCAGTGCCCAGCTGCAGACCTACCAATATAATAGGTGCATGTTCCCTCAGGCAAACTGACACACTGACTACAGACCTGGGAAAACAGAAACTCTACAAAACTGGACAAAATAGGCCTATGCCATGTCCAAAATTTCTGCTTCAAGGTCACTTTGGGAAGTAAAGACCTATAAGCCCTCCCCCTAACCACCACAAATAAAAAAAGACATTAAATGTATAGATTTGTGACAGCAGGAAGAGGTAAATTCAGTTTTGTTCTGGCTCAGAGCATCCTTCTCAGTCCACCAACCAGTTTTACAAAATCCTCCATCACCCCTCCTACCTCTGTGTCTTTTTTAACACCAAGCTACCAGGACTTTGTGGCTCCAGAAACAAAGTCCATGGGGTTGAGAGATCTCCAACATGTTACTCAAGCTGGCAACTGTCATTTCATCCCCTTGGAAAATGCAGTTTTGCTCTTTCAAAAATATTAGCAATATAAGAGAGAATGAGCATAAGCAATAAGAGAGAATCTTTCATTTCTGACTACTTGATTATCTCTCTTGGACAAACAGTAGGTGATATTCAGGGTTCAGTGATTTGCAGAAAAATGGAGTCTTTGAAAGCAAAATATAAACAGAACAACATCCAAATTACATACCTCTGTTAAGGAAGTTCCTATGGTCAAGGCTCAGCTGTGTAAAATCATGTCCCAAATGACAATCCCTAAGCCAAAAATCTCTAGGTCAAACCCATCATTTTGATCATTTACCCTGACCTCTTAAGAAATAAACCTTAACAAGGAATTCCTGCCTGAAGTCTGTAATGCTTGTCATATACACTCTGCAGAAAGCTATGATTCTGAGTCGAAGATCCCAAGTGATGGCAGAGTCCAACATTTATGTTGGCATTTTCTTCTAATAGCTAATAATTGTCATTGCTCAAACCAAGAATGTAGTTTCTGTAGTTGTACAATTAGGGAGCAAAAGTTGTCACTGCTGTAAAGAGCTTGTAACAAGAACACAGTTAACTTGTAACTGCCAGTTCTTCAATCATGCTGATTTTCCTTTTCCCTCTGGAGAAATTTTTCCTAAATGGACAGTGAAATAATGTAGTTACTGTAGGTGCCAAATAGAACCTAAACCGAGTGTTCAAATGGGCTTTTGTTTTTAAAAGTAAAGAAAAAAGATATATATTTACAACACATGCCTTTTGTTTCTCTTTAAACTGGAAACACAGTATGTAATTTTCAGGAACCACAGTGCCTCTATTTTTTCCGACCACAAATTAACCATAGTTCAGTGCAGTGAAATGCAGTAAGACTGATGGAATGCTCTGCCTAAGGGATGACTTACCCCTAACAAAAATTATGCTTTGCTTCCTATTTGTTGTGTTCAATAATATTGCCTCTCTAAATACTTTTGGTTCAGTACTGACACCAAATGAAGAGGAAAGCCTCCAGAATGTACAGACGTGCAGGATTATGTTTCGTTTGTCTTTGTTCGCTGTCCTAATTCAAACCAGTCACCCAACCACTGACTTATGACTCGAGGAGACATATTGTGGGGGTTTTTTCAGATGTATTTCACAAAACCACCCAAACTCAAAGAGCAAATTTCTGTCCTCAGCTACACCCCTGCAAGGGCAGCGAAGTTTGTAAGTTTGCACATGTGCAATGGCGTGGTTTGCAAAAAATCCTGCACGTTGCCTTTTTAGTTTGTTATGTTTGAAAATACAAATTATTTACTCCAGACATGCCTGACCAGTTTCTCCAAGAGGTCAACAAATGAAAGATAGATACTTGTACATCTACCAGTAGACTAGTGGATTTTTTTGGCCCTGATTAGAAATCTACTCTTTGAGCATTTTTTTGCTCCCCCGATTGCTTTAGTGTCAAAATTTTCTCATTAAACATGGAGAAGGGCAATAAAATTCAGCTTTTCTCCTACACCCTAAATTGCATATATGCAATGAGAAATAGTTCAAAATTCTTTCCAGATGTTAATTAAAAATCTCAATATCCATTAGCATTAGCCCATGGTACATATTTATACCCATAGCAGATGAATGTGAGAACATGCTTATTAACAAAGTACTGAAAAAAATCCCTATTCTCCATCAGAAGATCTGTCCCAATTCCTTTGGCAGAATTAGTGGCTGAGAGCATCAACTGTCTGCCATGTTTCTGAGGGCTGGTGTGAACCTGTAATTCTGCTGCATGTAAATAGCTCCCCAGAGGTTAATGGGAGTATTCAAGCAGGCAAATGTCATGCACACTGGGTGGCAGGATCAGGCCAGCAGTTAGCACATCCCTCACCATTACAGTGACTTTTCAGATTTAGCAACTGTGATTGCTACAGAATTTCCATTAAATTTTCTCACTTGTATCCCAAAAGAACAGAGACATAATATTACAGTAACCGTAATTAGGAAGGACTTTAGAAAACTAAGTCCTACTATCTGCAGTGTCCCATCACTGGCAAAAAGAATGGTGCCCATTATCATTTTATCACTGCCTGGTTTTAGCCACTTTATTTAAAATTTGATTGAAACTCTAATAATAATTTCCTCTTTAAATCCTTACCTGCTCAAGTCTCCCTAAGTTAGAGCAGTGAGCTTTTTTTCCCTTAAACTGTAAAGAATGGAAGTTTGCAGGGAAATATTTTAGCTGTCAGCAATAGATCAGAAGAAGGAATTAAAATTCAAGAACTCTTGTGAGGAATTTATTTAATGTTAATCATCTGAAAGTTGGAATCTAGTTTAAACTTGCTGTCTCGGATGCCTCAGTGTCCAGAGGATGAAGAATTCCATCTCGAAACAACTCTCAAAGTTAAGTAAAGTAATTACTCACAGAAATGTGGGGGTTTTTTTGTTTGTTTGTTTGGTTTTTTTTTTGTTTTGTTTTTTGTTTTTGTTTTTTTTTTTTCTAGCAGGGAGCTCCAGAATTAACAGATAGGACCAGGCATCTAGGCTTTAGATGGCCAGCATCCAGCTGGGTTAGCTTCTGCTCAGTGTCCATGCAGTATCTCAAGCCTTTCCTGGGGTTTTGATCACAGAGGCAACTCTATCAGCAAGCAGTGCAATTTGCATCAGTGGCATGGCCTGGCATGCTGGGATAAGCTGTGCTGATAGAGATCTTTCGGTATATATGTTGTACATCTGCACCCACACAGTCAAGATCCCAAGTGCTGTCTCAGCCTGTTTCCTTGGTTAGCCTGAATGAAATGTATGTTTTTCCTGATGAAATCCAGAGTAACCTCTGTTCGATATTCAACTTTCACTGTAATCTTGAAGATTCAGGCTGATCTTGCTCCCAGACAGTGCATTTTGATAATGCCTCAGCTGCATGGCTGGCCCAATTCCAGTAAAAAACAGCAGTTCTGGTTGAGTTGTGTCTGCAGGGCTGGATTCATCCTGATCATAGGTCAGAGGAGACTCCTGCTCTTAATTCTCTCTTCTGTGTGAATAACTCCTGAAACCTCTAACAGGTAGCATATCAGGAAGCCTTCCATAAAACTTCAGGGGAATCTCAGTTTAGAGCTAAACTCTGAAACTCACATGGATCTCAACCCTGATGCCAACCCTCAGCTCCCAGGCAGTCACACACTGTTAGGATGTAACATGGTCCTCTGAAAAATTCACTGAGTTATTGCTGTGGCATTTTCTTTAGATGTTGGGCCACTGCCCTGAAAAAACTTGGAGTCTCAACCCTATCTGACAATATTTACTGCTGTACCTTGGTTAAGATATCCAAGCAGAAGGGAGTTTTACTATGTTTCCCACCAGCCTGGCTCCATTCCCCAGAAACCAGTGTTTCTGAAATGCAAGAAGTTGGCATTGTCTCCATTTTCCTCTTCCTTCATATCTGAGTTTTTCTCTGTATAAATGTATAGAAACATTTATTTTAATTCTTTTTTAATGCTTATGGGAATCTCAAATTAAGTCAGAAATGTCCACCTGCACTGGGAAAAATGGATGGGAACCTTACCCTGTAGAAGGAGTTTCACTGATGTCCTGACCCAAGGGCTGCTCTGGGACAAACCAGGCTGATCTGACAGAGTGTCATGGACTGGACAAGAGATGCCTAGAAACAAACAAACAAACAAACAAACAAACAAACAAACAAACAAACAAACAAACAAACAAACAACAACAAAAAGGTGAAAATATGGTGATATTTTCCTCCAAACACTTTTCAAGCAAGAAAGATTTGTGGTTCCTGAACCCAGTACAAGTCCTCTGGTGTTTCATAGTCTTTTTTGCCATGGTGGTCCCCAGTAAAATATTGACCAGTGTCTTGAAAAAGAAAAAAAAAACAATTCCCAGTGTCCTCTGATACTGCAGAACTTAAAAACCCACAAATGATGGACCACCTCAGCCTGTGTCAAACGTGTCCCAGGCGGTTTCTGTGGTCCCCTTGTGGGAGGGGATGGATGACAAACAATAGTTTCCTCAGGTTTTTGATCACAATTTTGTCTTTATATTGACTGACAGACTTTTTTTTCCCTGGATAAAGAGTCTCATTCTGATTACCTTTTTGTAATTAGTGCATAGACACTATTCCAGACTTCTGACAATATCTACTGCCCTCTCTGTATCTTCTTTTCAGCTCTGTTGTATTTTCTTTTTTTTTTCTGAGGCAGGGAAACTCCCACAGTGCAAAGGTGCTGGCACACTATGGATTGATCAAGGACCAAATGTATTTCCTTTTCTGTCCTCTATTCCTTCCATAATAATGAAGCATTGAACTGATATTTCTCATTGAGCTATCTCTTATAACCCCAGATATCAAATCTGTGTCATAACTCAGTTTGACCTCACTGGATATATGATGCTGAGCCTGTGTATAGCACCCCAGATTACACAGGGTTACTTACGAATGGGCAATGTGAAATTGCCTTTAATTGCCCTCCATGAGTACTATGGACAGCTGCAGCCTTTTGCTCTGAAGTGCAATCAAAGCAAAGCTGCTCTGAAAGAAATATTTCTCCTGGCCAGACATGGAGGAGAGACTGAGAAGTTACTGGAGGCTCCTCTGCTGCTGTGTACCTCCATGACTTTCACCTGCAGTTGTGCTGCTTTGGATACAGTGGCTCTGAGCCCTGGGAAACAGCCTCAGTGCTGACTGCATCCATGCATAGTTCTGGTCCCCAGAGGCCAGAGACAAGAGGGCATAGCTCAGGACAGCCAGCTGTCTGGGATGGAAGCTCTCAGATCCTGTAGGCTGCATAAACACATGCTGTGGAGGAAAGACAAGCAGAGGTCTGGGTGCAGGGTCCAACCCCTCACAGGTCAGATTTGTTGGAGCACTGTCCTGGAGAGAACTGCCTGCCATCTCTCCTGGTGGGGTTCATGTCCCACTTCTGCAGCCAGGTCCTACATAACCCATAACTCACTTTATTCCCCTCTCTGTGCTGCAGTCTCACTCTTTAAGTTCTTCCATGAACTCACTCACTGTTTTAACCAGGATCCCCACCAGGCTCCTGCATCACACTCCTGCTCTGCTGAGGAAGGGAGCTGGGAGGAGAACAGCAGAGCAGTGCTCCTCTGTTTTTCCTGGATGTCTTTCATTCACCCTCAGCTGAGTTTTCTCCCCATTCAGAATAACTAGCATTCTTTGGGGCACATTTCTCCTCACAAATCTCAAGGAGGCGGAAGCGCTGCAGAGCTGCTGCTGCACTAAAGAGCACGTTATTCCAAGGCTAAGATCTTATTACAATTCCCTTACTACAGCAACACATTTTTTCCACTCCTTTTCGAAACCTCAAATGTTGTTATGGCGTCAATGGTAAAGAAGTTTCGGCTTGCTTGGATTTCAGTCTCCTGGCCTTGGATGGAGGGGAAACATTATTTCTCTAAATACATGAACCCTTGTGCACACACACACTTGCTCCTAGACCCCAATCATGCAGTAGGATCTGCTCAAGCACAGCTTTCTGCCTGTCTGGAATTGTGCTGAGTGTAAATCAAGCACATCTGACAGATCAGACTCTTTAAATGCAGTGCTTTGGTATTGCTGCTACTGATGTGATTCAGGAAAACAGCAACATGGATCAAACCCAGCCAGGCAACAGTCCCAGTGTTGTGGCAAAGAATGAAAAGTTAGGAGAGACCCAGATGATGCTGCAGGGGCCCTGTACATACCCAGCTCTCTACTTTCAATCTGGTAGGGGAAAATGTGGTTTGTGCTCCCCACTCCAAGGTGGGAAATGGTGGGAGGTAGAAACCAAAAGCTCTTGATGCTGCAGCTCTAAGCAATCAGATTCCACCATGGCATAGGGGTCCAGAAGAGCACCTGCTGGCATGCTTCCTCAGCCCCTGGGCTTCTATTCTCTGCATATGTAAGATAGGAGGGAGCTGAGTGGCACGGAAATTGGTGTTGGATTTTGGGAGATATTGTGATGCTGCTGTTGTCTTGTTGGGCTCAGTTTTGTGCCCTGCCTGCAGGCTGAACACCCTGGCCACCTTCCATTGTGACTCAGTGGGTTCATCCCTTCTCATAAGACCAGTACAAAAACCAAGCCCTCCTTGATGACTTTCTCAGCACCCAAGGCACTTGGTGCTGTCTCTGACACCAAAGCATCTGGTCACCTTCTGGCCTTCACCACATTTTTTCCTTCAGCAGCCCAGGGATAGGGTGGTCTGTCTATCACACTTGAAAACAAGGTGTGGAGCATAGCCAGACTATTAATGTTTAGGTGCCCGAAGATGCAGTTATGCATCTGGTGGAATTGTGAAACATGTGGAGGCACTTCCCTACCACTGAGCTTGAGCCAGGTCCACAGTGGATCTGGGCTATATGCAGGAGGATTTGGGCAGAGTTATAACAGATTCTGTGGATGAGACTGTCAAACCCTCTATACACTCCAATAACAGCTTGTTTCCCACCA
This sequence comes from Serinus canaria, assembly GCF_022539315.1. Classification (NCBI taxonomy): domain Eukaryota; kingdom Metazoa; phylum Chordata; class Aves; order Passeriformes; family Fringillidae; genus Serinus; species Serinus canaria. Next base: position 63,641,721 of record NC_066317.1, on the reverse strand, counting down.
GTGAAAATTGTTATTCTAACACTGTTGTTTCACAAGTTCTGTTTCCAGCAATTCCTGATCACAGATGAGAGATGCAATATCAATATGTACATCTTGGCCTTTGTTTATCCAGGACCAGCCATTGTGGTGACAAGAACAACACTTCACTTCCTTCTCCAGAGCTTCATTTTCTTCCACTTGGACTTGAGCTCACAACAGCCCTGCAAACCAGTGGATGGGGATTGGATAATCCCCTGATCTGGAATCAGTTTCAGTCTTGCCACATGGACAGGTACTGATATGATTCAAAAACAAATCTGCATTTCTTGCAGTTTGCACTCTACTAGTGGCTTCCTGCAGGCTCCTGGCATTGCCCAACACCTCTCACAGAAACAGTAACTGAGGCCAGCACTTCCTTCTCAGCTTCAAAGCATCTGGGGTGCCTTGCCAGAGCAGAGGGGATGAATGAGATGCCTGGGAGTTGTCCTCTCCATGGCTGTCATAATAATGATAATCTCACCAGAGGATTCAGTGGTGTAGCATTAAATCTGTGACTGGGCAAGAGACCTTTGCTACCAACAATTCTGGAGCCCCAGGTGATGAGTGCTTGCAGAAGGAGCACCTGCATTTCTGAATCTCAGTCAGAATTACCTTTTTGCAAATTAAATAAAGGAGAATGACCAGACTCTGGCTCTCCTACTCTGAATAACAAAGGTTTGGAAGATTGGCTGGAACCTACAGAAAGGGGTGACTCTTTGGGTAAGATATGAATTTCATCTCACACAGGATAAACAGATTCTGGAGATGAAGGAAAGATAAACAGAAATCTTGTCTTTTGAGCTAATTTTCACTGTTCCTGTGAGCTTCACAATTGGACATAGCACTACAAAGTAATAACTGGTGGAGTCATTTTTGCAAGAATGGGAACTCTTTGGTGAATTGGAAGTGATTTATGTGACTTGTGAAAATCTGGGTATTATTTTCTGCCAGTGCCAACCTGAGATGTAATAACTCAGACACAGGATGGCAAGCCAAAGTTAAAATAAACCTGTGAGGCAGGTATAAACTGTAATCCAGCATGGCCAGGCAGCTTCTGTGTCCTCCTCCCCACCATGAAAATTAGCCTGATTAAAGGCAGCAAAAACAGTGCAAAGCAAAGCAAGAGAGTTAAGTTGCAGTTACCTTGGAGAAATTCTAGGCTGGAGTTTTTTAATCCAGCCCCTTGACCTGATTTCTAACAACAGGAGGCAAAAAAACAGTGAAAGATGATATACCTTTTATCATAAAACACAGGGGATCATTTTTACTTCCCTGATTTAGGTGTTGCAAACAGGAGGAAGTGGGAAGAGAGCTGCTTTTGTTCATTTGCAGGTTGCATAAGTCAGCCACAGTGAGCCTTTCTGTGCCTCCCTGGGACCAAAGCATGATGGTAACACTGGGGTGGAGGTCCCTACCTCATGTCCCCCTTACCCTAGAAGGGCAGCATCCCCCCAGGGTCCCTGCATTTTTCTGGTTCTTTACTGTATGGTCTCTGGGCACTTTTGGTGCCTAGTCCCTTTGGTCAAGGATCATATTCTTAGGCCATGTGTCCTGTGACTGCCCTAGGACTTCCTTCTAGTGGTGATGTCCCTGGGAGAGACCCAAGCCACCAAAACTTCCCCCAGGTACCCGCACCTCTGTGACAAAGCTTGCATTTAGCCTGGAACTAAACCTTTAACCCCTGTAATCTGGGAAGGTATAATGGTCAGGGAACCTACTCAGAGGTCAGGACATCCCTTCTCAAAACCTAACCCTCTGAATGGGTAGAGCAGGCTAAAAGCTAGCCTGAGAAAGAGAGGAAAGTGAAAACCTCTAGAGCAAAACTCTAGAGGGTCTTTGAGGGTCTCTGAGTGATATTCTCTCTTGTCTTCTTTTTAATTGTTGCCAAAATTCTCTTAGTTAAATCTCTTCTGCCAGGCTCATGCCTTGACATTGGTCTGCCATACCTGGCCATGTGCTTTATCTGACCTCCTGCCATGCAACCGTCCCTCCCTGAGCAAAGAAAACTATCTCTGCTGTCCTGCCAGGCATATTTTAACAAATCCAACATACTGGAAGAGAATATCTCCTTACACCATGCAAAGTACCTGAGAAGTCTGCGAGCCTCAAGGGGCATCACACAGGGAAGGGAGAGGGGTTGGTTTCCCCAGCTGAACCTCAGAACTAATCCCTGGAGGGAAAAATCCCTCTGTAGTCCTCATGAGGGCTGTTGTTGGCAAACTTTGCACAAACAAGACTCCAGCAGACGCTGCCACAAGGGTCCTCAGTGTTTCCCCCAGCCCGTGTCTCTTGTGTCTTGAGGAGCAATGAGATATTTGAATGTGAATGGTGGGTGCTTGCTGGCCCAGGAACTGGCATTAATCACCTCTGAACTGCAGCTCCAGCAGCTTCCAGGCTCTCTGCAGAGCAGCTTTAGGGTAAGGAGGGGAAAGTGGACTCAGAGGCCAGCCCTTGGCATGGCAGAGGTCATTGTGGCAGGGGGAAATGGCTGCAGCAACCAGACAAGGGGAATTAGGTTCAAAGGCTCTCCAAGACCTTTAGGATTCCTCTCCTTCCTATTATTGCTTGTGACAGAGTTGATAAAGCACCCCAGAAAAACCACCAGGCAGCCATCAGCAGACGTCAATCTTTCTAATCTTGATTTTGGCCTTGCCTGATGGAGACCAGGTTGGCCATGGAATACAAATGAAGAACACGTGAGTTTTGGGAAGAACTAAATCCAGGCAGCAAGCTGTGTCAGAGGAATAATAACTCAGCCAAACCGACGTGTATCAGACCCGGCTTCCACAGCACAGTCTCAAACTGGATTTCTAGTAAATATAAATCAGTGCAGCTCCACTTGAACATGGGATTCTACGTACCAGAAAAAGCCAGCCAAGATGTCAGAGGCAGCTTAGTGCTTCTGCCACCACTGCTAGCCCATGGATTTCAAATGCTGCTAGGCAATGCAGGCATCCACCTGACAGTCAGATAGACCAAACCCCTTGTTAGCAAAGCCCTCGGGGTCATGGATACCTGTTAATTTCCAGGCTCCTTTCTCCTGAGGAAAGTTTTTATCAGATGTCACACTTCAGGGAGGGCCACTGGTCTCTTATCTCTGCCTCGGTGCTGTGGTCACACAGTGGCTTCCATTTGGTCTTCCTGACAGATACCACAGCCTCTTGGTTTTTAGAAAACTCAGCTAAGATCCTATGCATCAACAAAAAACATGCAGGTGAATTAAGAGCTTGAAGTGTTTCCTCAGTTTATTATAAAATATTACTAACCTTCCTTTAAAAATAGGAATCTTGTGTAAGGTAAGGAAGCCCAGCTCCTACCAGAGCAGGTTTTTATTACAGGCAGACTTAAAGCATAAGTCTTTAATAAGGCTGCATACAGCTAGGACTAATACAGTCATGTCTCAATGGAGCTGCTTCCCAGATGCTGACAAATCAGACAACTTCTTCTTTGGCTCAGAGATCCTATCGAAGTAGTAAAAGTGCTTCCACATGTTCATTATGTAGTGCAGGGTTGCTGTGTGGTTATTAATGTGTTTGCTGTGCAGAGCAGAGACCCTGGCCTGCCTAAAATACGGGTCTCCCCTCACTGCTCAGTGTCTGTCTCCAGGAGCATGGCCTCTGATGTGGAGAGAGAAAAGACACAATTTTCTATCCCATGAAATGAGTCAGATTCTTAAATCACTTCCAATCCTTTTGTAATCCTTAGATTTAGGGCATACAATATTCTAAGTTAAGCAGAAAGGGTCTGCAAAGTTTAAAGATAATAAATCAGAAGACAGGAAAAAAAGACTAAAAAAAAAATTAAAGGAAAGGCTATATAGGACTTGAAATAACCATTTGATGGTGCTGAACAGAGTGGGTTTGGTGACAGTTTGATGGAAAGAAGTATTAAGTAGGAATGTGCATCTAAACTCAACTCACTCCTCTGTGGTTGTTTTTATTTTTTTCTTCAGGTGTTGAAATCTGCAGCAGAGATGTGGCAGTAACTCACTAGCAAATGTATCTTGTACAATGGTGATAACTCAGTCCCAGCTTTTGGCTGGCTGGGCTTTGTTTAGGGCTTCTGATAAACTGATAGGAAAGCTGACCTTAATTATTCTTATTTCTGATTGCAACTTCCTTCATCAGCCTGGACAAGCCCAGTAACCTCTGCACCCCAGTTTCCTCCTAAGCTGTGCACCTGTGGCAATAATGGAGTTTTAATGCAGGCACTGCTGCCCCAAGGTGAAACATGAGCATGAGAGGTGGCCAAAGCATGGTCTGGGCCCAGGAAGGCTTTTCCACCTAAAATATGTGGGGTACCTGCAATGCTGGTGTGATCACTGTCTTGCAGCCATGGCCATGGCTGAGAAGATGGGCACCACTGCCTGAGAGGCTGGATCTGCTCCTGATGTTTCATGTAGCCTCTGTTCAGTGATGGCTAAGAGAGGGAAAAAGGCAAATACAGAGGAGCCATGTAAAAAATAAACAAATCTGACCCCCTGTGACAGAGAGCAGGATTTGCATGGGGGTGTGTTTACCAGAGAGGCTCACCCTGTTCCCATCATGTTTATTTGCAAAGTGAAGGTGAAATAACAGCCTGATGTAGAGTGCACCAAAATCAGTGGAAAGACTGCCACAGTTCTCAGCAGTACTTGGCTTAAGTAATAAAAATGTCATGCTCACAGTGCCATTTCACCTCTCTGTTTTACAGCATTTCCCAGACAGGAATGGTGTCCATCCTTCACACTCCACTGGATGAGAGAGGGAAAGTTGTACATGGCTAAACAAAGGAATTTGTTGGGAGGGCAAAGAAGTGTTGCAGGCTGACCCAATTTGTAACTTCAGGTCAACGCAGTGTTAAGAGTCAATGAATAGCTTGGCTGGGGAAAAGAAAATGGAACAATAGTTGTTCAGATATATTAAAAATAAAATCTCTCATTTGAAAAAGGTCTTTAGATGAATTCCTGTGTTTGCCTTACTTTAAAGGTTAAATATAATATCAGGAAATTAACATTTAGTTTGGGGTTGGATTTTGAATCAGTTTGACTCTGCTTTGGATGAATTTCATCCTTTTTTTTTTCCAAGTGTTTCCTTTCACTGTGAAAATTACAAAGCCAGTTCTGTTTCAGGACTACTCCAACTTGTGTTTTCTGTTCTGAGCTTTTAGTTCTGTGGCAACACTAGAAAAGCAGCTATTCAGAACATCTTAATTATAAATGAAACCACAGTCACCTCAGTGCCAGTAATGAGGAGATAACTTCTTGGACCATACTGACTGGCAGTACAGAGGAAAGCCAGTGCTGTGCATTTCAAATTTATTAGCATTCTCTTATAAATTCATTTATCCTGCTCCTCTGCTGTTTTCCCAAACATCAATACAGTGGAATAAGAGCATCACAACAGTACAGAGCAGGACAGTGGAAGTTTTGGAAATACAGCACACACAGCCCCTTCCAGGCAGAAAGCAAAAGCCAAAGAAACACTGACTGAGCAGACCTATATGTACAATCTTTCTTAGAAACTCTCAATATCTGACTAGAGCCCCTCATTTCCCAGCCATCAGCTGCTCCTTTCAGTGTTTATATTAACATGCTGATACACACACAAATCCTAGAAATGAAAAAGATGCTATTGCCTTGCTAAACTTATAATCCTGCACTCAGCCTCCCAGCATGTGTGCAAAGGTTTTCTACACACAGTAATCAGCAGTACCAGAACATCAGGCACCTTCATTCAGAGCTGCCTCCTGTGTCTGTGATGCTCTCTGTGAAGGCAGGACCCTGCCAAACCCACCAATAACAGAGCCTATAAAGGATCAGTCACTTGTCAGCTGGCAAAGGCAGAACAGGTTTTTAGCTCTATTTTTTCATGCAAAAATAGCTGTGTTTTTAAAAAATAAAAGATAAGCACACTGACACGGGGAATGTGAGAACAGACTCTTTGGTAATCTCCATTGCGTGTATGGATGCTCAAGACACATGCTGGGACAGGATGACAGCACAGGGCTTGATTTTCATCCTTGATTTTCTTAGTAGCATCATTTGTAATCAGCAAAGGTATTATAGAATGAGATATTTATTCAACTGTGAAACTGCTGCCATATAAAAACACTGACAGATCTATGTAGTGTTAATTTTTTTTTTTTTTTGTGTTGGTTTGTGGATATGTTGAACATGACTCTTACCATCCATAACTGCTAGGGTATTAAGTTCTGGATGCATAATGTGTTTTGGAAGAGATATGATCCTTTAGGCTCAGGAAGGTCTAATTACCAAGCTGAGAAGGGCATTTTATCCACAGCAGGTCAGTCCACAATTGCTTTCTTCAGGAGCAGTCAGTGCTGCTTGCACTGGACCCAAAGGCCAGATACCCTGAACACTGGGCTAGCACAGGCAGGTCTGATTCAGTCTGGCAGTGATCCCACTGCATATGCTCAGCTCTTCTGGAGCAAAGTATCCCTTTCAATAAAAGTTTTTCTAAACATTTTGTTGTGGGAATTTCTTTGGGGGCATTATTATTCTTTGTACTTTACAGGAAAAAAAAAAAAACACCCTCCCTTCTGGCTGATTTTTCAAAGTTTATTAAGAACATAATTGGAATCCTTTTATACTAAAAAACATTTCACCAGAGATTGATAAGGGTGCGCAGACTAAGGATAAAGGCAAATTTAATCACTGCTTTTATTATTCTGTTTTCCTGAGTAGGGTAATTTCCCATCATCCTGAGTGGCTTGAACAGCCACAAGCTCGAAATAGTGATGATGGAATTTCCTGGGAACAAATTAATGTGGAGGCACTGGGATATTACAGTAATAGTGTGCTAAAGGAATGTGCCTTTTACCACACGCCTCCTTCATACTGATGTATATTTTGGCTAACACCAAGTGTCACTTGCAAAATGTGCACCATGTTGTGGCTCGTGTTTTTCTGGCCTCTCCCAGGCCAAAGTGGGGAGCCCTATTTCATGTTAGTCACTCCTGATCGTGGTCCTGCAGCTCTTTCCCATGCAGGCAGAGCTCCCACTGATTTCCAGACGGGCATGTACAAGTGAGGGCTGCTGGATCTGTCCCTAACATAGTAAAAATAGACAGTTACTTGGTTGTTTTCATTTAAAGGAGAGGAAGAAGTGCGTTATATAACAGGAGGGTTTTTGGGGGGAGTGCTGGTTTATTCAAAACCTCCAGTGATAGCTGCTTTCCCTGACTGGAATTGGCTCTGGAGCAGGGCAGGAAAGCTGGGATCTCGCCATTGCTGGAGAGCAATGCTCTTTTCTTTATTAGTGGACAATAAGCCACATTCAAGACATGCTAAAGAGCTGGAAGACAAGCAGGCAAAGCAGAGAAATTCAAAGTGAGGGCTGGTGCTTCGGAGCCTGGTGTTTGCATTTGCCTGGGAGGTAGAGGCAGACAGCACTGAAGATGCTGCAGCTCTTTGCCAGTGCTCTCAGTGCTAGCAGAAATCTGGAGGGACCACTGGGTTGGTTTAATTGACATCTGTGCAAATTCCTTTCCTGTAGTAGGCAGAAATCCTGCAGGACTGAGGCAACTGGAGGAGTGCAGCAGGCAGGGCACACCTGAGAGGAGATGGCATTTTTTAGGGCAGTGAGGGAAATTTAAGGACCTTGGAGCAAGAAAAGAGAAGGGGTGCACAGGGACTGGAGGTTCTGCTACTGGGAGTTTGGCCCCTAGAAAAGTTAGAAAGAGGGATCTCAATGCTTGCCACCTCTCTTCTGGCTGTGGGCATCATCAGCTGTCTCCTCATGGACCACAGCCAGGTCTCACCTGCTCAAAGGATACGGCCACAGCTCTGGTGACAACACATGAGCAGGCCAAAGGCTGCTGTCTCTGGTAAGAGAAAATGCCTGAAGAGAGTGGGAGCTGAAATCATCTACTACATTCCTAGATCATCTCCTGGCTGGCTCCTGTCCTGATCCATGCCTTCTTGGAAAGGCACAGCTCTTCAAATACTTGGAAGAGGTTTCTCACCTGTGGCCTCCCAGCAGAGCTCTATGTGCTGTGGGACATGGGAGCAGGTCTGAGGCATGGCCATGGATGGGTGCTGGCACACCCTGAGCTGGCTGCAGACCTCCAGGAGGATGCCAGCCCTCTGATGACACCATGCTGGGTGTCCTCAAAAGTCCTCAGAGCAAATTATTTTGCATTGTGAATGTTGATTCCAAGCCTAGTTTTCCTATTGTTTTCAGCAAAATTTGTTTTTGGCCACAAGGCCCTGAATCAACATAGTGTTGAGTCTGGCAAGTCGAGAGAACTAGGACACCTGATTAGGAAAAAGCATTTAAAAAAATTATTCCCTCTGCAAAACTTACATATAGAGTTGGATGTGGAAGGAAAAAATGCTGTCACTTCTGTGGGACTTCAGTAAATCCTGATGTGCTTTGCAGAGCACCTGGTTGTAAATTCCAAAAGTAGACCCAATTCTGAGTGAAATGCAGAATATTCTCACTATGAACAATAGGTTGTGTTCATTCCAATTTTATCACAATATTGGGGTTCACAACATGCAAAGGCAAAGAGAAGTGTCACAGTCCTGGTGAAGGCCATCTGAAAAGCCTCATTTCAGAACGATCACTAAGTTAAAAAAATACAGCAAAAAAAATAAGAAAAAATTATTTCAGAAGTGAGACATTCATTTTCAACATTGAGCCAAGGGGCATTTCTCACATGTAACTTCAAATGAAAAAAAAAGAGAATTGTTGGCACAGCCTTTTCTCCAGTGGTTCCAGAGGAGTAATTAAACAGGAGCCACTCGGAGCTGGCTTGGGGGAAAGCATATACTGTGATCTTGGAGTAGGAAGGACTGTGTGCTTGCCTGCTTGCCTCTGTGTGTGTGTGCACATTGGGGTTTTTTCATCTTTTAATCATATTTGTGCATTATTTTCCTGTGTGTCCATGGCACCTTATTTCAATGAACAGTTTGAAAGGCATATGCTGTTGAGCAAATGGGAGAGAAACTCTCCTGATCTTTTTTCCTCTTGTTTCAGTGAACATGCCATTTTTTATGCTTTTCCTGGGACTTCTGTGACCTATGCTTTACACCACCTGGCTGGTTTAATTCATGAATCCTCTATTAATATGACAGGCTCTGCAAAGGTGACTAAAATGTTAAGGAGACAGATGTCATCAATATCTCTCAAGGGTAAATACTTGAATTTTGCTCCCTTTTTGTATGACTGGTCTCTGTTCTGATCTTGGCACTGTGGCTGAGCCACTGAGACTAATTCATTTTTGTTTCTCCCTCAGATGCTCTGGATGAATGCTAATCATAATTTTAACAGCTCCTTGTGCTTTCCTCAAGTGTCAAAACCTTTCTTTTCTGCTACTCCTGGTGGAGAAACCCCATCTTAAACAAATGAGCAATGTAACTTCAAGCATCCTTGTAACTCATAAGAAAACATAGGCTGCTTTCTATTACTACCAAGGCACAATTTGTCCTTCAGGCAAGAAAACAATTCTTTGCTAAGGCTATTGCTAGCTCCATGCTGAGTCAGCTCAGCATCTTGCTCTCATAGAGACCTTACCTGGAAAAATATCTCAGGGACTGATGTGGCTGTCCTAGGGGTGACTAAAATGGAGGCTGGACTAAGCAGAAGCAGATCTGAGGTAGATACAGCACAGGGAAGGGAGAAAGGGTCCCAGTGGCACAAATAGACTGTTTAAACAACAAATGGTCATCACTAGAGGGGCTAGGGAGAGGCTGATGATCTCTGGGGTGGTCTCAGCATTAAGTGGGAGATACCACGAGCAACCTCAGCATTTTACCTGTGCTTAGAAAGTAGCAAAAGCGAGAAAATGAGTAAACCTCTTCTCTTAATTTCCTTGTAAGTTGCTTAGTACTTTGGACCACATTAAACTGCCTGGATTGAGCCCATGTAAGAAACCAGATGTCAGGTCCAGATCCAGCCACGCTGTTGGCTCTGGGACACAGTTCATATCTGAGTCCAAGATGCACATCATAGGCCTGTTCTGGCATGAGCATGCTGCACTTCTCCTCCCAGACAAAGCCCTATATCTACGCTGTCCACATCATATTTATCCTTAGGAGACTGAACCAGGAAGATTGTTTCATCTTTGGAAAAAACCTCTTTTGCAAACGGGCATTGTGCTGGTCTCATCTCTCCTTTCACACTCCTTCCCAAGGCAGTTACTTGTCTGCTGTAATTTACTCTTTAATGCAGCACTTTCCTATTCTGTGAGACAACAATCATGAAGCATTTAAATTCCAATTGAGTAGGGCTGGAGTGCAGAGGGGCTGCGGCTTGTGCAGCGCGGACAATGGGAACCTGAGACAGGGGACACCAGTTCAAGGCCCCCCAGGAAGGAAGGCTACAAGCTTCTCCCTCACATTCCCATCTCCCTAGAGATGTAAATCAGGAAAAAGAAGGGAGGGGAGGAGGAGGAGGGGGGTGTTTATAAAAAGAAAAGGGAAAATGGATTGAGTTGTGCTGAATTCTAAGACAAGGATCAGCTACACAAGAGAACTATTGAATAGCTGTGAAATCTGGAATTGAGCCATCAAAAAAGCTGCTGAGCTGCATGTGAATCAGGTTGATTGTTTTTGAGAAGCACCTGATTTTTTCTTTTTTTTTTTTTTTTTTTTTTGCCCCTCTCTGTCTCCCAGGCTCCGTGCTTAGCCTTGGAATTTGAACATGACTGCTGATGTGCTAAACTGCTTTTCATTGAGATAGAGACATTTTAGGGATCAGGAAAGGAGGGAGGGCAGGGGAGCGTCTCTCTGGATGTGAAGGTTGTGGTACTGGGATTGTGAGCTGACAGGTTCCCCATTGCTCTGGGGAATGGCATCGAGGAGTTCCCACTGCTGGCAGAGACCAGGCAGGAAAAGCAAAGAGCTGTAACTCCCTGGGACTAGGAGTTCCAAGGGCTGCTGGCTGCCCTGTAGCTGGGCTGCAAGTACATTTTGCCAGCTCTTCACCGGGTTTGTGCCCTCAGAAATTCACATTTCCTATCTTGTTTCCCAGGACAGAGACAGCACCTATTTCCTGCTGGACCTTGGGAAAATGAATTGCAAAGCCCCAATTTAATAATGCACAAGTCATCACTGTGTCTGATTTTCTCATGCGCAGTGGTAGAGTTATAATTCCCTCTGCAGCATTCACTAGTGAGGGAAACAAAGCACAGGGATACTGTTTTCCCAAAGAGAACTATGATTCCAGAGTGGCCTAAAAAGGCACACTGAAAGAAAGCAAGCAAAAAATTAGCAAGGCTAATTTGAAAAATCTAGCTGCTTTGAAAAATCTAGCAGTTTGCCTAGGGTTATGGATGAGTTGGGATTGCAAGAGTAAAACCTTGCCTTTCCTCATTTGGTATGTCTGAGAACCGTCTCTGTTCTAACTTATTATTATTGTATTGCATTATTGAGTAATTTTATTGCATTAAAAATCATGTGAATAGCACCATGGTGCTCTGCAACACAGAGCCACTGCTCCAAGGAGCCTGGTTAAACTGCTTCCAGATTTGACTCAAGAGACATACACTCTATTACCTTATGCAGAAAACATCTGCATTGTTTTATTGTTGTTTGTTTACTGAGCACTGAGGGTAAGCACTGCACTGGGAGAACTTGCACAGTCTGGACATTTCTATCACACTTGAGCTCTTCTGCAATGGGATGGGCTCATGTGGCCCCTTCCTTTTTCCCTCTGTCATGGTACCCTAGCTCAGCCCAACCCCACAGCCTCTCTGCCCCTCCAGAAGAAGTTGACATGACTCAGTTTCCTCCCAAGCCTTGGAGGAGTGTTTAGACCCTGCAGACCATCTTTGCCTGTAGACCACCCTTGTCCTGCCCATGTTGGTCACACCAATGGTTGAGAAGCCCTGGGTACCTTGGGGCAGCCCTGGGGTCGGTCTCAGTGCCACCTTTCCCCCACAAGAGTGTGTCTCTGGAGCCTGTGTAGCCCCCTGTGTAGCAGGCCAGCACCAGGATGAGCTTTGACAGCAGCTGGCTGCCACAGTGGCCCAAAATGGCCAGGATGCTGCTGTGCTGGTATCTGCAGGGACACTGGACACCCCAAATGGGCCTGGCTCAGGCCTGGAGATAGGGAAAGGCCGTGGCAAGAGAGAGCTCAGCACACCCTGCTCAGACAGCCCCAACCCCAGGCACCAGATGGGAAAAGGCTCACTCCTCAGGGGGTTCTTTCTTTCCTTCCAATGGAGAAGACACTCTCATGAGATGAAATGTACTCCTTGTAGAGGGGAGGGAAGGAAACGCCCCAGCATCCCCTCTCAGCCCCCAGTAATGTTTTTGTGCTCTCGATCCCCAGGCACACCCCAGCACCCAGCGCTGGTTACCTACACGGTGCTGCCCTGAGAAAAAGCTCCCACCACCAGCAGCCCTCCATCCCACTGGGTTGGGACTCTGAAGGGCTCCTGGTGGCAGTGAGGTGACTCAGCTCTGGCTGAGGTCAGGACCAGCCGGAGGGCAGTGGGAGGGCAGCAGGATGGCAGCAGGAGGGCAGCAGGATGGCAGCAGGATGGCAGCAGGAGGGCAGCAGGAAGGCAGCAGGATGGCAGCAGGAGGGCAGCAGGATGGCAGCAGGAGGGCAGCAGGATGGCAGCAGGAGGGCAGCAGGAAGGCAGCAGGAGGGCAGCAGGAGGGTAGGCTTTGTGCACCGGCCGCTGCTGCCCAAGCAGGCCCCAGCCTTTCACATCGGGCCCGGCTGTGGCCCCTTGAATTTAATGAAAAGACTCTCTGGGATGTCAGGGTTTGGGGCTGAGCCCTTGGTGTGTGAAATGAGATCTACGTCCTCTTTAACCCAGTTGAGCCCTCGGTGTGCAAAATGAGATCCACATCCTCTTTAACCCAGCAGCGCCATGAGCTCCAGGAGCACCCAGAGACGCCCAGGCTGAGCGCTCTTGGATAGGCCCAGGAAGCATCTTACCATGACAGCTGCTAAAGCACCTCAGGCTTTTTTCTTCTTTTTTCTTTTTTTTTTTTTTTTATTTAAGGGGGAAAAAATAATTAACCTTCACCTCAGGTCCCAACTCGCACAACCACAAATGAGATTCTACTAATAATTTGCTTGCTTAAGTGACTCATAATAAACACTGTTAGTTTACTTTTGCTTTGGGAGCAGCTGATCTTTGGAACAAACCGCCCACAGGCGTAAAATCATGTCACCCATTTGCTGGTTTAACCCCCTGAGTGCTCACACATCTGCAGACCCTGCTAAACTGCTGCTTGAAGGAAATCCTGGACTCTGGCAAATTTTGTCATCAAATATAAAATAAAATCCAGGGAGGAGGAGATTTCTTCTTCACCTGTTTCAGACTGGGATGCCTTTGCTCAGGTTGGTGGCCCCCTCATATGGGTCTAGGGATGAAGGAGAAGACAGGGACTTCCTGCTCCATCCAAAACTGCTGACCAGCTATTTATTTGCATTTTCTGAGGTAGCATATTTTCCATATGACAAGTTCTCCTGAGAATCCTTTTATCCACTAACTATAGATGAGCATGCTGAGCCTTAATTCCCCCTTGGGGCAGCCTGAACCTCAGCAGTGCTGATAGGGTGTTTGAAGGGCTCACCGTGACCTCCTGCTGAGCACAGGATCCTAATGGGACACCACAGAACTAATGCCAGTCTCAGGAGGACACATTGCTGGTGTAAATAAAAAGAGTCAGGGTCTGTTTTCACAGAACTGACCTCTTTTCCCTCCAAAGCACAGGATGGGGTGCTGTACCTCACTGCCTGCACAGAGACCCCTGGCTCTCTGCTTTGCCTGGACATGGCTGAGGTGCATAGACCAAGCTCAGGAGGAGCCCCACAGCAATTTCATGACCCCTCATGCAAGGCAGAGATGACAAGCACACGCTGGCCTGGGTGTGCAGCTGCCTGTGCCAACAGAGAAACATCCTCTCCTCTACCAAGTGTGACCCAGGCACCCCTGGTGTCACGGCCGTGGTGCAGGAGGGACTGTGCCCCGTTCTGCAGGTGGAGATAACCCAGCCTGAACCAACAGAAGGGCTTCCCCAAGGTCATACAGAAAGCCTGCCAGATCATGCCCTGTAATGTAATTTAAACATCAAAATCCAGTCCATGGAGCAGGCAATTGCTCCTCTGCTGTGTGTTCATGTTCCTTTGCCCTCTGCCTTTGGTGCTCGATACAAGGAAGATTTGCAAGAGCAGCAAATTGGCCTCAGGATGCTGAACAGCAGTTTACTGTGGAGCTCTCAGACTAATATATTTTTTGGAAGATAATTTTATTTCTCTTCATCCGCAGCTTATGGTTTCAGCTAAGCAAAAACCTGCTTGACCTAATTTCTCCACCTTGCTGATCAAAGGTCATGTTTACCAGGATTATTTCTGTCTTCATTGTAGGCACAGCTGGTAAACAACATGGAGATTTTACAGTATTTAACTTTCTGATAGATTTATGGAGGCTCCCTGCCTGACTTTCTTTGCTTCTTTCAAAGCTATTGCACTCACCCTTCACATGATTCCATGCACTGAGTACCTTCAGGCCCAAAACCCAAGCTGAGAGAGAGAAAAGAGCCATGTGTCAGCAATTATTCACCCTCCCTCCCCACAGCCAGCCCCAAACCTCCACTCTGGCTCATCTGCCTCCCACACAGTGCTCATGTTAGGTCAGGAACAGCCCAGACCTGCCCAGGTGCAGTGATGGGCATTGCCAGGCTGCCAGCTGCAACCACAGCAGAGGAAAGGTCCTACCAGCTTCCCTGGGCTAGAAGCTGCATAACTTCCACAAGCCAGTGGGAAAAAGTTCTTCCTCCATAGGGAAAATGTTGAGGGCTGGGTCTGCCTCACCAGCTCTCACTGCCTTTAGGCTTCAATCTGGGGGGAAAAAAAACCCAAACAAAATAAAAACAAAACAAAACAAAATTTAAAAAAAGAAGAAGAAAAAAAAAAAACCAAAAAAAAAAGGTTTGCTGGTCCACCAGTTGTCTAAAGAGTTTTGCACCCTTGGGAGCTGTAGCACACTGGTGGGAGAACACAGGAATGTATCTCCATCCAACACCTGGCCTTCTCAGAATGCAGTGGTAGTTGGAAGGGTTCAGGCTGGATTTTTCAAGTTGCAAAGCCTCCTATTATTTGGATTTGAGAGACAGTTTCTTCTGTCCGCCAGTTAAACAGCTCCAGTGGTGATAGCAGAGGGCAACCATCCAGATCTGGGCTCCAGCCCTGCCTGTGCCTAGTGACACCTGGGGGCAGAAGAAGCAGAGGGGGTCCCTGTGCACACCAGGTGTGCTCCAGAGTCAGACAACAGGGACCACCCAGCTTCCCAGGTGAGGATGCTTTCCCCATCCTTTCCAAAATAAAACCCTGGCTTCTGCAGCACCTTCCTCAAAGCAGTGTCTGCCTCACCACTTACTGAGGGAGGGCAGTTTGGGAGCTTCTGCTTTTGCCAGAGTGTTCATGCCAGCAAAGAGATTATCCAGATCCTCTCTCCTGAGGAGTCAAGCTGCTCTACGTGCAGTTATTGCCTCCATACCATGGTATTGATCCACAAGCAAAGTCAGTGACTCACAAGGAAATATTATTTCATCTACCAAACAATGGTCTAAATATACAGTATTCAGTATATTTTATCTTCTTTCCATCAGCCTCCACAGGGTAACATATCTTATTCAAACACCATGAAGTCATACTTCCCTGGTACAACCATTTTCAATTATTTCTTGAACAATGGAGGTTGGAATAGACTGAGTCCTGCTATGGTCAATCATTTCTTCTTTTTCTAATTGTGTTACCAAAAGGTAGTATAGGTGTATAGAGGTAACCACTTGTTAGTTACTACTTGGAAATGTTTTGGACCAGATTCCCAATAAAAGAGCATTGCTCCTTCTTCAGAGGCACTACCCTCAGTAAAAGTAGTCAGTGGAAGGCTTTACTTGCCCTCTTCCCCTGGGGAAAAGATGCAGGCCTGTACTTTTTAATATGCTTTAAGTCTGAGCTATTTTACATTTGTAATGTGATGTAGTCAAAGACTATGCAGAAAAGCTCTGGAAATATCAGCCTATCTGCTTGAGGTTTCCAGGAACCTCAAAGCAAGCTCTAACAAGAGCATAAAGCAGAGTCCAAACCCACCCTAGATTTCCTAAAAGTGCCACCACCAATAAACTGGGTAAGAAGTTACTCTGCATTACCTGAGACAATCTTGTCACCTCCCATGCCCTCATCCATCCTCCAGGAGCTGAGGAATAGCTGAACTAGCAGCTCAGGTGGTAGATGTGTGCCAGGACCAGATTTCCAGTTTCAGAGAGAAAACTTATATGAGACACATGAAAAAGCAATTGTCTTCTTTTTTTAAAAAAAATCCCCTCAGAAAATTCTGGCCAGTGAAGAAAAAAAAAAGGCTTTTTTTTTTTTTAGAAAATTCTGAAGCTTTTTGAAGAGCACGGCAGCCAAAAAATATTGCCATTACTTTAAGATAGTAGTAAAGTATTTAAAAACAAAAATATTTAGAAGTGTGAGTTAAATTCTTGGCTTTCAATAATCTACTGATTGTAGACAGGAGATGGGGCCTATTTGCTTAGGGGGACTGCCCAGGCTTTTACAAGGAGATGGTGTAAATGAAGTTAAGCTGTAATTTGTGGATAATTGAGTGATCAGTGACAAATGTCCCTGTGACACACAACAAGCTGTCATGGAAAAAGTATGCTGCTCCAGCAACATGTCACATGTGGTCTTAAACTGATTATTCTAAATCATCCAGTGTCTCTGCTCAGTATTTGCTTAAATTAAAAAAAAAAAATCCCCAAATTTGACCTTTACAAAGTTTAATTTAAAATAAAATAAAATAAAATAATAAATAAAGGGCATCCAGAGATAAGTCAGAGAAGATTTTGCTGCTGATTCAAGTGGACTCCAGCCAGGTGGCTGAACTGACCAGTAACGTGGATAAATTGAGATGCTCACCCTCTCCTCTTGCAGAAATGCCATGCAAACAAACATTTTCAGGTCAAAAACCCAGATGTGTAAAATAATAACCCGGTGTGGAGAGCTGGTGTTGCAGCTCCAATTCTCACTCATAGGCTGAGGGTAGCTTATAATCACAAACCTGAGCCTCCCCAAATATGCTCTTTCTGGAACATTGTACCACGGAAAATTAATTGCATTCCAGCTCCAGGGAGCATTAGCACTTCTCTGAATTCAGGGCCAGCCTAAGGAGCTGCTGTGCCCTAGGCAAAGAATCCAGCCCCCTCCTGGCCTTTGCCCCTTCCTCCGCAGGGCTGAAAAGGAAAAATTATAATAAATCACAGCCTTTAGAGACACCTACTAAACACTGACTGGAATATAAATGTATAAATTAAATAGGAATTGAACATACTCATCTCAGCCCTCGATTGTGGCTTTTCTTCCCTTCCCACTTTCATTTCTTCTTCCCTTTCTTTCACCTTTGTTTCACACATTCTCCTCTCCCTACCCCCTCCCCCTCGCCTCCCTCAGTTTTTCCCCTCCTTTGTTGTCTTTTACTTTCTAGCCTCTTTCCAAGACTGTCCTTTCTCACCCTTTCTGTTCATCACTCCCTATTGGTAGTTAGATCTCTTTCCTTCTTCCTCAGCACTTTTTTTGATTCTTTTCTCTTCCCCAAGAATGTCCTGAAGATAAGAAAACAGCCCTCTGCAGAACAATCTGTATTTTTCAGAGATTGCATCCTTATCATTATTTTCCTTACAAAGAGCAGTTCCCATTTAAGATACCTTATAAGTTTTCTCAGGACTGGCATTTAGGTATAAAAGAATCCAGAATCACTGGTTTCCTTTGGAAAGTTGGCATATATGTGGTGCTTTCTTTAGATAATATGTTACTTAGGAGCAAACCTGTTACCCTCATGCAGATTTCTGTGGTTGGGGAAGGTTCAAGCATGCAGGTAGTTAAAAACCAATCTGTCTTGGCAAAGGGGCTTAGTTCTGGCCAATTTATACACTGTTATTCTTACAAGTTTGAGTTACTGTGAGTCATGTAGAGTGCAAGGAGTAAAAAAACTAATTCATGATCCTACAAGATTCTCTATTCACAAGTTTTATCACATTAACCATCTAAATCTCTCTAACATGATATAATGTCCCCAATGGGGATGAATTATGTCAATATAAAGTTGCTTATACTGCTCCAGTTACTCTGTCAGGGGAAGGGAAGGATATATGTACAGAAGGTCCCTTTATGCTGAGGTGCCTGATTCTGCCTGAGCAGCTGCAGCTCTGAAAAGTCTCACACTGCTGGTCAGTACAGCTCTGGCAGTACAGAAAATATCTGTAAGAACCTAAATATGAGAAAGAAAAACTATTTTGTGAATGAATAGTTCTGCAGCAGAGAAGCTGTGCGGTTTTTCTGGGATCCTGTGGTATCCTGTTGACATCTGAAGCATTTTATCTTTGTTACAACACCTTTCCAAGGGAAGCATTTTTCTTACTGTGTTTCCCACAAAATCCCTCCCCAGTATGTCCTTTTCTTGCCTGCTGACTCCAGCTTGCTCTGTGTGTCCTCAGGATTTGTGTTGCAGAGGCACTGCTGGAAATAGAGAGGCAATTTCTGCTGCAGTTGGTGTCAGGCTTAGCCCATCACAGCTCTGCTCCTGCATCCCTGGCTGTGTTGAGGGTGTCTCCATGGAGGAGTGTATGGAAGTCTGGGAAATCTGGCATTGGTGTTTCCCCTTGCTCCATACCCATATTTACAAATCATTGTTGGTTGTCCTGCACCAGCTCTCCAGCAAACTTCCCAGGATGATGACTAGACAAGTGTGGGCTCTTCTGGACTTGGAAGCTGAGAAACATCCCAGGAACTACTGTGGGGATATATCAGAGATCTCAAGAAGAGAAGTAAAGTTTTCAGATTATATATTGATCAAGGTTTGCCATGGTAGGGTGAGACATAGTAAGCATCTGAGCTCAGTGTCACGAAGCTCAATGCAAACAGATCCTGCCAGGAGTGGGGCTGTGACTGAGCTTCAGACATATCTCTGCAGCTCCTAATAGCTGTGGTCAGCTGCACCTGGAGGGCTGATGGAGACCCCCTCCCTCATTTACTAATTTTTATAGAAAATATATCAGATGTATGTTCTTGACAGGTTGCAAGCACATGGACAAAGATCCAGTGTGACATGCTGTGCTGCAGGAGAAAAGTGCTCTCTAACTCCCAATGTGACTCCCATGTCCCAGTGTGACATATGGTCATATGTTGCTCCTCCCTTAAAGTGCTCTGCAGAACCTTTTCTCTCCAAATTAACTTCTTGGGCTTGGTGATGGTGGTGTACCTCCACAGATTAGCAGTGCATTCAGACAAACCAGTGCAACACCACCTGGCACATACACATAGGATGTCTCCAATATGTTGGGGATAAAAAACATGATCTTATCAACTTCATAGAATCACAAATTTGTAAGGGATTTTTAAAAGCCATCTAATCCAACTGCCCTGCCATGAGCAGGGTCATCTTCATCTTGATCAGGTTCATCTTCTAGGGTTGTCCTGCTGTCCTTGATTCCTGCACCATTGGAGTCACCAGAACATCCTGCCATCACTTTCGGTGAGCAGAGACGCTCTTCTTACCAGAGTTAAATCCAAATAAAACATTGCTACTGAAAAGAGGGAGACTTGTTTAAAGTCTTGAAAGCATCTTAATTTCTCATCTCTGTTCCTCAGATGGAATTTAATGTTCTGAGAAAATGTGCATATTTTCTCACCAGAAGAATAAACTTAATTGATCCTTTCATTTTTAACTCTCTGCCCGGTGGCAATCGGTCACCTCTTTGCAATAATAGCTGCAAAGAAAATAATCTTTGCTGGATCAGATGAAAAGGTGCAGAAAAAGTCACAGAATTAACTGGCTGAGCAATCTGGTTGTTACCCTAACATATGGAAATAATAAGTGCCAACCAGATAGAGCCTGAACACTGAGCTTTCATTTTGTTATTCTGAGCACAAAAATAAATATTTTTATAACTACATGTAAAGAGCAAAAGCAAATAGAGTTAATATGTAAAAATATACATTTTGCTTCATTATGTGTAATAATACATATTGATTTCATTACAATATTTTTGTTAAGATCAGTTTGCCTGGGAATAGTAGTCTATTCCTAAAGCACAGCCTGCCTATTTCAACCCATCTTTCTGAGGTGTTGTGCTAGTATGAAATGAAAGGGAAATATTAACTAGGCTGTATTATAAAGAGTTATACACTGGTTTTGGGGGAGGGAGGGGAGAAATCTGGAAAAATGTGAACTAAAAGCATTTTTGTTTTTGCAGTTGAATGTCTGTCTGACTTTCAGTCATGGACTACTATGAGCATGAAAGAAGAAATAGAGAGGGAAATAGCAGCAGTGCTCCAACTGTGAAATGTTCCAAGCAGTAACACACCAGGCTGCTTTGTGGCATCTCTGCAGCCCCTGTAAAATGAGGGCAAGGGCACAGCTACAAACCTGGAGCTCAGACCCCACAGAAACTTGGAGCCAGTACAACCACAGAAAAGTACAACATTTTGCAGCACTGCCCAGGCACAAGCAGAGGTGGAATCACCCTTCCCCAGGGCTGGCATTGCAGGGATTCTGCCAGTCCTGCCCAGCACTTTCACTCGCCCAAACACTGGGTGTACCACCCTTACCCTGTGTATCTCTTGTGAAGCCCGAGGACCCCAAACACCTGAATTTTGACAAACAGGTGCCTTCTGCAGCCCAGCACTGGAGAATGATGTCACAAGCAGCTACATCATTGTGAGTCCCATTTCATGTCACCTCTGCCCACTTACCATCTGAGGTAATCCAGTTTATCACTGCCCTGTCCCAGTCTGCAAGGCTCGCAACTGAGCAGCTGACAGTCCGACCACATGGACTGTCCAAATGTCCAACCACATTTCATACAGCACTAGGGAAAAGCTGTGAAAAAACAAGTCACAGTCCTTTAGGATAAGGACATGGAATTTTACAGGCCCTGTGGAGGGTAACTGCTGTTTGCTTTTATTATTCATGACCTGGTTTAGCCCAAGAGAGAAAGTGATATTTATGTGGATCTTTGGGGAATTCATACAGAAAAAAGACAGAAAACAGCAAAGCCCCAAACCAGGCAGCCTTCTCACCATTCCTCAAGGTGCAAAGACTGCAGTGCCTGCAGTGATTTTGCTGACACTGAAGCTGAACTCATCTCCTTCTACATCCACATTCTGAGAGCTTCATTTCCCATTCCAAAAAATAAAAAAAACCTTGACCAACTCCAAGTTTCTTTGGCTCTATGCTCATACAACAGCCCATCTGTCTGTTTGAACTACACAGGCAAATGGTCCCACCAGTGTCATATCCCTCTATTGATTTTGGTCTGGGTGATGACACCAAGGTCAAAGATCAGCCTATATGTACATTATGCAGACTCTGAGGAATGCTGACATGAGGTGCTTGCAGCAGCAAGAAAGTCAAACCAGAGAGCTCATTCAAAATGTTGGACAGCAGATCTTAGCTTTGCAAACATTAGTGCTGGCTGCATAGGGGAAACTTAAGTTTTTCTATCCAGCAAGTCTATTCTATCAAATATCACTTGGGCTGCGGGCTGATTTGCTACATTTCTGTACAACTGATTTAGCAGATATGGATTCTATTTAAGAAATGTGCTTATTTATTTAAAAGCCTGTTATCATGTTGTGGATTTGGACTGAAGTGAAGTTTTTTTTTTTTAAATCTAGTGAGTGGGTGAGTTTGGCAATTTTTTTTTTTTAAATCTAATGAGTAGGTGTATGTATTGCAAAATATTTCTGAAAGTGGGCAAATAAAAAATGGTTACAGCAGATTTCAGTGTTCCAAACTCTGGATAAATGAAGTGATATGTCAGCATTTGTTTTCTTAAGGGAGCAAATAAATTGTGCCTCCTAAAAGGGTAAAATAACATGTAGGTTTCCATTTGTTAGAGTCCTACAACTAGTGAAAAAGCTCTCCATAAGCAATGGATGTCCCTGAAAAAAGTGTGATATTCCTAAAGAAGGTTGCTTAAATGGCGAGCCAGAATGGGAATGGGTTGACCCTGAAAGGGGAGAAATTAGGGTCGACCCAAAGAACAGAAACTCAGGGATGTAGTGCTGGGCCAATGAGGCTGGGAAGAAAATCAAAACTGAATTCATTGCAGCTTTGGTTTCATCCCAGATTTTTTTCCAGAGTTCTATCTGAATGCTTTAAATCTGCCAAATTGGGTTGAAAAGCATGAATGGGGCATCATAGTCCCTGTGTTTTTGTGTCAGCTAGAATTCCTCTTCTATTGCCCTGGTTTTAATTCCAATTTGAGAGTAAACAAAGAACAACCAAGCATCTCAGGAATTTCCAAAATGGCTCATTCAAACACAATTTTAAGAATGGGTGAGGATGTGATATGGTTATTTTGGGAAAAGGGTGCTCTCACAATCTCTGAAGGGCTGATGACCTCAAGAAGACTTTATGGGTTAGATGCCAGAATGTGAAATTTTGGCTTTTTTTTTTTTTTTGGTGATTGTTGGTAGAATTGGATTTTAATTCAATAGGTGAGGACAGCTGCTCACAAAATGCATTGTCATAAAGTACTTTTCATTTACTCCTGAGAATACAGCAGAACCTTTCTGGTCACTCTTATTGCTAAGGACAGGTAGCATAAAAGGACAGTGGCAATACAGATCTCTGCTGGGTTCCACCACCCTTCCTTCTGCCTAAAATATATACCATTTTTTGTTTAAGTTTTCCTTTGTTTGGCAGTTCTGTGGCTGTTTGTTCTTTCTTGTTTTCCTTCTGCTGTTCCTTCCTGGCCTCTCTGTTGTGACTAGCTCTTCTCTGGGCCACATGCAAATACTCCATATTCTCATGCCCTGGCTCGTTTCATGATGTTTCATGTTGCTCTCAAAGGTCTGCCCTGAAGTCAAGTCATTGTGCAAGATGCAGGTTTTGCCTAAGAGCAGGCTAAAGACTAACAACAGAAAATACCTTCCGAGAAAGATGAAGAACCTCAGCTATTTTTATTTTCATCGCCTTCAAAAAACATCACTTCCAAATGTCTGCTTGAAATAATGGGACTGAGTCAACACAGATTTGGCTCTTCTTCCTTATTCCACTCTAGTTTTATATCTCCTTTTAAATAATCTTATTCCATGTCTCTCCACAAAGATACCTCTTTTGGAATCATTCAGCTCTATGGCCTCATGCCATGCTTTGTTTGCTCTGTATTATTCTGCTCTAGTGCAAATTTTCTTTGGTGGAGGGATTTGCTGGGCTTTGGCAAAGCTCTGTTTCTGCATGACTTCCATGACTGGGAAGCTCTGTAAATAAATAGTCATGAACACCTTTGCAAATTGTGAGATGGATAATGTCCTCCATGTAAGGGACCCAGTTCTTTGCTAGAGACTTAGGGATAGGACTTGATGATCTTAAAGGTCTCTTCCAGACTAAATGATTCTATGATTCTATGACAACTGAATTAGGGGAGATGCACCAATTAACAGCATCTAAGAGATGGGGCAGGTGATTTAGTTACCAAGTCTTCTCTTGGATGGTCACAGGGTGGCCAATTAAAGGCAATCTCCCTTGGTCTTTGTTTTTTTAAAGTTGCCTAATAAACCACATTGTTTATGGGTTTCTACAAATCTTGTTTGAGGAGGCTTTAAGTCCTACACACTTGAGTTCTGCTGGTGCACATATGTGTTTTTGACACAAGAAGATGGTGTCCAGCAGACCATATTCTCAACTGGAATCAAATCCCTGAAGCCCTGTAAATGTGGGGATGCTTTTACATTCAGCTGAGTCATCGTTCCACAGTCATAGAAGAGGGATGCAGCAATGGACAAGAGGGGCTATGTGGAAGCCAATGGGAAATCTCCCAATGATCTCCTCAGAGCCAGAACTTCACCCAAGTTGATGTGTGACCTCCTTCCAGGGCCACACATACCCTGCAGCATTTAGCAGATTAATGAAACCCCATCCCCAGGCTGCCATAAAACACATTTGTGGTCACACATGCAGCTCTTGGGACAGGCTTTATCTCCTCTCATTGTTTGCTGTGTGTGTTTTAACACAGAGCCTCAGGACACAGTTTGGCTGTGGTACAGCATTTTGAATAAAGCCATTCCCTAAGCCAACCACAGCTAAGAAGCTGTAATTCTCATAGAGACACCATGTACTTTTTATGCTCCTTAACTCAACTGTAGTCACAAATCCCTGTTTGTACTGGCAGATCCTGTGAAAATAGGCTTTAGGAGGTACTTGAAAAAACTGTACCTCTGTGATGTTTAGCTGCATTGCCTGGTCTTGCCTGCCTGCTTAGAGCAGTCCTGCATAGCTTGCCTAGAAAAAACCCACAAACTTTTCAGAGCTTGCAATTCACATTATATAGCATTCTGTGGAGTCTGTAATTAAAACCAAAAAGACATCACATATTAAAAACCAGCTCTGCAATAACCTTCTGAGCACAACCTGCCTACATACCAGTAGCAAGCTTAAAAAGTGCACATCTCTTTCAGCACATCAGAGTCATAGGATGGTTTGGGTTGGAAGGGACCTTCAAGATCATCTCATTCCACCCCCTGTGCAATGGGCAGGGACACCTTCCATTAGACAGGGTTACTCAGAGTCCCATCCAGCCTGGCCCTGAACACCTCCATGGGTGGGGAGCCCACAGTCTCCCTGGGCAACAACATCAGTAACCACCACATAAAAAAGAGCTCTTTAAAGCTGCTTGCTGAGACTCACAATGGGGCTAAACACAATTCAACCTGCATTACATTTCAGTAAAATTGATTATTTTCATGAAGTCCCCGAACTCTAAGCTAGAGTGATCCAAGCCACTTCAAAGACATGATCTCTGCCAAAAGGAGCTTTCAACCAGACAGAAGCCCTGGAGGTGGGGCACTGGGGCAGCCAGGGAGACAAAGGGCAGCTGAACAGCATCAAGAGCTCCCAACAGTACAGGACAGGTCTTTATGCATGCTGTTCTTGTAGCTCACTGAATAGATTTATAGTCCTGCTTGGGTAATTTATTGTTGGCTAATTAGATATAAGATTAATTAAGTAGCTTGCTGGCCCTTAATTACAAATTTGGTGCCTTAATTTATTGTAATTTCTTCTAAATAATGACTATGCTCAAATAATGCTGATTTATATTATGGTAGGGTGCACGTACAATGAGCCTGACTCTATGTTGTGCCTCTTTCACGCTGCTCCCAGGGCATAACAGGGTCTTAAAGTGAGCACAAACATCATTTCTGCCCTCCAAGGCGCCTTTGTAGTACCAGTGAGCCATGATTCACCGTGAGTCAGCAGCAAGCCACTGTAAAGGCCATGACTTGCACAGCTGCTGAGAAATTGGGATCAAAGGAGCCAGCCTTGGACTCCCATAAGCCTGCTCTTAGACAGGGGAGCCCCGAGGGCAGGCAGTTGGTGTTTGTGTAGCACAGCCCACTTGAGCAAGTGGGGGTTGCTCCAGCCTTCATTATTGACCTGATTTTGCCTGCCAGCTCCCTCTCCCAGTTATTGCTCTGTTTTGTGTTGCCTTCTGCAAGCCTGGGGCAGAGCAACCAGAGTGTAAACCAGAACTGGGGCAGGGGCTCAGAAAAAGGATGTGAAATATTGGCAGGAGCAGGATGGCTCTGGACAGGGTGAGGGTTGGATACTGAAGTATGCAGGAGGAGTGGCAGCCTGGACCAAGGTGAAGAAAGGGGGTCTGAAACACCTGACCTGCTGAGAATTTTAGACTTTCTGTGTTTAAAGGCACAGATCCTCAAGAGAACACTGCATTTAATAGATAGAACTCTAAACTGACCCACAACTCCCAGCTCCAAACATCCTGACAGCAGTTTGGGGTAAAACATTGTTGTTTGCAGCTGCAGCAATCAGGGTTGAGGTAAAAAGCTTTGCTTATGGGTGTGTTGATTTTCTTCCCCTCTTCCCTTTCATCTGCTGAAAACTAGATGCCTAATGGAAGGGGGAATCAGTACAAAATCTCTTTCCCAGCATTCCTTTCAGCTCCATGGATTCAATTTTCTCAGTGCGACAGCATGTGATGGTAACAGCAGCTTTAACCAAAAATCTCAGTCATTACTCTACAACAGATTCTATAAGCCCTGCAGCCTGCTCTATTTCTCATGAGATTTGCCACGTTTTTTTCCAAAAGGAAAACTCTTTTACCCTTGGCCCTTGTGAGGTGAAGGAAGTGTGCAAACATCATCACCTACAGATCTGGAAGTTTGGTCCAGGTATGTTGTATTTCTTTTCACTTTTTAAGCTTGCCACTCAGAAGCAAAGAACTGATGGATGAGTCATCTGAATCCTTGCCCATAATCCTGACCACTGAAGGAATGACAAAAATCACTATTTTGAGTTCTTGGTCTCTGAAATACTCACCCACTGTGTTATTGAGGAGCTTGTCTGGATCCAGCTTGTGCGCATCTGTAACTACCTAATGAGAGGGATTCAGCAGAGATTGTGACCACCAGACACCCTGCAGAACCCTTTCCCTCTGCTTGACAATCCCTTGGAAGTGAGTTTGGATCTGAATTTATGACACAGATTAATACCCGGCTATCAGGCCCAGTGAAAGCAATGCTGCATAAGGATATGATCTAACCCTGGACTTCCCTGTTTAGATTAATATTTATGAAACCTATAACCCCAGCTTAAACTTTGAGCTCTGGGACAGGAATCATGTTTTCCAGAAGCACACCAGAGCCACATAAATGTCAGAGGGATGAAGATAAGGCTTTAGCAATGTCCCTGGTGCTGGGATTTAAGTTTTTGCAACTGAAATAGAGCAGGGAGCACCCACTGCCAGGTTCAGCCTGGAGAAAGAGCCATCCTCTGCAGCCCCAGCCACAAGAGCAGGAGACATGCCAAGGCAAGGGGCTGTTAATTCCAACAGGACTACCTTCAGAAAGGATCCTCTTGAGAAATCCGTCTCTAGAATTATCTTGACCCTCTGCCATACGCGCGCACACTTTTTAAAGGGGTATGAAATGAATCTTCTCTTTATCCGTCCCCTTGTGAAATATAAACAATTCTTGATGGATTTGCAGCTTACACTAGTAACTGACAGCCTGCTAGCTGCTGGCATGATTACTTACAGTCTGGCAAGCACGAGACGGCAGCGATGCCGACAATGTGCACTCCCTGAAACGTGGTATTTTTCAGTGTTGCTGAGGATCAGAACTTCAGATCTGCTCAGTTCTTATCTAAGTGGCAAAACAACTGGCCAGAGAGCTAGCAAACACTGCTTTGAGACTGATATCTGCTGAAAACTTGGCCTGAATAGGTGTATTGAAAGGGGCAGGTCTCCTCTGAAATGTTAGTCTAAGCTGTGAGTGCTGAGCACTTGGAAAGCAAGCCCTGAATGTGTACTTGTGCAAGCTGAGTTTTTCTATATGAACAGTTAAGCAGACCCTGCCTATGTCCCATTCCAGGGAGCTGGATGCCTTGATGGGATTCTTTCTGAGTGAGCGTCTAGATCACAAATAGATGAAGCACTGACTAAGCACAGCAAATAAAATTCCTTATTTGCTCACATAAAAGCTGCATTCAAAAAGTAGGACACCACTGTTGCATACAACTACTCTCAGCCAGCTAGCAAGCTCACCTCCATGCCAGACAGAACTTGGAAAGTTGCTCAATTTTAAAGCAGATCCTGCCCAGAGCCGTAAAAAGCTTTTGTGGGTGTAAAGGCACCAGCCACGTGGGGAATAGCCCTGCTTTGAAGAACTTTTTGCAAACATGGTTGTTCTGAAAATTCAAGTGCCCACTCTGAGTATTCTGCCCACCCATCTGGCAGAGGTGAGGCTGCAACAACCTTTGCTCAGACAGCAACCACCCCTGTGGGACCATACAGCACAAATTCACCAGGGACACAGGGAAGCATGAGAGAGTAGGACTTCTTTATCAAGCTTGGGCTTTGGCTGCCTGTGGCTACGTAGGTCAGATCTGCTGCTAGAAGATGCCAGGCAGGCAAGAGGGCCACTGCCTGGAGACATGCAATGAGTTCCTGCCCTTACAAAAGCAGGTGATGTGCTTCCCAGCCAGTGGACGCTGATGTGATGACCAGGCGGTCACCACACCTCTGGGAATAGTTTGCCTCTTGTTTGGGAAAGAAACCCACACAAAAATATATTCTTGGGGGAAAAAAACCAAAACAACCCACAAATATGGAAGTCATGAAGCAGAGCAGACCTTTTGCTCCCACCTGGCCTACAAAAAGTTACAGGCTCCAAACCAGCTTAGCACCAGAGTTTATAACAAAGTGAAGCCATTAAAGAAAAACATGAGCAGCTGAAGCAAGAGAAAAGGAGGGAATCCCTCCCTCTGAGAGGGAGGAAGAACAAATTTTGCTCTGTCTCCAGAAAAATGGTGGGAAAGGGAACTT
Source organism: Serinus canaria (assembly GCF_022539315.1). Taxonomy (NCBI): domain Eukaryota; kingdom Metazoa; phylum Chordata; class Aves; order Passeriformes; family Fringillidae; genus Serinus; species Serinus canaria. The sequence goes on along the minus strand of NC_066317.1, from coordinate 63,613,385 downwards.
GTCTGTAATTTGTGTGTAGCTTCCATTGAAAATAGGAATTAAATTCAAGATCAAGGACAGAAATACACTGGAGATGCTCCTTTGACAGGTAGTCCAGGAGCTGCTCTGAAAATTCTGTTAAAGTAAACACTTCTCCCAGAGGACACCATCAGTGCAACACTTCCATAATCACCACACACAAAGCTCCAACTGCCCCTTGCCTGTGTCATCTCACGCATAAGCAAAATAACTTATTTTCTTTATGTTTTGGGGTGCTTATTTGCTGGCACATTTTGTCTATTATCAATAGAAACATGTGGGCTGCAATACTTTTTAAAATGGTTTGTGAGTCACCTGAGCCCTTTCTGTGTGCCCTCATCATCCCCATGCACTGAAAGTCTTTAGGGCGCCATGGTAGAAGCACACCAGAGGTGCCCTTTTGTACCAGCCCTGGAAGAAAGAAAAAGAACACTGGACAGTTTAGGAACAGTTAATAAATGGGAGAATTTTGTTTTCTGTGCTGCTGGTTGGCACTTGATGTACAGCCTGGGGTGCTCTGACTCCACTGTCAGAGGATCCAGCTCAGCACTGCTGTTGTGATCACGCATCAGGACAGGCTCTGGCCCAAGTTGGAATTTGGGTATGAGTACCAGCCACTTAAGGCTGGCTGGGAGCACATGGTTCTTTGGAAAGGACTCAGTGCCATGGGTCCATGCCAAGCCCTGATGATGCAATTCTCTCCTAGTCCTCAGTCTTTTTGTAATCATCAGTGATTTTTGTATTGGAAACTTTCAAAACAGTTGCCTAGTTCAGTCGACGTTACAAAACTCCAATAACTACTGAAATCATGGGATCCTAGAAACTGAGGACAGAACAAACCACTGTGAAATTTCCCTGTATCTCTCACATGCAACCTGCTCCAGAAAAGGAGATGTCATAAGCCTGTTTCTTCTAATTTTAAATATATTTGAACTTTTCCTAATATCTGCTCAAAAGGCATGGGGAGAAATTACTACATCCCATTACAGCTCTCTGGTGCTTCAGATAAAATTGTTTTTTTTCTTACTAAGCAGGACAAACAGAAGTAGGTTTGTGCTCAGGCAGGGAGCAAGAAAATGTGAGTGCCTTCAGCATCTACCTGCAAGATATTTGCCCTTTATTCCCATGTTCCCAGAGAATCATGTCCATGGACTGTGCCATGCTTTACAAAAGGCAGTTGTTTCCTTTTCCTTCCTTCCTTCCTTCCTTCCTATGTTTTCTGAAATTGGGCATTGCCATTTCTAAGCAGCGTGGCTCGTGAACAAGGTACATGAACCTGGGTAGTGGCCTTTTTTATATTCTTTTCTCTTTACAGAGGGATAATTAGCAAAGCTTTTAAGTCAGGAGCACGCAATTTTTCCTGATCCCTACATCAGAGCTGTGTTTCTGGAGGAGCAGGAAAAGAAATCTTTATTGTATTGCCATGGCAGCCTGAACCTGATTGGCTTTGTTTCTTTCTGGTTCGAATCTGACCTAGTAATTTTGTCTTGAATTAAAAAAAAAAATCAAAACCAAACAAAACCAAAACCAAACCAACCAACCAACCAACAAACAAACAAACAAACAAACAAACAAACAAACAAAAACCAAAAACAAACCCTCCTAAAAACCCTACTCCAGAGACTGATCCTCATTTAGTGCCAAGGAAAAATAGTGGTTTCAGGTGGTGGCAAGTGGCAGCAGTTGCCAGTGATTACCAGCATCCCAGCAAAAGAGGCCCCATTTTGAGTGGAGGTGTTACAATCTAAAGGTATTAAACCCCCTTGTCATCTTCCAAGAGGGTCCCTTACTGTGTCCTCCCCTGAGCATTCCCTCCTGGGAGCTGTGATCCACAAACATTCATGCAGCTGCCGTACACAGTCTTGCAATGGAGCAACCGGAAGGTAGAGACCATTCCTAATCCTGGCAAGATTTTCTCTTCCACCTGTGTCAACCTCACACTTCCAGCATGAATCATTTGTGAAAAAGAGCAGCTCTTGCTTTATAGATCTCAAATTGTTGCTTTCACAATTGTTCCTTTCACAATTGCATCCAGGTTTGTGGATAATATTATGGTAATTCCAGCAATAGGTTACATTCATTAGACCTTATCAGTCTTCTAAGGGGGAAATAACAAAGTTGAGTGCTTTTTATCAGACAAATGTGACATCCCAGCATCACTTTGTCTAGCAAACTGTTAATTTGCAGCAATTGAGAACAACACTTTTTCTACCCTGTAACTCATAACAGTTCAAACAACATGTGCTGCAGAACTTCATCTTGTTTACAAAAACTCTGTGTTTGCATCCTGTAACCTTACTCTTAGTCTCTCCAATTACAAATGTAGTTGTCAACACAAGAATTTGCTGCACACTTGCCTTCCAGGACTACTGAGCCATGACTGATAAGACAATCACTGGATTGTTCCCATCTAAGAGCAGTTTAACACAGCAGTGCCCGAGTCCTCTCCATAGCTTCCACAACATATAAACTTGTACAGAACATGGTGCATGAAACATTTGGCTGGAATGTTGCCAGGGAGTATTTTTCAGGGTCTCTATGAGTCCGTCTTTATTTGTGGTTTCTTAAATTCAACATGACCTTAAAAACTAGAGGGCAACTTGGCACCTCTGAAATATTGCAAAATGCCAGCAATTTCTGGATATGCCAGGGCCCAGGAACTTTGTGAGTAATGGCTGTCAAGCTCTGGCCATTGTTCTCAGTGGAGAAGTATTGTCCTTTGTTTGGTTGTTTTGGTTTTTTTTAGGTGTAGGAACCAAAATTGTTTTGGCATCACTTGCTGCTCGGGCTGCCAGGCCCATGCACAGAAATATTGCTGGCACAAGCCAGGCAAACAGTGTGATTTTTCTGAGCCTGGGAGAAATCTCCTTCTTGTAGGAGAGAAATAGAGAATCTTTTCTTGTCTTGGCATTCAAAACACACCTGGGCTGACAGGTCAGGGAAGAAGGAATAAGTACTTCTGAGCTTAGCTCAACAGGGTTTGAGCAAAGAGAACATCTGTGACAGAGATGTGGTACTTGGGGCATGGGCTAGTGGTGAACATGGTGGTGCTGGGTCAATGATCTTAGAGGTCTTCCCCAACCTTCATGATTGTATTATTCTGTGAATGCATCCTCATGAGCAAACTTCCCACATGTAATCTAAGGGTCAATGCACACTGCCCCCTGAGCCCAGCTTGCCCAGCTAAGACTGGAAACAGAGACCTGCCTTCCCCCCTCAGTCTCTTGGGAAAACAAGGAGCAGCCAAATTAATACATGCTGTAGGAGCTGCCAAAAATGTGGAGTATTGCTATTTAAACCTTAATTCAGTTACAATTCTCATCACTTCCTCAACCACCTGTCTTCCTCTTAACCAACACCTCTGTCGGGGTCTGCACCCATAAGAAGTGTGTCTGTGCCAATAAGGCTTGAAGCTGAACAGCCCCTGGTGGTTTCTGTGACTAGATTGTCGCCGAGAAGCCATAAGCAGGCCGGTGCAATTAGATGTCAGCACCCAGTGCCTTAATGTGTAGGAGCTGTGCTTCACACCGTTAGAGCAAATTCGCACCCAATTTGCATCCTGACCCCTTGCAGCCCTGCTATCTAAGGGTGTCCTTTTCTCATGACAAATGTGTAAGTAATTGCATGCTGAGGAGGTTGGTTGTACCGGCAGCTTGGTGGGGCTTTGAGCTATGCTTATCAGATTTTTTTTGTGTCTTTTTCAAAGAAAAGACATAAAAAGTGAAACATGAGCTGATGTGACTGGTTTTATATGCTGTGAAGCAGGGGCCTTGAACAGTTTAATATTTACCACCATCAATCAGTCCTTTCTCCCCAGCTGAGAATACATTTGGACTCAGCTCACTGAAACTGCTGTTTTTACCAAATTAAAAAAAATCAAACCAAACAAACAGAAGATATTTTGTACTGTTTGCTGAGACCTGTTAGCCAATAAATACATTTTATTCTAAAATGCATTTTCCTTTGTTAGCAGCACAAACTATTCTGTGTAGAAGAATTTGTAGAAAAGACACAATGAGTATTTTTGTATGTGATGGAGCCTTAACTCATGAAAATATATCACACATATCACTGGATTTTAACAGAAGGATTTGAAATATTCTCAAAGAAATGCAAATATTTTGATTTGTTTTACTTTATCACCCCAGTGAACTCAGTTGGAGCATGGTGCTAATAACACCCAAGTTGTAGGTTGATCTTCATAAGGGCCGTTCACTTAAGAGTTGGATTAGATGATCTCTGTGGGTCCCTTCTAACACAGAATATTTTATCAAATCTATGTATGTCTGTATGACCACAAATATTAAGGTTCCAAAGTCTGAGAAAAAGGAGGAAAATCGTGAATGGAGATAAGAACAGCATCTCTGCAGTTATATTTTCCAACGACATTTGTTACCTCACACAAGAGGAATGCCTCATTTTTTCCCAAAAACCACACTGGACTTCAAACAGGAAAAAGTTGCTTTATACAATGGGGCTGGGTGGCAAAAAGAAACTGAATCATTTCCAAGTGTGACCAGTTAGAAACAAAATACACCATGTGGCATACATCAGCGACATGGGGGTTTGTTGTACTGTGAAGTTTTTATTGCTGTGGGTTTTGGTTGTCTGCATGACACATGAAATGACAGAAAGACAGAAGCTCCATAGGCTCTGACCAGCAAGAACCATTCAGACTTCATAGCCACACTCCAGGTTGGAGACCAAGAGCAAAAATGAATGTGTGGGAAGAAGAGCTTTTCTCAACACACACAAAAAAAAAAAAAGCTCAAAAACAAAATAACAACAACAACAAAAAGGAAAATTTGGAAAGGTTTCAGAAGTCTTACAATAGAAAGAGTGTAGTCTGTGTAACTGCTTAGCTATTATTGCTTACTTCAGTAGTCAGTTTTATGCAAAGGCCATTCCTGCTCTCCAGAGACTGTTGCCAAAATATATGAGATGAGATAAGTGGGCTGGAAAAGCCTCATTTTACGGAGTCTTGAGGCAGCAGGAGAGACTGAAACTTAGATCAGAGAACCTATTTTTGTGACTAAATACCCTTCTAGAAATAGGCTTTAAAGATTTGGCCGCTCTTGCACAGAGATCTGCAGAAAGGTTGGACTCCCCTGAGAGTCTCCATCCAGAAGAAGAAAGTGGAAATTTCCTGGTGTTCCCTGCCTTTGCAAAGCATCTCTGTTTTGGATGTCCTACAACTTGCAACAGCTTCAAGTCATCACCTCCTTGAAAGCTGTGAAATCTGCTCTCTAAGCAATCTGGGAGAGTATATGCTCCTAATTGCTCCTAATTAGGGGATTGCTGAGGAAGGTCAAGCCAAAAGGGAAATTCTACAACTCCTTGCTCGTATCTCCAAACTCCTGTTGTCCACAGCCTTGATCCTGCTCATGTTCTCTCATATCATCTGAAGGAGCATTAATGAATTAGTAAGTAATCTTTATGTCTAAGATCAATTAGATAGTACAGACAAAGCTTTTGCTTTGTAACTCTCCCTAGCTCCTGAGAAGAGCATCTCTTGCCCTTTTTACAGAGCATCTTTTTTCAATTAATTTTTTTTATTGAGCTGCTCAGAAAAATCAGAATTACAGAACTTCAAAAATACAATTAGCATAATGTAACAGTACCACCACTAATGAGGGCTGGTATGCATTCACCCAAAGGGGCATGACTTCACAGAGCACAATAGCAGCTTCTTTCTGCAAAACTAAAAAGACTCAACCCGGGCAACCATGGCTTTTGTGCTGTACAAGCTGAGATCTGCCTCCACATCCTGGTCTCCCTCCACACAGGGATGCTGGAGCTCTTGAAAACGCATGAATGACCTGCAAACAACACAGCACTGCATCAAAGGGAAGTAAGAGAATAAACTTCAGATGTGACAGTGAAGTAAATGACTTTAAAATGTAACCACTCCCTCTGGCTGTTTCAAAAGGATGAAGAGCTGCATGTAAAAACCAACCAAGAGACCATAGAAAGAGTGCAGATCTCATGTGATACAGAAGGGTTACATCAGGCATAGCTCAAGGTGCAGATATTCATAAACATAGCAAATTTCTGATAGAAGCTAGGGATTGTCAGTCAAAGAGAACTGTAAAAAGTGCCCAGTGCTCCCTTGCAGACCTGCCTTAAAAAAGTGGTTAATTTAGCCATGGAGACCACTATGTTTCAGGTGGACAAGGCCCAATATTGTTGGTTGGAAATCCTCTCATTATTTGTTTTCCATCATTGTTTAGGGGTTGGGGTTTTTTTGAGATGATAAGTGCTTTAAAACTAGAGTAGCATCACATGTATAATGCCCCAATGCATGTTCTCCAGCATTTCTTGGGTTTCCTTGTAAGAAATCCTACTTCTGGCGCAGATATTTCAGAATCCACCAGAACTGTGGATTTTTGCAGAGAGTATTAAGGCACAAGAACATAGGCCCCTATTCAGAGCTTGTGTTTAGCTTGGAGTACTCACACTCAACCAACATTTAACCACGTGGGCTGAAGAAGGTTGGAGAATTTCCTCACCCAAGCAGTGCTGTGTAACTGTTCATGCAGGGATATTCAACAGATTAAATTTATGCAAGCTCTGCATACATTTTAGAACAGATCTTGTAGTCAGCAAACTTTCCAAACTGACCTCTGCAATTCCCCCTGCTTGACTTCATCCCATTCTTTCAGAGTTTTCCTGGGGCATCTAGAATATTGTTGATCTGTAGTGAATTCATTGAAAGCTTACCAGTGTGTCTTTAGCTGGAATATGACAAAGAAATGAGTGATTTTTTTCTTAACTTCTTACATACAGCACCATGCCTGTGCTTCTCTCACAGAGCTGTTGGTCACTCTAGTGGTGCCTGATGATGGCAGCCTGACTGGTGCTGACCACTAAACATTGTGTTTGTCCATCAGCTTCATCAGACAGACAAACCATGGCACTAAGTACCACCTCCTGCTGTCTTTTGAATGCTTCCACTCCACCACTTCATTGGGCAGCCCATTCCAAGGCATAACACTTCCACTGAAGAAATTCTTCCTGATGTCCAGCCTGAACCTCCCCTGGCACAACTTGAGGCTGTTTCCTCTTGTCCTGTCACCACTCCTCACCTGGCTACCACCTCCTTTCAGGTAATTATAGAGAGAGATAAGATCTACCCTGAACCTCCTTTTCTCCAGAGTAAACAACCCCATTTAGCACTGGAAAAAGCAAA